>NC_030422.2:1855000-2455000 GCF_001660625.3 Ictalurus punctatus | reverse complement strand
GTGATATCCCATAATGCAGTGGTTCTCAACCAGGGGCTCCACTGGGGAGGCGGGAAGAGATCGGAAGGGAGGTGCAAAAAAAACACAGACAGGGCATCAGTTGTGTACTCTGTGTATTTTATTGCTTTTCAAATATACTGAGCATAAATGAAAAACTCAGTCTTTTCTCTCCCTCTGTATTTTCTCTTTTCTGGGTACAGGTGGAGTTTAGCTGCCTTTTATCTAGCTGTCACTGCAGACCAGTGTTGCCAACTTAGTGACTTTTCAGACCCCTTTAGCAACATTCTTTTTGCAAAAAAATAAGCACCTAGTGACAAATTTAGCGACTTTTTGGAAAAACCTTAGCAACTTTCCATTTGTGGCCAGTACTGTCCTGCAAGTGCGAGGTCTTGCTTTCATGCTGCACTCACACCTCCCTCTGAATCTGCTCTGTTCAGTGAGGGGCTGAGAGCCAGAGATTTAACAATGTCATGGATAACGAGACACGCCCTTCTTCCCAATGTGAATGTTTTTAGAATGCGAGACGAAAGGAATGCTACATGTTTTACATAGTTCTCTTGTTCAAAGTATTCATAGTGTTCAGGAACACTTTATATCATTCATGTTCAATACCTGTCCATTATATAGCTTTATAAATGTCATAAAAGTTATGAAAAGTAATAAAAGAGTACAAAAACACAAAAACAAAAATAAATGTATCTATCTATTTATCAAAAACATGTTATAGATTATGTATATATATATATATATATATATATATATATATATATATATATATATATATATATATACATAATCTATAATATGTATATATATATATATATTTAAACACACACACACACACACACACACACACACACACACACACACAAAAGATATGGGATTCTTGGGGGGGCTTTAGTTACAAAAGGTTGAGAACCTCTGCCATAATGCAACAAGATAGGCACTGAAGGGCTGTCAGAATCGGCACCAAGTAGTATTTCCCGTTTGTATTCATTACTACTAATTACTACTAATTCATTACTACCGATCAGTACTGTACTGTATCAATGACCCAGCAGTAGGTACTTTTCGGATGCAGCTGCAGTTCTTATCACACGCTCACACACAACTTATCAACACTATCTTTTATTTATTTATTTAAAAGTAACAACATAACACTCTGATCATGTACTCTTCCTTTCATACCTTCTAAGAAACAGAAAATGTTCATCCATGATAAAAGCCCACAAAAATATCATGAACCAAAATCTGATTCACGCTCAGAAAAAAACTCCACGTCACCTCAGACACTCTACAACCCAAAATAACACACATATACTGAAGATGGTAGATTTTAGATTCTACACATATGCACTAAAGTGAACCAAAAGGTCGCTGCAGTCTGTAGTGTGATTAGATTAGATTAGATTAGATTGAATTGGATAAGAACCACTAGGTACTGCGTGTTGTAACACACATGCGCAACTGCAAACACTGTACATCACTGTTATCCATCTATGGTTAGGGTTGGGGTTAGAGGTAAGGTTAGAACATCCAGTACGTAGTATATCTAATCTAATGTCATTACACTACAGGCTGCAGTGAGGACACACCCAATTAACAGCAATCCACATAAACTATGCTGAAAATAAAAAATATTTAGTCCCCTCTGACACCATTGGAACAGCAGGCCAAGTTATTGTTATTGCTGCAGTCTGAAGACATTTGGGTTTGAGATCAAAAGATGAAAAGAAGAAGAGAGGTTAGAATTTCAGCTTCTGTTTCCTGGTATTTATATGTAGACGTGTTAAACAACGTAGAACATAGCACATTTCTTTCAGACCACCCAATTGGTAGATACTAGGAAATAAAAGCTGAAATCCTAAACTCTTGTCTCATATCCATCTTTTGATCGCAAACCCAAATGTCTTTGGTGTACAGCAGAAACAAATGAATAGGCCTTGCCGTTCCAATAGTTTCAGAGGGGACTGTACTGTACGCTCCCACTGATATCATTATTAATGCAACTAATTAATACTATTCTACATATAAATGTAACCCTTACCTTAACCTCAGTAACCAAATAATAATAAAACTTCTCACAAGGGCTCAACTCAAATGAACTAACTCACACAACTGATATGGATGTACACTGATCCAACAATCATATCAGAGACTCTTACGAAAATGTTCTAATCACATATTAACCTCATCACACAGGACATTAGACGTCATCTGAACATATTGTTTTAAGCCGCCACTCACTCTAATGAAGACACAAAGAAAACATTTACTCACAGATCATCACACGGAGTGGACGGAGCTCCATCCTGTCACTCTGATGAAGGACTGACTGATCAGTGGTCTGTGTTAAAGACACTACACTTCCTGTGTTCTTACACACAGAGAGAAAGTGAGAAAGACTTCCGTTCTGGTCAAAGTTGATGTGCTCTTTTCATGTGAACCCAGAAATTATAACAACAATTTGCAGAACATAACTTTATTCAACTCCTGAACTTGTACAGTTCCTCTGCTATTTCACTCAGGTTCATGACTGATCTCAACAAGACATCCAGTGGACCTTTCTGTAAAGCTTTTTATCTCGTTTGATTGAGTAAGCAAGCTAACACTTTTAAAAGAACGAGGTCTTTCCTAAATCAAGAAATTTTTCTATTCTGTCAGATTTACTTCAGGTTTTGGGTTTGATGCATTCCATAAAGATCAGAAAAGTTCACTGGACTTGATGTCAGAACCTCCTATGAAGCTGGGAGGCAGGGCTTCTGCTAGTCACAAAATGGGGTTCTTAAATCTACAACCTAGATGTGATCAGTGAAAGGGATTCTAAAATTTAGATTTTTTCCAATAAATCTGTGTGTATTTTCATCCATTATAAGTGAATAATGATATTATGATATTATATCATTATAATATATAATGATTGATATTATTGATATCAACAATATCAATAATATCAATAATTCCTTAGATCAATGTAAGGCTTTTCTAGGCACTCAAAGCGTTTTGTATTGTGTGTGTGTGTGTGTGTGTGTGTGTGTGTGTGTGTGTAGGGGGGGGGGGGGGGGGGGGGGGGTACACCCAGTACACCCAGAAAACCCAGAACACCCAGAACACCCAGATATCGGTGGAGAGGAGAGTGATGTAGCCAATTCAGGAATGGAGATTATTAGGGGGCCATGATGGGGGCCAGTGGGGGAATTTCACCAGGACACCAGGGTTATACAGAAAAATAAGTGTTCTGGGATTTTTAATGACCATAGGACCCTGGTTTAATGTCTCATCCCAAAGACTGTGCATTAGGACCCACACTGAGCACCCCACAGAGTGAGCACCCCATGCTCTCTTTGCTGCTTCTAGCAGCAAGCTTAGTTTTCCCCAGAGAGTCTTCCATGAAGGTAATGGCCAAACTCACCCCTGCTTAGCTGCAGTGGGAAACCAGACGAGATCTACAGGGGGATATGGCTCGAGCAAATGATAAGATAACAATCTGTAAAGCTTCATGTGAAAGTAGGAGGTGTTTTTCTGGAGATGAACAAGTACTGAGTAATGCTGATGACAGGTACTGAATAAATAGGCTTGAGAAATAAAATGCTATTGAAATCTAAAAAAGTTTTAAATGAAAACAAATTAAATGGAAAAAGTGAAAAGAGTCTGATATGTACTCTGGTAAAAGTCTGGAAAGGTATCACAAAAGAGGGAATTAATAATTTGGTGATGTCAGTGAGCTGCAGGCTTGATGAAGTTATTGCAAGCAAGAGATATGCAACCAAATATTAAGTGTTATTTACTTCAGTTTACTTCAACTTATCTGTTCCTACACTTTTGCTCACCTAAAAACTGTTTGGTCTGATACAAAAGGTTCTATGTTTTATGATGTTTAACACCAAGATGTAAATACCAAGAAATAAAAACTCTAAACTCTTGTCTCATATCCATCTTTTGATATTAAATCCAAAGGTCTACAGGTGTACAGCAGAAACAAATGAATTGGCCTTGCTGTTCCAATAGTTTCAGAGGGGACTGTATGTACTAATCCCATAAACAAGTGTTTAGATCTTTTATATTTATTAATCCCCATAGTCAATGTGTGTTCAGATCTTTTATATTTATTAATCCCCATCACTAATTCATGTTTAGGTCTTTAATGTATGCTGCAGTGACATCTAGCATTGTGTTCATCTTTTATTATTAGCTCAGCTCACTGAGTGCTGTTAGTGTTTACCACAGAAACTAGAGTGAGAACATGCAGGTGTGACTGTTTTAATTTTGGCTTTACTGAGAATGTGAATGGCAGCATTTCCTCATTTCTCACACAGCTCAACTACAATATAAACCAAACCACAATAATGTTTCATGTCTTAACTGCTAATCATTTAAACTGTGTAATCATTAAAATCATTTAAAATCACATATCTGCTGACGAACAAATAAGAACAAATAAACTCTTTGTGTAGTAACGTCAATTAATCACAACATTCATTGCTAGATATAAATGGTTATTTTTTAATGTAAATCAGATCTGAAATGACTGACGTGAGATAATGTGCAGTTGTGTACAGTTTTCAGATAAGACTACACAATGAAGCAGGAAGTCTTAAACTGTATCACTGCTGCCATTTGCAAAAACTTTATCTTCATAGATTAGAGTCTGCACATCTGAGCTCGGCTGTGCTGTGTGAACCTACTGGCTCTACAAGGTACTGCAAGTAAAAACATGATCTACAGTGCCCTCCACTAATATTGGCACCCTTGGTAAATATGAGCAAAGTAGGCTGTGAAAAACCTTTATATTTTATTCAAAAAATTCACAAAAATTCTCTGGATATCATGTAAAAATATCATGCAAAAAGAAACTCGCTCATCTCCGCACAGAGCTCTCGAAATCTCTGCAGGAATTTACCCCTACTAAGCCATCTCACGTCAGTGTGTAGCAGGAGCTCAGAGTGGTCGCAGTCTGCCTTCTCCAGATGCGCACGAACAGCTGTATTTGAAGTGATCTAGCACGTATAGAACAGGCGATCTCTGTTGCCACATCCACGATCTCTTTCACGTTCAGCATTTTTGCGCATAAGGCTTGTTGGTGTATTATGCAGTGGTAGTTCAGGAAGTCAGGGAAAGCATCGTCTTCCCTGCACTTGGCGATGAATCCATTTGCGCTGCTCAACCATTGCGGGCGCACCGTCCGTGGTGACTGATATCAGTTTGCACACTGGGAGCTGGGTTTCGTCAATGAAGTCTTTAAAAGACTGAAAAATGTCCTCTCCCCGCGTGTCTTCTTTCATGGGCAGCATCGTTAACAACTCTTCTTTTGCAGTCCTGTCTGTAAACAACATCCGAATAAAAACGCACAACTGGGCTGTATCACTTCCGTCCGTAGACTCGTCCGATTGCAGTGAGAAACACGCGCCGTCTGTGATGTCCTTCCAAAGCTGTTGTGTCAAATCCTCGGCCATGACTTCACAGCGCCGTGGAACTGTACTTCTTGATAGCTGGAGAGCTCTGATTGAAGATAATACTTCGGTTTTGTTTTTAAAGTCCCGAAACAACGAGTCAGCTGCGTCTACGAATGCCTCTTTTATCACCTCTCCGTCTTGGGATGACTTCTTGTGTTTAATGATGGAGTGACTCACCCGGAACGACGCTTCGGTGGCGCCTTAGCATTTGAAGTCAGTCGTGAGAATCGTAGTTTTTATGAACAGTCCTAAAGTGCCGCTCCACATCCCCCTTTTTGGGAATAGCAATGGTAGCTTGGCAGATCAGACAAACGCACTTCGAATATGACATCGTGAAAAAAATCATCCTCCCATTCCGCATGGAAGTGATGAGTCTTCGGTTTCTTGCTTGATCCCGCTACCTCTCTCATTTTGTACCCTTTCTTCAGGAGGAATAAATCGGAAAGTTAACTCAGTGATTTCGCTCGATAGTCTTTAGCGCTGGCGCGTTTGATCGCACACGCATGGTGAGAGAAAAGACGAGATCTCAGACTGGCTGCCCTCTACATCATCATAACATCTATTTTTATTTTAATGGAGATCTACCAGCACTTCCTTTGCGATCGACCGGACGTATTGGGCACCCTGATCTACCCCTTTTATTTATTACAGTATTTGGTGAGATGAACTTGACTGGTTTATATCTGTGTGAAGCTGCTTCATTCACAATAATATTATATTCTCTTTTTCTTATTTCATTATTCATTACAAGTCATCTGGACCTCCCATAGAAGTTTGTGTGACAGAAGACAAGACAGCACTCACACTCCGCCCATCTAGTTAACTTCACATCATCTCCCCACACGCGCAGTAGTTTAGTCATTGTCTAGACTGCACACGTGGGTCTGCGCTACAGCTCCATTTCACACACACACACACACACACACACACAGGTTTTTATCACATATTACTTCTCCCTGCTGATCCACATCCCCAATAATCACACTACACACACCAGATAAGTTTAAAACAGAACATCTTTATTGACGTGTCTGTATATTTGTATAGTCTGTCTTTGTTTGTGCTGTAGATTGTCCGCGTCCGTCTTCCGGGTCCAGTCCGCCGAGACTACAGCAAGAGGGAGGAGATAAACTCCTGTCCTATTTCTGCACCAGTGTTTATTTGTCTGGGGGAAAAGGGGGACTTTTATTGAAATGAACATGAGGAAGGTGGTTAATATGTGTGTATGTTCACATTATGATCATATTATATGTTCATATCTATATGTTTATGATGTTGTATACTTATCTTTATGTGTGAGGTTGTTGTGTTCATACTTACCTGATATTTATTCTTTATAATGGTTCATGCCGAATGGGCGGGGCTTCAGCTTTATAAGCGGGCTGCTTCCCTACATGCGGCGGCTGATGGAAAGTCCGATTCATTTCCACGAACCGATTCTTTCGGACGGTTTGTTTCAATGAACCGGTTCATCGGTTCCTGTACGTCATCAGACAATGGCGTCACTACATATATCTTTTCTAACAACTCAGTGTCATGTTGCATCAATGAAACCTTCAGATAAAGTCATGTGTGTGAACGCTTATTGCTGATTATTGCCTTTTATTCACTTAAGTTAATGGTGTTTGTGGTCATTAACCATTAGTATTTCCAGAAAAAAAAAAAAAAAAAAAATTAAAAACAAATGTAAAATGTACATTTCCCAAGACATAGAATTTAATAATGCATAGACTTTTCTAAAATGAATTATACCCAGAAGATGGCACTGTTGTAATCTTTTGACAAGTGCGTAAAGGTAATAAAATGACCCCTTTATACAGAAAACACATGAATGCATTTTTGTTGTTGTTTGATTGTTTTGTTTTTAAATTTGCAATATCTTACAGTAGACTTTATTCACATTCTGTGT
Organism: Ictalurus punctatus; assembly: GCF_001660625.3. Lineage (NCBI taxonomy): Eukaryota > Metazoa > Chordata > Actinopteri > Siluriformes > Ictaluridae > Ictalurus > Ictalurus punctatus. Next base: position 2,447,638 of record NC_030422.2, on the reverse strand, counting down.
GATGCAGGATTGATAAAATATTTCCTCATCTGAAATTTTTCATGCTCTCTGTTTAGCTTTAGCCACTTTTTAAACATAGTATTAATGAGAAACAGAGCTGATGATTTCTACTGCAATGCAGGTATTTTTCTTGTAGAGTACAACAATAATGATGCATGAGAATGAATATATGCATTGTTTCATAGGACGTCATCACTTGTAAAGCAACTGGAGGTTAATCAGTGAATAACGCCCCTTAATAAAATACAGCTGCTTTGTATACATGTATATTTTAATGCAGGATATCATTTGTGTGACCTAAAAGTACAACTGTAATTGCTGAAATGCTTACAAATTTAAACCAAAGAAAAAAAAATAAATTAAAATACCAAGTAAATAAATTGAGGGATTGCAGTGTACTGAGCACCTCTAACTTTACATATACTGATACTGCTTATGTCCACATGGATGGAGATGAGTACAAACGTTTGCTGGAGATAAAACTGTACACTCTATGCACATGACTTTTCTAACAGGCTTGTTACAGTGCAATAAAAATACATTAAAACGATAGTTTCTGGAAGACGTGTGACATTACAGACACATTTGGTGCACACAGTTTAGGACTTGTGATAGATATTCATCTTGTTGTGGTTTGTGATATCTGGTTGTACCGTGTGGTGGAAAATACATCAGTGTATCTCTGTATGTGATCGTAACGACTTTCAGTTCTGTAGGTGTGAACTGCACACAGATGACATGATGAAGCCCCTCACATGAGTGAAAAAACATTTTCAAGAATAAAAGTTCAGTCACATTGATTTATTACTCTTACTATTACTACTAAATCCTTTTGCTTTACAACCAGTCCTAATAGTGGCACAAGTAATCAATAAAATACACCCTGTAAATACTTCTTAATGCTGTCCATACACACGTTCTTAATCCCCCCCACACACATTTTAAACCAAATAAGTGCAAAGAACCTGTACAAAACAACCTCACTCCGATTTTACTGTCACTGCACACATGATGAACTTCTCTCTCTCTTCTCTCTCGTCTGTTCAGTTGTGTATTCACTCCTCCAGCACCTGTAAATGAACATTTACAGCCGTTTTAGATTTTAGTTCCTGAAATGGTTAAACTTTGGTGTTTTAAGCCAACAGCAAATCATTAAGGAACATTTAAAAGGCAATGCAAATTTATATTTCAGTATATTCAGTAATTATAAAATATAAAGCAGTAAATAGTGATGGCTTATTTAAGGAGAAACTGTCATGTATGTTATTACACTGCAATATTTGCACTTCTTATAGTAGAATTTTTCTTAACTGCACTGACGCTATAGGATTGAGCAAGAAATTTCATGAAAATGCATCATTTTTTAATTTTATTTTAAACCACTTTATCTTTATTTTATGTATTTTCCAAAAAATTGGATTGGCAGTAGAGTCAACAACTTCGATGTCGTCTTGAACAAGAGACATGGGCTTGTTTAATCCGCACACTGTATTCCACAGTAGCTAATGATACATCAGCAAAAACGAGTCTTTGTGAATGTAAAGTTATTGGGCCAGGTAGTGGTAAACAGTTTAATACACATAAAAAGTGTATTAAATCCAGTTTCTACTGTGAAAAACTGTGAAACTGATTTACTTGTCATAATACATGTTATACGTTCAGCTGTGGGATCTGGTTGCCTTAGGGTTGTTTATTTTTCTATAGACTGAGGTTTATTTGTTTTCCTAAATTAGTTGAGGGTGTGAACACAGTGAGCTTTAAAAGTAAAGATCAACCCCAGGAATTTAAAGTTCTAGAGGACTCTCTCACTTTGTTTACTGAGTGTTTGAGCTGTGAGAGGAACCAGAATGCACATCTCTATTTTCTACTGCTAAGGGCTATAGAGCATTTCTACAGTTGACTCACTTCCACTGTGATTACATCATGATACCCAGCAGCTGGTAAGGCTTGCAGCAACAGGAAGAGGGGACACTGGAGCTGCTTTTTGACATTATTTGCTTTTAGAATTGCTTTAGGTGTAGTAATTTAGAAAGTTATTAGCAATCTAACTGAGGCTGTAGCATTTATATTACACTATTTATATTTATAACTGTTTATAACTCCGACTGAACTCCTACTGAGCAAGGCACAAAACTTGAACTAGGTTTTCTATATAATTCTAAGATCTCTCCAAGTATTTCTATCTCAATTGGAGATTTGTAAATAGAACAGATTTTGTCTTACCTATGAGTTCTGCTTCAGCTGTGAATAAACAGTTCCATACTCTACACTGACCTTCACTAGATGTACACAAGAAACGCTGAATTAATGTCCACAATCAACTGCAACTAATCTAAATAGCTAAACAGTCAATAATGAAATGAATTGGTTGATAAATTAGAAAACAATAAAAAGTAATGTACATGCAGATTTATATAAATATGTACAGATAGTTTACCTTGATTTTTCTTTGCTTTTTTCTGTGGCTTGATTTCAAGCTCAGTGTAAATCACATCACTGGGTCCAGCAACATCATCTGCAGTGACAGTGAACAGAACAAAACAAACACAGCTACAGCATTAACCTGAATCAACCTGTGTAAAAAAATCAGTGTGGGGAATTACAGGTATATGATGGGATGTAGCTGAACACAAATGTGGAGCTTATAGTCACTTCTACATATTCCATCCATCTTCTATACTGCTTATCCTCTTCAGGGTCAAGGGGGAACTTGGAGCCTATCCCAGGGAGCATCGGGCACCAGGCAGGGTACACCCTGGACAGGATGCCAAACCATCACCTTTTACATGTTATGGTTTTGAAATACATGTGTTCTCGTTGTATTTTTTTTTGTTGAAAAATGCTAACTTTATATGCACATTAACTGAAGCTTGATATGTATAGCATTAAAACCATTGACAGGTGAAGGGAGCATTGATCATTTCATCACAATGACATCAAGGGGTGGGAAATATATGGCAGCAAGTGAACAATTAGTTCTTGAAGTCGATGTGTTGAAAGCAGGAAAAATGGGCAAATGTAAGGATCTGAGTGACTTTGACAAGGACCAAATTGCGATGGCTAGATGACTGGGTCCGAAGGACAGGTCTTGTGGTGTGTTCCCGGAATGCGGTGGTAAGGAGTAGAGATTGACCGATAATCGGTTTAAACGATAATTTTCGGATGCATGTGGGAAGGGAAGGCTAGCTCGTCTGATCTGATCCCACAGAAGAGCTACTGTAGTGAAAAACTAATGCTGGCTGTGATAGAAAGGTGTCAGAACACACAGTGCATCACAGCTTGCTGCGTATGGGGCTGCATACTCACAGACCAATCAGAGTGCCATGGAAGAAGGTGGGATAAATGTCTTTTTCTTTTAGATCATGTGGACGGCCGGTTGCGTGTACGTTGTTTACTTAGGGAAAAGATGACACCAGGATGCACTATGGAATGAAGGCAAGCCAGCAAAGGTAGTGTGATGTGTTGGCCAATGCTCTGCTGTGAAACCTTGAGTTCTGGCATTCATGTGGATGTAATTGTTTGATATCCATGGAAGCAGAGTATTTTTGTGAATTCTTTAACAAAAGATCAAAAAGTTATCATATTTACCAAGGGTGCCAATATTAGCGGAGGGCACTAAAATATATATATATATATATATATATATATATATATATATATATATGATGCATGCAGATTTTTAGTATAGTAGATGATTGAATGTACTGTAGACTGTAAATATTTTTTATATATAAAATGTGAAGTTGCAGTATAAAAATACTCCAGTTTTATTGTTGTGTGGCTCCTTTTTCTTCATGACCTGTGCATAAACGGCCCCATTGAGTTCAGCTGCAGCGTCACCTAATCACAGTGCAATGTGATCGTCACTACAGGAGATGTATTTACTGTATGGTGTTAATCTGAGATTTATTCCTTCTAGTGGAAAATGGAAGTGGAAATATCTGACATGAAATAAAGAAATCTCTCTCTTCTACTAGCGTTCTCCACAGTGGCATAAATGTGCACATCTACAGAAAAGAGTGCAAATAAAGAATAAACAAGATAAATTTTCAGACAATTTTGAAAGCGTTTAAGAAATGAACATTGTTAAATTAGCTTGTTAGTAAGAACATGATCTTATATTGAATTACTGTATACATAAGGAAAGTATTCATTATGTGACACGTTGTCTGACCGGTCTGAAGTGGGGCGTGTCCTGACTGAGAATCCTCAGCTCCTGACTGACTCGGGTTCTGGCCTGGTGTCTGATTGCTGTTCTGCTGTATGTCTCTGTCCTTTCCTGTATGAGAAGACAGAAATTCTTCATTTGCTCAATTTATAAACCATACAAACTTTATTTTAGAGAACGCTTATACGTTAGTGTATGGCAAAAATGTACCAGTAAATAAAGAGAAATTACAAGCTATTAAATTATGTGTAAGCAACAATTTGTCTCATTTATCAAGCTGGATATGAACACATTTATTTGTAAATCATTCACAGGAGTATTTACATACATAATGTGTTATTCATGAATATCCAGTGAGGTTGGAAAACAATAGTGTATCCTATAAGAGCTCTTGAGTGTGGGCTAATTCACTTCTAAGGAGAATCACTAATGTGAACCAATTAGGAGAAGAATAATGGTGCCCCATATTGCAACACATTGTGGTTGTCACTAAATGTAAATCTGCTGTGTCATAAATGCACTTGATGCAATTTACAGCTGATTGGAATTCATCAACATACACGAGTATGAAGAAAATCAGTGATACTAAAACTTGTGTAAATCTAGTGAGAATTATTTTCTGTTTAGTTTGGCCTATGAAAACATTTAGACACAAGTTGATAATGATTAATAAACGAGGACCAAATTATGTAATTGCAAGTACAATGTGTAATAATTAGTATTCTATTCATATTTTTTCTTACCTTGTAACTATTTCTTATTTAATAGAAGCTATGTACAGTAGTTGTGTTAAATCATGTGTAATGAGAGTAATTATTAAAAAAGTATTAGATACAGTGGGGGAAATAAGTATTGAACGTGTCAACATTTTTGTTCAGTAAATATATTTCCAATGAGGCTATTCACGTTAAATTTTCAACAGACATAAGTATTAACTCAAGAAATCCAGAAATATAAAGAATTCACAACAGTAAAGTTCATAAATGAAGTTATGTGTAATAAAGTGGAATAACACAGGAAAATAGTATTGAACACACTAACTGAAATGTATTTAATACTTAGTGGAGAAGTCATATACAAATATATAAATACCAGTCATAGACCATTTTGTTAACATGTTTGTTATTTCCATGTTCGTGTAGCTTATACTATTTCATGTTTTGTACACCATGCTTTGTAGAAGTACTGATTACATTATAAGCAATTTAGTGAAAACTAGTTATCAGACCTTTGTTGGATTTGTGCCACCAACGCAGGATCAGTGAAAGGATGATGAACAGAAAGGCCAAACTCAGTCCCACAGACACAAATACTATAACAGTATTGTATGTTGAACCTGAGATGGAGGAAAGAAAAAGACACAAATGATAAAAAACCTGCGGTCACTAATAATAGCCCAATTTCTAATTCTCCATTTCTGTCCAAACTGTTTTAAAGAGTGTTTACCAGCAATCTCTCTGAGCCTTTCTAATCAGATCCACATTCCCTACTGAGACTGCTCTTCAAGGAGTCACTCATAATCTACTCCTTTCTGCTGATGCTGGTGCCTTTCCTCCATCAGTATTTCTAGCTTGGATCATGTTTCCTTTTTCTCCTGCCCCTGACACACAAGGTATCCCTCAATGATCAATCCTTGGCCCTCTACTTTTAACTACAGGTACAGTATATGCAGCCACTTGCTCAGATCATTCAAAAACATCTGAGTTTCCACTGTTAAGCAGATAACACTGATTTATCTGATCATGAGCTATGTCTTCCACATCATTAACTGTATACATTCATGATCTAGAATAATGGATGGACTCCAACGTTCTTAAATTGAACTCTGATAAAACAGATATTTTATTTGCACCCAAAACTCCTTTGTTCTAAAATTCCAGATATTCAGTAGATATTGATGGCATTAACGTTAAACCTTCTACAAATGTAAAAAAATATTTATCATTTTTGAAAACACAGTTTCATTTGAACTCTGTATTAGGTCACTCACAACAATCTCTTTATCAGCTCTGCATGACCCTTACTTAGTTTGAAAGATGTGGAATTTTTGCTGATTTTTGAAGATCTCCTCTTCATTCTCATTTCTGGTATAACTCTTAATCAACTTCAACATGTTTGAAAATATGTTTGCTATAGTTTTTACTCATACCAAACACACATTAAATGTGTACACTATCATGAACACTGGTTACCCATCTCACAGAGAATCAAACAAACACACTCTTAATTCTCACACAGTACATGGCCTCGCTGTAACACTCTACACCCTGGAGTCTTAGATCCACCAGTACTGATCTACTAGCGGCTCCTAACGAGCAGACTGACAAGAATGGGCAGTATATTCAATGCCATAATCCACCACCAGGCCTTTAACTGCACGTCCATGAACTCAAAACACATGCTTTGTACCAACAGCTTTCCTTTTTTTTGCTTCCTGCTAGTCATTTTCCTACTGTTTTTTTTTTTTTACATTCAGTTTGAGTAATAGGTGCTACAGAAATTGAATGTATTTGTGTTCTCCTTCTTCCGCTTATTATTATTATTATTAGTAGTAGTAGTAGTAGTAGCAGTAGTCACAGTCTCTCCTTTGAACACATGTTTATCAGGCTTTATGGTCACCACAGATATAGGAATCTCTACAGAAACAATTTTAACATCCCAGATACAAACACACTTCAATAATATACAGTTCTACTTCTATTAACTGCTACATACCTAAGTGATTAGTGATGATGCAGTTTATACGTATTATATACGTGTATTGTATACAAATTGGGCCCAAAGTGTCAATATTTTGTGTTGTCCAGCACTGTCTTAACCCTCTTGGGCATGGAGTTCACCAGAGCTTCACAGGTTGCCACTGGAGACCTCTTCCACTCCTCCATGACCACATCACGGAGCTGGTGGATGTTAGAGACCTTGTGCTCCTCCACCTTCCGTTTGAGGATGCCCCACAGATGCTCAGTAGGGTTTAGGTCTGGAGACATGCTTGACCAGTCCATCACCTTCACCCTCAGCTTCTTTAGCAAGGCAGTGTTCATCTTGGAGGTGTGTTTGGGTTCGTTATCATGCTGGAATACTGCATACTGATCATGCTCTGCTTCAGTATGTCACAGTACATGTTGGCATTCATGGTTCCCTCAATGAACTGTAGCTCCCCAGTGCCGGCAGCACTCATGCAGCCCCAGACCATGACACTCCCACCACCATGCTTGACTGTAGGTGAGACACACTTGTCTTTGTACTCCTCACCTGGTTGCCGCCACACACACTTGACACCATCTGAACTAAATAAGTTTATCTTGGTCTCCTCAGACCACAGGACATGGTTACAGTAATCCATGTCCTTAGTCTGCTTGTCTTCAGCAAACTGTTTGTGGGCTTTCTTGTGCATCATCTTTAGAAGAGGCTTCCTTCTGGGACGACAGCCATGCAGACCAATTTGATGCAGTGTGCGGCGTATGGTCTGAGCACTGATAGGCTGGCCCCCCACCCCTTCAACCTCTGCAGCAATACTGGAAGCACTCATACGTCTATTTCCCAAACACAACCTCTGGATATGACGCTGAGCACGTGCACTCAACTTCTTTGGTCGACCATGGCGAGGCCTGTTCTGAGTGGAACCTGTCCTGTTAAACCGCTGTATGGTCTTGGCCACCGTGCTGCAGCTCAGTGTCAGGGTCTTGGCAATCTTCTTATATCCTAGGCCATCTTTATGTACCGCAACAATTCTTTTTTTTCAGATCCTCAGAGAGTTCTTTTCCATGAGGTGCCATGTTGAACTTCCAGTGACCAGTATGAGGGAGTGTGAGAGCGATGACACCAAATTTAACACACCTGCTCCCCATTCACACCTGAGACCTTGTAATACTAACAAGTCACATGACACCGGGAGGGAAAATGGCTAACTGGGCCCAATTTGGACATTTTCACTTAGGGGTGTAGTCACTTTTGTTGCCAGTGGTTTAGACATTAATGGCTGTGTGTTGAGTTATTTTGAGGGGACAGCAAATTTACACTGTTACACAAGCTGTACACTCACTACTTTACATTGTAGCAAAGTGTCGTTTCTTCAGTGTTGTCACATGAAAAGATATAATCAAATATTTACAAAAATGTGAGGGGTGTACTCACTTTTGTGAGATACTGTATTTTGCCATTAGTATTATTTATTATTAGATAAACCTGTGCAGCTCTAATCTACACCAGTACTGAGTGCTGAGGTGAACCTGAGGTTAATGATTACTGAAGAGATGATCACACTCACCTGATACAGTCAGTGTAACAGCATCACTGGTGTGTGAGGAGTGTGAGCCTCCTCTCTCTCTTCCTCTACAGGTGTATTTACCTGCATGAGATGTTTCAGCACTACTGATTCTGTACTCCTGTTCACTACTGACACCAGAACCATCTTTATTCCAGCTGTAGATCCAGTCAGAGTCCTCTTCATCCTGTAGGTCACATCTGAGAGTGACAGTCTCTCCTCGGTACACCTGTTCATCAGGATTTATGGACACCACAGGTTTTGGGAGCGCTGTACAAAGATAGTAAAATATTTCCTGAAATAATTAGTATGCTTTTGATTGATTGGTTTTCATGAACGTGTAGCGTTTAGGAGATTTTGGAGAAGAATGTAACATTACACATGTAACTCTGAAAAATATTTTGGACAAGTTAAAACCACTTGCACCAAAAAGTCCAGCGTCTTCAACAGATCCTGATTCTAATCATTTGGTATTGTGTTAGATGAATTTATAGTAAAGTATTATTCAGATCTGTTTAATAAAATGAAAGGTGATTCATGACATCACATTTTATTCTGTATAATTCCATGTTTTGGTCATTGGTAAGGAAGCAGAGTGGAGCAAAAGAAAAAAATCCTACAATTACTCGAGATCCTGATGTGATCTGGCTCCAGGTCTCTTATGTATGATTTCCAAAGTGATTAGTCAGCACTTATAGAGACGAAGCAGGTGATTTATTTACAGTGTAGCTTTAAGGCCTCTGGTATCAGACACACACTGTACATTCTTTCTATATTGATCATAATTTAATATTCTGTAGTGAGTGTTTCAGCACTAATGTCTGTGTTTCAGTTACAGTTATAAACACCATCATGAGTCTGATTAACATGAGTGCTGTGTAATTATAATTTCCATCTTTCTACTACCATGAGATTTATTATCCCTACAGAACACTGATATCTGATAGTCTGTATCTCTTATAACAGAGATTCTCTTCCTGATGAACACACACTCAGCGGTACTTTAACTTTTGCTCTACTGTTCATGAATGACAGGCTTTATAAATATCTAAAATATAATAAGAAATAACTTAAAACATGCAGTGAGAGAGTAGAAAGCATGACGTACCTCTAACTGTAAGTGTAACTGTATCACTGAGCTCTGAGTCGTAGTTTCCTCTGCGTGCTTTACACTGATACACTGTTTCTCCTGCATTAGAGACTGTATCATGGAGTGTGTTGGTGTCTTCAGCTACTTGGACTCGATCTTTGTACCAGAGGAAAGTCCATCCATTAGACAGCAGATTACAGTTCAGAGTAACTCTGTCTCCAGTGTAGACGGAGCTCTGAGGATTCACTCTCACAGTCGGTTTGGGTTTTTCTGTTGATATGAAATGATGATGATATTAAAGTTTTCCTCTTTACAACATCAACAAGAGTTTTATCATCTTAATCAGATGATTTGTGTCTAATAATGTATTTATATTCAGCATTTGTTAAACAGTTACAGTTGTGTGACTTTATCACATGGACAACATGGTCTTATAATATCTGTCAGGAACCTCGAGTCGGCACGGAAGCAGGAGCGGGGGCAGGTGTGGAGCGTGGGATCGGGGAGTTCAAGAAACGTAGTCGTAAGACAGGCAAAGGTCAAGCGATCGGACGAACAACACAAACGGGGTCAGGCAGAGAGCGTAGTCGAAACCGGAAACAGGGGTCGAGGATCACGAGAAGACTCACTAACTAGATCGGCTTGGTAACGCAGAGAAACGAGTTGACTGAACGTAGACTTCACATTGACTCTAGGTGAATGACATCCCTAAGTACTAGCGGGGTGTGTGTGTGTGTGTGTGTGTGTGTGTGATTGGTGCCAGGTGTGTCTGATCAGAACTCCGGAGATGGTGAGCGCATGCGCGCATGAGAAGTGAGTGTTGCATCTTGGGAAATTAAGTTCTGATCTGACTGAGCTGTGACAATATCATTATACTGTATATATACTGTACATGGAATTAATTGACTACATTTTTTCATAACTGAACAAACACACTGAAGATTAAAAGTTTTTTTTTTATTTCAAAATGCACTTTATGAGTGGTGCATAAATACACACTCTTAATGAATTCATCTTCATCAGTGTGTTCACTATTATGAATGTTGAACACAGTGAATGTACAACTACACCATTCATCATTACTAGACACAGGATAAGTAACTAAACGTTGTTTTTTTCCGGATCTGTGACATTTTAAATAAATCTTGTGACTTTAATCCACACTGCATGTAGTGATGTGATGCTGAAGTTAATAAATATTGGTGTGGGGAAGAGATTAACACACACACACACACACACACACACACACACACACACACACACACACCTGACACAGTGAGTGTAACAGTGTTGCTGGTCTCTGAGGTCTGAGAGTCGCTTCTTCTCCGTCCGCTGCAGGTGTATTTAGCACTGAGAGACTCTACAGGAGTGAATGAATATTTCCTGCTCTCAGTGTAGGAGGATATTTGGACACCATCTTTATTCCAGTTGTACATCCACTCAGTGTCAGCATGTCCTCGTATTTCACATGTGAAAGTGATTTCCTGTCCACTGAATATCTGTCCATCAGGCTGCAGAGTCAGAACGGCTTTTGGTCTCTCTGTACAGTTACAACAAATACATCAAACCAGTCAAACACACCCTTCTCTGACCATCTGATATTTAATCAGTGTGTTTTGTAATGATTATGTGCATCAGTGCATGTTACAGGAGTGTAAGATCAGACATGTACCTATCACTGAGAGAGTCACTTCATTACTCCATGTCATTGACCATCCATCAATAGACCCGTAACATCTGTATCTGTGACTCTGATATACTTTTATAGTGTAGTAATTTTCAGCAGAACTGTGACTATAACCACCATCTTTGTTCCAGTGGTACGGTCCATTTCCTCCTGAAATCCTACATGTGAGTGTAACCGTCTCTCGTCTGAATATTTGAGGTGAATTCGGCTCCACAGACAGAACTGGTTTAATCACTGCTGGAAAAGTCAAAAAGCAAACACACACTGTCAATGTAAACAACTTAAATTCTGCATGACAATGTACAATGTAAAAAAAAATCCTACAATTACTCGAGATCCTGATGTGATCTGGCTCCAGGTCTCATATGTATGATTTCCAAAGTGATTAGTCAGCACTTATAGAGACGAAGCAGGTGATTTATTTACAGTGTAGCTTTAAGGCCTCTGGTATCAGACACACACTGTACATTCTTTCTATATTGATCATAATTTAATATTCTGTAGTGAGTGTTTCAGCACTAATGTCTGTGTTTCAGTTACAGTTATAAACACCATTATGAGTCTGATTAACATGGAATTAATTTAATAAACTGTTCATAACTGAACAAACACACTGGAGTTGTAATGAATTCATCTTCATCAATGTGTTCACTATTATGAATGTTGAACACAGTGAATGTACAACTACACCATTAATCATTACTAGACACAGGATAAGTAACTAAACGTTGTTGTTTTTTTCAGAATCTGTGACATTTTAAATAAATCGTGTGACTTTAATCCACACTGTATGTAGTGATGTGATGCTGATGTTAATAAATATTGGTGTGAGGAAGAGATTAACACACACACACACACACACACACACACACACACACACACACACACACACCTGACACAGTGAGTGTAACAGTGTTGCTGATATTTAATCAGTGTGTTTTGTAATGATTATGTGTATCAGTGCATGTTACAGGAGTGTAAGATCAGACATGTACCTATCACTGAGAGAGTCACTTCATTACTCCATGGCGTTGACCGTCCATCAATAGACCCGTAACATCTGTATCTGTGACTCTGATCTACTTTTATAGTGTAGTAATTTTCAGCAGAACTGTGACTATAACCACCATCTTTGTTCCAGTAGTACAGTCCACTCCATCCTGAAATCCTACATGTGAGTGTAACCGTCTCTCCTCTGAATATTTGAGGTGAATTCGGCTCCACAGACAGAACTGGTTTAAACACTGCTGGAAAAGTCAAAAAGCAAACACACACTGTCAATGTAAACAACTTACATTCTGCATGACAATGTACAAACAATCTTCTCCACCTTAATACAAATCCAACATGTACACAACATAGGCAATAAAATATGTATAAATCACCTTGAGCTTGTCCGACTCGGATAAGTGAAATAAGCACTAAAAAGGGAAGAGGAACAGAGAATATGATGTAACGCTGACTTGTTTCTTTTCTTTAAGAAGACAAATGAGAACAATGTCATATACTGCAAAAAATCTGTATTTAGTTTCACTTCAGCTGTAAGAAATGCAATATATCGACCTGTTTCAGTAATGAATGGTGTTTAGAAAAAGCTATTTTCTCTCAGGTCACTATGCTGCTCATTACTGTCTCATGTTTAATGTCACGTCTTGTGATGTAAGGGAGATAGGGACGGATGCAAGTGCAGTAGGAACAGTTTTATTTAATGAGAAACACAGGCAGGTAAATCCAAAACGTGATCCAAAACATGCGAGAGGTCAGGCGATCGGCAAACAGGCCTACACGGGGCAAGGCAGGAAACTATGTCGTGGTCACCGAAAACAGGTCGAGATACAAAACATGACACATAAACTATGACTATGAACTGGGAGCGGAGAAACCAGCGTGAACCACACATGAAGACTGACTGACTGACTGACTGACTTAATCTAATCTAATCTAATCTAATCTAATCTAATCTAATCTAATCTAACCTAACATTCCACGCTGTGTGCTGGGAGGCGCGCGGTATATATACACAAACATACTCAGCCTCGTAATGTCTGACGGCTGAGGGCAATTCAGACACACGTGAAACAATAGCCAATGACAGAGCAGGGAGGAGACATAACAAAACATAACAAATGCACGTGTCCAAACGTCACGAATGTCACCAAAGGGAAAGCAGGTGTTCGCGCACCTTGCTCGTCCACGCGCGCTCACATGTTCTAACGCGCGCGCTGCGCTGCGTTTCCTATGAGGAAAAAAACCCGATCTCAGTAGCACGTACAGGTAAATGATCACATTCAGGCTTGGACTGTGCAACGTACTGAAACATTTCTCTGAAAAAATGTCTATGAGGATGACTGTCGAGTGTAAAACTAAAAACTGGCATGGCTTTTAAAGTTCAAAGATGTTCTCTTAAAGCTAAGACAATATAGAAGGTTCATTCAGTCTTCACTTTCTTCTGAAACAGGTGATCCTATCACAGAGCAGGACAGAGTCAAAAGGGAAATGAAGATCTGCAAGGCTGGATTACATGGTCAAAGTAGAAGTAGAAGATCTTGCTGTTGCAGATTCGGCAATCATCAGATTTTCTCAACAAGAAACGCACAAGGGAGAGATTGCTGCCTTGCAAAATGGAAGATCTGGAGTAAAGAGCAGCTGTGATATTCATAACCTTCATCCAGTGTTGATGGATGGTGTGCTCAAAGTTGGTGGAGGACTTAGTAGAGCAGCGATGCCAGAAGAGATGAAACATCCTGTTATCTTGTTAAAGGAACACCATGTGTCCAAACTCATCTGGCCACATGTTCATAAAAACTAGGTCATGCTGGAGGAAGCCACATGTCAACACTTCAAAAAAGGTAATGAGTTATAAATGCAAACTCTGCATGTAGAAAAATAATTTCAGAATGTTTGTTTGTCAACGTCTACAGGGCAAGATGGGAGAATAAAAAATGGCTGAGACTCATGCATTAAAGTTTGATAATGGCACAAATTTCATTGGAGCAGAAAGAGAGCTCCAGACAGCTTTGAACACACTGGATCATGACTAAATCCTGCGTACATGTTTCTATCTGAGGGACTCAAATGGACTTTAATCCCCCTGCAGGATTGCATCACGGTGGCGTGTGGGAGCGGCTCATTCATCTGGTAAAGAAGGTCCTGTACTCCACTCTCCAACAACAATCGTTGGATGATGAGAATTTTCACACCATTCTTTGTGAAATTGAAGCTATTCTTAATGACCTCCCCATCACAAAGCTTCTGATGATTTAAACAACTTGGAGGCTCTTACGCCCAATCACATTTTACAGCGGGGATCAAAACCACCTCTTCCACCAAGGCTTTTTAAAGACAGTGATCTGTACATAAACACGTAAAGAGCGACAAGTCCAATACTTGTCTGATCTTTTTTGGAAAAGGTGGGCCAGAGAATTCCTTCCACTGCTCCAGGAATATCAGAAGTGGACGAAACCACACAGAAGCTTCGCTGTTGGTGATATTGTGATCATCATGGATACAGCAGCTCCATGGGGTTCTTGGCTACTTGACAAAATATCTCAAATATCTCATATCCTGACAGTAGAGGACTAATACGAACTGCACAACTCAACACTAAAACAGGATTACTGGACAGACCTGTGATTAAAATCTGCCCGTTTTTAGAAGACACTGGGGACTGATCTCTAAAGTAGATATACACACATATATATTCCAGCTCCTTTGATAATTTAATGGATTGCAGTTGCACACCAACAATTATGGGGTCGGTGTGTAGGAGCCATTGTAGATACAGGTGTATCTAAAAAAAAAAAATTCATATTGTAGAAAAGTTTTTTTTTTCCCCATAATTTAATTCAAAAAGTGATGCTTTCATATTTTCTAGATTCATTACACAAAATGAAATATTTCAAGCCTTTTTTTCTTTTAATCTCAATGAATACATCGTACACCTCATGGAAATCAAAAATCCAGTATCTTAGAATATTAGAAAAAAAATTTATAATACAGAAATTCGACCATCTGAAAGGTATGTTCATTTATGCACTCAATACACGGTCGGGGCTTTAATCCTTTTACACAAATTACTGTATCAATGCGCCGTGGCATGGAGGCGATCAGCCTGTGGCACTGCTGAGGTGTTCTGGAAGCCATGGTTTCTTTGATTATTGTATTACAAGTTCGTTATTCTAATATTTTGAGATTTTTGATTTCCGTGAGCTGTAATCCAAAATCATCGAGATTAAAACAACAACAACAAAAAAGGCTTGTCAGGTGATTGTATGATATCAGGTATATGTATGTATATATAGGTATGTGTAATGCATGTATTTTGAGGCTGTCACCACTGGGGGGCAGTATATGCATGGAAAGGGGTATAATCAGGTGATTGTATGATATCAGGTATACCCAGCTAACAATTTTTGGTTCTCAGAACATACATTTTTAAGGTTTGTTTTTTGTTAACCAGGAACGTTTTCTTTATGGAAATAGAAAGATGTGGTTTGGAAAGATAGGTTTGCAGTATGTTCCCCTAATGTTCTCTTAATGCTCCCATGATTTCATGAAGGAGAATTGAAAACTACTCAAAGTGTCTGCATAAACTTTCATAATCTTGTTTGTAAAAACCTTGCTGATGGACCTACTTGATATGAATCACAATTCCCTACTCAGTGGTACAGGTAATAAAACTTGAGATAAAGTTCTCCAGTTCTCCAGCTGAACGTTCTCAACTCAGCTAGTAGCCTATTTTTTTATTGCAGGCTGTGGTAATTTACCTGCCAATGTATGACTTGATCAGATAAAAAGCTGGATTTATCATACAACTTGCCTCAGGTGTTTTCATTGTTTGCAGTACTACCAGACCATAAAATATAAAAAGTTTTTGGCTAACATGAGACTAGGCTAGTTTGGTGTCTAACTAAGCTATAATTGGGTTTAGCTGCTACAGAACCATGCAGAGTACATTATCAGTCCTTGTGTAGCTGCTCCCAAACTTATTCTTCTGGTCAGATTAAAACGTACGCTTCAACTGATGTTTGTCGTTTCTTTTATTGCATTCCTTCACAACTTAAGCGCATTCAATCACCGTAAAACACCATCAATCACCGTCAAACACCGTCAAACACCATCAATCACCATCAAACACCGTGAAAAACTGAAATAAAGTACATAACACATTCTCACATGAGCATATTGTACATAAGCATGTTCTTAAGAGTCCATGAGTATTCATTCATCTTGCTCACATATTAAACTAGCATTAATGGCCTTAGGAAACATTTGCACTATTACATTACAATACAAACATGAAACGCACAACATCACAAACCAACATACCGTGTGCGCCTTCCGACCAGAAATCTAGCTGTGCTGTAACGCTTTACTGTTTAATTATTCTCTTCTTTAGCATCTAACTTCGTGTACAGCATAGCACCAAAAACTGCATGCACATTTTTGCACTGCTATTAGTTAGGCTAATCACATATCCACAGTAACTTAAATTCAATGCAGCTCACTAGTTTAACCTGTAGGTGTCACTATTTCTGCAACCCTTGTAGAACAAAACTCACATAGGCAAATTATTATTAATATTGACATTGCATTATTGTAATAACAACAACATAACAAATAAATACTTTAAAGGCTTAAAGAAAGAAAAGACCCATACATGTTTTCAGCAGCAGCTACATCATGTTTACGTAAACTGGAACTCATATAGACATTTACACATCAGAGGATGTTAGTGATTCAGTTTCATTGCCTTTACTGGCTAAAAATAAATAAAAAATCAGTGTATATCCAATTTTTCCCTCACACTGACTGTGAGATGGCTTTTGGCAGAATTGAGAGCTGTCAGCAAATAAGACACAAGAATTTCCATGTATTTTCCTGTAAACCTTGTCTGATTGGTCTTACCCCCATTTACTGAAGATAAAATTACAACACTTCAGTCAGTCAGTGCGGTGGTGGCGAGGGCGTTGGGGCGCTTATCGGTGCCTCCAAGCTGGTGTCGCCCTAAGGACTGCCTGGTTCACCTGTGTCTAGAACCGGCCCTGTCGCATGCCATGACAGTACGTACTGCATTAGATTCAGTACCTACAGATCGTCGATACAGTGTGTACTGATCAGTATGTGTGTAGTCTGAATACAACCTGGACATACTACATCCGACATGTTGGTGCAGACAGCTCTTCCGTGCCAGTTCCGTTACGTTATGGGATAGTGCAGTATCCACAGTGTCCACTGGATCCATACTGCAGAATCAGAAGGTCATCCGGGTATTTCTCGCCTACTGTTTTATGAATACTGAGAATTCTGACATACTACTACTTTGGTGTACTGCTTTTCACCTACTGTGTAGTAGGGTAGTAGGGATATTCAGCCTATGGTAGTACACCAAAAGTAATAGCACTGGACACTGTACTATCCCATAATGCAGTGGTTCTCAACCAGGGGCCCCACTGGGGAGGCGCGAAAAAAACACAGACAGGGCATCAATTGTGTACTCTGTGTATTTTATTGCTTTTCAAATAGAATGAGTATAATTGAAAAACTCAGTCTTTTCTCTCCCTCTGTATTTTCTCTTTTCTGGGTACAGGTGGAGTTTAGCTGCCTTTTATCTAGCTGTCACTGCAGACCAGTGTTGCCAGCTTAGCGACTTTTCAGACCCCTTTAGCAACATTCTTTTTGCAAAAAAATAAGCACCTAGTGACAAATTTAGTGACTTTTTGGACAAACCTTAGCAACTTTCCATTTGTGGCCAGTACTGTCCTGCAAGCACGAGGTCTTGCTTTCATGCTGCACTCACACCTCCCTCTGAATCTGCTCTGTTCAGTGAGGGGCTGAGAGCCGGAGATTTAACAATGTCATGGATAACGAGACACGCCCTTCTTCCCAATGTGAATGTTTTTAGAATGCGAGACGAATGGAATGCAACATGTTTTACATAGTTCTCTTGTTCAAAGTATTCATAGTATTCAGGAACACTTTATATCATTCATGTTCGATACCTGTCCATTATATAGCTTTATAAATGTCATAAAAGTTATGAAAAGTAATAAAAAAGTACAAAAACACGAAAGCAAAAATAAAATAATCTATCTATCTATCTATCAAAAACATATTATATATATATATATATATATATATATATATATATATATATATATATATATATATATATCTCACAAAAATGAGTACACCCCTCACATTTTTGTAAATATTTGATTATATCTTTTCATGTGACAACACTGAAGAAATGACACTTTGCTACAATGTAAAGTAATGAGTGTACAGCTTGTGTAACAGTGTAAATTTCCTGTGCCCTCAAAAGAACTCAACACACAGACAACACCCCTAAGTGAAAATGTCCAAAATGTTCCCAATTAGCCATTTTCCCTCACTGGTGTCATGTGACTTGTTAGTGTTACAAGGTCTCAGGTGTGAATGGGGAGCAGGTGTGTTAAATTTGGTGTCATCGCTCTCACACTCCCTCATACTGGTCACTGGAAGTTCAACATGGCACCTCATGGCAAAGAACTCTCTGAGGATCTGAAAAAAAAGAATTGTTGCGGTACATAAAGATGGCCTAGGCTATAAGAAGATTGCCAAGACCCTGACACTGAGCTGCAGCACGGTGGCCAAGACAATACAACGGTTTAACAGGACAGGTTCCACTCAGAACAGGCCTCGCTATGGTCGACCAAAGAAGTTGAGTGCACGTGCTCAGCGTCATATCCAGAGGTTGTGTTTGGGAAATAGACGTATGAGCGCTGCCAGCATTGCTGCAGAGGTTGAAGGGGTGGGGGTTCAGCCTGTCAGTGCTCAGACCATACGCCGCACACTGCATCAAATTGGTCTGCATGGCTGTCGTCCCAGAAGGAAGCCTCTTCTAAAGATGATGCACAAGAAAGCCTGCAAACAGTTTGCTGAAGACAAGCAGACTAAGGACATGGATTACTGGAACCATGTCCTGTGGTCTGATGAGACCAAGATAAATTTATTTAGTTCAGATGGTGTCAAGTGTGTGTGGCAGCAACCAGGTGAGGAGTACAAAGACAAGTGTGTCTTGCCTACAGTCAAGTATGGTGGTGGGAGTGTCATGGTCTGGGGCTGCATGAGTGCTGCCGGCACTGGGGAGCTACAGTTCATTGTACTGTGACATACTGAAGCAGAGCATGACCAGTATGCAGTATGCAGTACCCCAAACACACCTCCAAGACGACCACTGCCTTGCTAAACAAGTTGAGGGTGAATATATATATATATATATATATATATATATATATATATATATATATATATATATATATATATATATCAATCATAATTATACCTGGTCTCCTTTAATATGGGGGAGTGCCACATGATAGGGAAGGCTTGGGGGGGGCTTTAGTTACAAAAGGTTGAGAACCTCTGCCATAATGCAACAAGACTGGCACGGACGAGCTGTCAGAATCGGCACCAAGTAGTATGTCTCATTTGTATTCATGCTTACCACTTACTACTGATCAGTACTGTACTGTATCAACGACCAAGCAGTAGGTACTGAATTGAATGTAGCAGGTACTGAATCTAATGTAGCAGGTACTGAATCTAATGCAGTAGGTACTGAATCGAATGTAGTAGGTACTGAATCTAATGTAGCAGGCACTGAATCTAATGTAGCAGGTACTGAATCTAATGTAGCAGGTACTGAATCTAATGCAATAGGTACTGAATCTAATGCAGCAGGTACTGAATCTAATGCAGCAGGAAGGCTACTGAATCTAATGCAGTAGACCTGTCACAGTATGCCATTTCGGATGCAGCCGCAGTTCTTACCACACAAACACGCTCACGCACAACTTATCAACACTATCTTTTATTTATTTATTTAAAAGTAACCACATAACACTCTGATCATGTACTCTTCCTTTCATACGTTCTAAGAAACAGAAAATGTTCATTCATGATAAAAGCCCCCCAAAATATCATGAACTAAAATCTGATTCACGCTCAGAAAAAACTCCACGTCACCTCAGACACTCTACAACCCAAAATAACACACAGATCGTGAAGATTTTAGATTCTACACATATGCACTAAAATGAACCAAAGGTCACTGCAGTCTGTAGTGTGATTAGATTAGATTAGATTAGATTGCACTGGATTAGATCCACTATGTAATGTATGTTGTAACACGCATGCGCCAACGGCAGACACAGTACATCACTGTTATCCATCTATGGTTAGGGTTGGGGTTAGTGTTAAAGTTAGAACATCCAGTACGTAGTATATCTAATCTAATGTCATTACACTACAGGCTGCAGTGAGGACACACCCAATTAACAGCAATTCACATAAACTATGCTGAAAACAAAAAAAAATATTTAGTCCCCTCTGACACCATTGGAACAGCAGGCCAAGTTATTGTTATTGCTGTAGACTGAAGACATTTGGGTTTGAGATCAAAAGATGAAAAGGAGAAGAGAGGTTAGAATTTCAGCTTCTGTTTCCTGGTATTTATATGTAGACGTGTTAAACGACATAGAACATAGCACATTTCTTTCAGACCACCCAATTGGTAGATACTAGGAAATAAAAGCTGAAATCCTAAACTCTTGTCTCATATCCATCTTTTGATCGCAAACCCAAATGTCTTTGGTGTACAGCAGAAACAAATGAATAGGCCTTGCCGTTCCAATAGTTTCAGAGGGGACTGTACTGTACCCTCCCACTGATATCATTATTAATGCAACTAACTAACACTATTCTACATATAAATGTAACCCTTACCTTAACCTCAGTAACCAAATAGTAATAAAACTTCTCACAAGGGCTCAACTCAAATGAACTAACTCACACAACTGATATGGATGTACACTGATCCAACAATCATATCAGAGACTCTTACGAAAATGTTCTAATCACATATTAACCTCATCACACAGGACATTAGACGTCATCTGAACATATTGTTTTAAGCCACCACTCACTCTAATGAAGACACAAAGAAAACATTTACTCACAGATCATCACACGGAGTGGACGGAGCTCCATCCTGTCACTCTGATGAAGGACTGACTGATCAGTGGTCTGTGTTAAAGACACTACACTTCCTGTGTTCTTACACACAGAGAGAAAGACTGAAAGACTTCCGTTCTGGTCAAAGTTGATGTGCTCTTTTCAGGTGAACCCAGAAATTATAACAACAATTTGCAGAACATAACTTTATTCAACTCCTGAACTTGTGCAGTTCCTCTGCTGCTTCACTCAGGTTCATGACTGATCTCAACAAGACATCCAGTGGACCTTTCTGTAAAGCTTTTTATCTCGTTTGATTGAGTAAGCAAGCTAACTCTTTTAAAAGAACGAGGTCTTTCCTAAATCAAGAAATTTTTCTATTCTGTCAGATTTACTTCAGGTTTTGGGTTTGATGCAGTCCATAAAGATCAGAAAAGTTCACTGGACTTGATGTCAGAACCTCCTATGAAGCTGGGAGGCAGGGCTTCTGCTAGTCACAAAATGGGGTTCTTAAATCTACAACCTAGATGTGATCAGTGAAAGGGAATCCAAGACTTAGATTTTTCCAATAAATCTGTGTGTATTTTCATCCATTATATTTGGATAATAATAATAATAATAATAATAATAATAATAATAATAATAAGAATAATAATATCAATAATATCAATAATATCAATAATTCCTTAGATCAATTTAAGGCTTTTCTAGGCACTCAAAGCGTTTTGTATTGTGTGTGTGTGTGTGTGTGTGTGTGTGTGGGGGGGGGGGGTTATGCCAGAACACCCAGAAAACCCAGAAAACCCAGAAAACCCAGAACACCCAGAACACCCAGATATCGGTGGAGAGGAGAGTGATGTAGCCAATTCAGGAATGGAGATTATTAGGGGGCCATGTTGGGGGCCAGTGGGGGAATTTCACCAGGACACCAGGGTTATACAGAAAAATAAGTGTTCTGGGATTTTTAATGACCATAGGACCCTGGTTTAATGTCTCATCCCAAAGACTGTGCATTAGGACCCACACTGAGCACCCCATGCTCTCTTTGCTGCTTCTAGCAGCAAGCTTAGTTTTCCCCAGAGAGTCTTCCATGAAGGTAATGGCCAAACTCACCCCTGCTTAGCTGCAGTGGGAAACCAGACGAGATCTACAGGGGGACATGGCTCGAGCAAATGATAAGATAACAATCTGTAAAGCTTCATGTGAAAGTAGGAGGTGTTTTTCTGGAGATGAACAAGTACTGAGTAATGCTGATGACAGGTACTGAATAAATAGGCTTGAGAAATAAAATGCAATTGAAATCTAAAAAAGTTTTAAATGAAAACAAATTAAATGGAAAAAGTGAAAAGAGTCTGATATGTACTCTGGTAAAAGTCTGGAAAAGCAACACAAAAGAGGGAATTAATAATTTGGTGGTGTCAGTGAGCTGCAGGCTTGATGAAGTTATTGCAAGCAAGAGATATGCAACCAAACATTAAGTGTTATTTACTTCAGTTTACTTCAACTTATCTGTTCCTTCACTTTTGCTCACCTAAAAACTGTTTGGTCTGATACAAAAGGTTCTATGTTTTATGATGTTTAACACCAAGATGTAAATACCAAGAAATAAAAACTCTAAACTCTTGTCTCATATCCATCTTTTGATATTAAATCCAAAGGTCTACAGGTGTACAGCAGAAACAAATGAATTGGCCTTGCTGTTCCAATAGTTTCAGAAGGGACTGTATGTACTAATCCCATAAACAAGTGTTTAGATCTTTTATATTTATTAATCCCCATCACTAATTCATGTTTAGGTCTTTAATGTATGCTGCAGTGACATCTAACATTATGTTTTCAATTCAATTTCAATTCAATTTTATTTGTATAGCGCTTTTTACAATAGACATTGTCTCAAAGCAGCTTTACAGAAATATCAACACGGTGTACAGATATTAAAGGTGTGAATTTATCCCAACTGAGCAAGCCACTGAGTGGCGACGGTGGCAAGGAAAAACTCCCTAAGATGTTTTAAAAAGAAGAAACCTTGAGAGGAACCCGACTCAGAAGGGAACCCATCCTCATCTGGGTAACAACAGATAGTGTGAAAAAGTTCATTATGGATTTATATGAAGTCTGTATGGCGTTAGGAGCAGCCGTAGTCCCAGCAGTCTGGAATTAGAGAAGATTTGAGCTCCATCCAGAGGCAGAAGGGATGTGGATCTCTAGTATCTCCATAAATTCGTGTGGGGCTCGGCGAAAGGAGAGAGGGAGAAAAAAGATCATTATGACTGCGAAGTAGTAGAACAGAATCTAGTCAGGGTAGGCTTGAGTAAACAAATATGTTTTAAGCCTAGACTTAAACACTGAGACTGTGTCTGAGTACCGAACACTAATAGGAAGAATGTTCCATAATTGTGGGGCTCTATAAGAGAAAACTCTTCCCCCTGCTGTAGCCTTCACTATTCGAGGTACCGTCAGATAGCCTGCATCTTTTGATCTAAGTAGGCGTGGCGGATCATATAAAACCAAAAGGTTGCTTAGATATTGTGGAGCGAGACCATTTAGTGCTTTATAGGTTAATAAAAGTATTTTATACTTAATGCGAGATTTTACTGGGAGCCAGTGCAGTATTGATAATATCGGTGTGATATGGTCGTATCTTCTAGTTCTAGTTAGGACTCTAGCAGCTGCATTCTGGACTAACTGGAGCTTATTTATATTCCTACTGGAACATCCAGACAGTAAGGCATTACAGTAATCTAATCTAGAGGTGACGAAAGCATGAACTAGTATTTCCGCGTCATGTAGTGACAATATGTTTCTTATTTTAGAAATATTTCTGAGATGAAAGAAAGCTATCCTAGTAATATTATCTACATGAGCATCAGATGATAGACTGGAGTCAATAATCACTCCAAGGTCTTTACATGATGAAACAGAAAGACCATCCACAGTAACCATGTGATCAGAAAGATTACTTCTAGCTACACGTGGGCCTAATAAAAGTATTTCTGTTTTATCAGAATTAAGTAGAAGGAAGTTAGTTAACATCCAACGTCTAATGTCCTTTACACAAAGTGTTTATCTTTTCTTTTTAGCTCAGCTCACTGAGTGCTGTTAGTGTTTGCCACAGAAACTAGAGTGAGAACATGCAGGTGTGACTGTTTTAATTTTGGTTTTACTGAGAATGTGAATGGCAGCATTTCCTCATTTCTCACACAGCTCAGCTAGAATAGAAACCAAACCACAATAATGTTTCATGTCTTAACTGCTAATCATTTAAAATGAAAGTCGCATATCTGCTGAAGAACAAATAAACTCTTTGTATAATAACGTCAATTAATCACATTCATTACTAGATATGAATGTTGTTTTTTTTTAAATGTAAATCAGATCTGAAATGACTGACGTGAGATAATGTGCAGTTGTGTACAGTTTTCAGATAAGACTACATAATGAATCAGGAAGTCTTAAACTGTATCACTGCTGCCATTTAAATGAAAACATTCATAGATTAGCATCTGTACATCTGAGCTCGTCTGTGCTGTGTGAACCTACTGGCTCTACAAGGTACTGCAAGTAAAAACATGATATACAGTGCCCTCCACTAATATTGGCACCCTTGACAAATATGAGCAAAGAAGGCTGTGAAAAATTGCATTTATTGTTTAACCTTTTGATATTTTGTTTAAAAAAAATCACAAAAATTCTCTGCTCTCATGGATATCAAACAATTGTAAACAAAACACAGGTTTATACAAAATATTTATTTTTTAAATATAGGTGTGTAACAATTATTGGCACGCTATTAGTCTATACTTCCCTTAGCCAAGATAACAGCTCTGAGTTTTCTCCTATAGTGTCTGATGAGGTTGGAGAATACATGGCAAGGGATCTGAGGACGTTCCTCTATACAGAATCTCTCCAAATCCTTCAAATTTTGCAGTCCACATTAGTGGACTCTCCTCTTCAGTTCACCACACAGGTTTTCTATGGGTTTCAAGTCAGGGGACTGGGATGGCCATGGCAGGGCAGTCAGGTTTTCATTTAATATCTGTTGATACTTGATAGAGTCCATGATGCCATGTATCCTAACAAAATGTCCAGGTCCTCTGACAGAAGAACAGCCCCAAAACATTAAAGAGCCACCACCATATTTAACCGTGGGCATGAGGTACTTTTCCATAAGTCTACCTCTCTGTGTGCTCCAAAACCACCTCTGTGTTTATTACCAAAAAGCTCTATTTTGGTTTCATCTGACCATAGAACCCGATCCCATTTGAAGTTCCAGTAGTGTCTGGCAAACTGAAGACACTCGAGTTTGTTTTTTGATGAGAGTAGAGGCTTTTTTCTTGAAACCCTTCCAAACAGCTTGTGGTGATGTAGAAGACTTCAGATTGTAGTTTTGGAGACTTTCTGACTCCAAAGACACAACTAACTTCTGCAGCTCTCCAGCTGTGGTCCTTGGAGATTTTTTGGCCACTCGAACGTCCTCTTCACGGTGCGTTGAGACGATACAGACACACGTCCTCTTCCAGGTTGAATCATAACATTTCCAGTTGACTGGAACTTACTAATTATTGCTCAGATGGTGGAAATGGGCATTTTCACTGCTTGTGCTATTTTCTTATAGCCACTTCCCATTTTGTGAAGCTCCACAACCTTTTGCTGTACATCCCAGCTATGCTTCTTGGTCTTACCAATTGTTATGAATGACTAATTGAATTTGGCCTATGTGTTACCTCATATTCATCTTGGTTGAACAATTTCCTGTTCGTAGTCACCCAGGTGTACTAAAAATGTAAAATATCAATGGGAATACACTTCACATATCATTTTCTTACATGAATTCATAAGGGTGGCAATAATTGTTGCACACCTATATTTAACACCGATATATTTTGGATAAACCTGTGCTGTGTTTGCAATTGTTTGATATCCATGAGAGCAGAGGATTTTCATGATTTTATTTTTTATTAACAAAAGATCAAAAGGTTGAAAAATAAAGACAATTGTTCACAGCCTTCTTTGTTCATATTTACCAAGGATGCCAATATTAATGGAGGGCACTGTAACTGCAATGAATGTGGCTTTACTGAGGTACTGAGTTTCAAATATGAACCGAAAGTTATCATAATGTTTTTTATTAAATATACTATATACTCATGAAGTCATGGTAAATGTGTATGATGTCTAATAATCTAACCCAGGGGTGCCCACACTTTTTTGACTTGCGAGCTACTTGTAACATGACCAGTCACAGAGATCTACCTACGCTAAAAATGCGAAACATATATTTACTCATATATATACTGAGTATACTTCAACGGTATTTGGACTTAATAATCTTCATGTGGGAAAAGGCTGACTCACATAAATAAGTAGAGCCAAATAATGCAGTCAAGGAGGTGGCACATTTCCTCATGTTTGGGTACTTTTCCCCTGTGAGGAAGTTCCAAAACTGTCCATGAGCCCTGGACTTCAGCTGAATGTCAGTCTGTAGTTTCAAAATCTCATCCTCCACTTCAGACGAGTTCAGGTGAAACAGCGTTGCAGTTTCCGATGCGAGTGAATCAACCTCATATTGACCACGGTTTTGTCTTTTCCTTGAAGCTCTGAATTAAGCTCATTTAACATGTTGGTCAGATGGGTTAAAAATGCTGGACTTGGGTCCAGCAGCCACTGATCATCATTGAGTTGGGTGCATTCTGCATGTTTAACAGCAAAAAGAAACTCGCTTATCTCCGGACAGAGCTCTCGAAATCTCTGCAGGAATTTACCCCTACTAAGCCATCTCACGTCAGTGTGTAGCAGGAGCTCAGAGTGGTCGCAGTCTGCCTTCTGCAGATGCGCACGAACAGCTGTATTTGAAGTGATCTAGCACGTATAGAACAGGCGATCTTTGTTTCCACATCCACGATCTCTTTCATGTTTAGCATTTTTGCTAAATAATCCACTCTTAACCCGATTAAGACCATACTCTGATTAAGAAACTACCATGTAAACAGCTATTTTTACTTACCTTAATCTAATTAAGGTCACACTCGAATTAAGCTCTAATCGAATTAAGACAGGTGGAGTACTGCTCTTTTAGTCGCATTACGGACGAGTATTACAGACATGTAAACACCTTAATCACATTATGAACGCCGTGTGAGAGTTTTCACCGCATTTTGCGACAGGACACGATCACACACGGCAGTTTTACGTTTTACAGCGAACAAGAGAGATCGGCCGCGTCCCAAACCGCATACTTTCCTACTATAGGCCTGTAGTGGGGAAAAATACATGTATCTCGGCTAGATATAGACGGTAAGTACGCGGTTTGAGACGCAGCCCACGGCTTCAAGCAGTCGTCTATTAGCACGTATAGCATTACAAATAATTAACTGCACTTAAAGCGTTCGTAAAAAAAAAAAAATAAAAACACCCAAAACTGTATACGGTACCATAACGAAGACCAACTGTATGTCGATACGTGAAATGTTCTATAACATGTAAAACGGGAACATGACAGGAGTATTCTAAAAGCGACTCATGTAAACACCTTAATCACATTATTATCTTACTCAGAGTAAGTTCAATAATTAGATTACTGCTGTCCATGTAAAAGTAGTCAGTATCGTAGTTTTTATGAACAGTCCTAAAGTGCCGCTCCACATCCCCCTTTTTGGGAATAGCAATGGTAGCTTGGCAGATCAGACAAACGCACTTCGAATATGACATCGTGAAAAAAATCATCCTCCCATTCCGCATGGAAGTGATGAGTCTTCGGTTTCTTGCTTGATCCCGCTACCTCTCTCATTTTGTACCCTTTCTTCAGGAGGAATAAATCGGAAAGTTAACTCAGTGATTTCGCTCGATAGTCTTTAGCGCTGGCGCGTTTGATCGCACACGCATGGTGAGAGAAAAGACGAGATCTCAGACTGGCTGCCCTCTACATCATCATAACATCTATTTTTATTTTAATGGCGATCTACCAGCACTTCCTTTGAGATCGACCGGAAGTATTGGGCACCCTGATCTACCCCTTTTATTTATTACAGTATTTGGTGAGATGAACTTGACTGGTTTATATCTGTGTGAAGCTGCTTCATTCACAATAATATTATATTCTCTTTTTCTTATTTCATTATTCATTACAAGTCATCTGGACCTCCCATAGAAGTTTGTGTGACAGAAGACAAGACAGCACTCACACTCCGCCCATCTAGTTAACTTCACATCACCTCCCCACACACGCAGTAGTTTAGTCATTGTCTAGACTGCACACGTGGGTCTGCGCTACAGCTCCATTTCACACACACACACACACACACACACAGGTTTTTATCACACATTACTTCTCCCTGCTGATCCACATCCCCAATAATCACACTACACACACCAGATAAGTTTAAAACAGAACATCTTTATTGACGTGTCTGTATATTTGTATAGTCTGTCTTTGTTTGTGCTGTAGATTGTCCGCGTCCGTCTTCCGGGTCCAGTCCGCCGAGACTACAGCAAGAGGGAGGAGATAAACTCCTGTCCGATTTCTGCACCAGTGTTTATGTGTCTGGGGGAAAAGGGGGACTTTTATTGAAATGAACATGAGGAAGGTGGTTAATATGTGTGTATGTTCACATTATGATCATATTGTATGTTTATATCTATATGTTTATGATGATGTATACTTATCTTTATGTGTGAGGTTGTTGTGTTCATACTTACCTGATATTTATTCTTTATAATGGTTCATGCCGAATGGGCGGGGCTTCAGCTTTATAAGTGTGCCGCTACCCTACATGCGGGGGCTGATGGAAAGTCCGATTCATTTCCGCGAACCGGTTCTTTCGGACAGTTTGTTTCAATGAACCGGTTCATCGGTTCCTTTAACGTCATCAGACAATGGCGTCACTACATATAACTTTTCTAACAACTCAGTGTCATGTTGCATCAATGAAACCTTCAGATAAAGTCATGTGTGTGAACGCATATTGCTGATTATTGCCTTTTATTCACTTAAGTTAATGGTGTTTGTGGTCATTAACCATTAGTATTTCCAAAAAAAATAAATAAATAAAAATTAAAAACAAATGTAAAATGTACATTTCCCAAGACATAGAATTTAATAATGCATAGACTTTTCTAAAATGAATTATACCCAGAAGATGGCACTGCTGTAATCTTTTGACAAGTGCGTAAAGGTAATAAAATGACCCCTTTATACAGAAAACACATCAATGCAATTTTTTTTGATTGTTTTGTTTTTAAATTTGCAATATCTTACAGTAGACTTTATTCACAGTCTGTGTGATGCAGGATTGATAAAATATTTCCTCATCTGAAATTTTTCATTTTCTCTGTTTAGCTTTAGCCACTTTTTAAACATAATATTAATGAGAAACAGAGCTGATGATTTCTACTGCAATGCAGGTATTTTTCTTGTAGAGTACAACAATAATGATGCATGAGAATGAATATATGCATTGTTTCATAGGACGTCATCACTTGTAAAGCAACTGGAGGTTAATCAGTGAATAACGCCTCTTAATAAAATACAGCTGCTTTGTATACATGTATATTTTAATGCAGGGTATCATTTGTGTGAACTAAAAGTACAACTGTAATTGCTGAAATGCTTACAAATTTAAACCAAAGAATACAATACATGCTTAATACAATGAAACCATGAAGTGATGTTTGTTATGATGAAATGATACATGATCTTTTTAACTGTAGGCTGGAGATTGTGGTTGTACCGTGTGGTGGAAAATACATCAGTGTATCTCTGTATGTGATCATAACGACTTTCAGTTCTGTAGGTGTGAACTGCACACAGATGACATGATGAAGCCCCTCACATGAGTGAAAAAACACTTTCAAGAATAAAAGTTCAGTCACATTGACTTATTACTCTTACTATTACTACTAAATCCTTTTGCTTTACAACCAGTCCTAATAGTGGCACAAGTAATCAATAAAATACACCCTGTAAATACTTCTTAATGCTGTCCATACACACGTTCTAACCCCCCCCCCCCCCCCCCCCACACACACACACACATTTTAAACCAAATAAGTGCAAAGAACCTGTACAAAACAATCTCACTCTGATTTTACTGTCACTGCACACATGATGAACTTCTCTCTCTCTTCTCTCTCGTCTGTTCAGTTGTGTATTCACTCCTCCAGCACCTGTAAATGAACATTTACAGCAGTTTTAGATTTTAGTTCCTGAAATGATTAAACTTTGGTGTTTTAAGCCAACAGCAAATCATTAAGGAACATTTAAAAGGCAATGCAAATTTATATTTCAGTATATACAGTAATTATTAAATATAAAGCAGTAAATAGTGATGGCTTATTTAAGGAGAAACGGTCATGTATGTTATTACACTGCAATACTTGCACTTCTTATAGTAGAATTTCTCTTAACTGCACTGACACTATAGGATTGAGCATCAAATTTCATGAAAATGCATAATTTTTTAAAAAAAAATTTAAACCACTATCTTTATTTTATGTATTTTTCAAAAAATTGGATTGGCAGTAGAGTCAACAACTTCGAGGTCGTCTTGAACAAGAGACACGGGCTTGTTTAATCCACACACTGTATTCCACAGTAACTAATGATACATCAGCAAAAACGAGTCTTTGGAAATGTAAAGTTATTGGCCCAGGTAGTGGTAAACAGTTTAATACACATAAAAAGTGTATTAAATCCAGTTTCTACTGTGAAAAACTGTGAAACTGATTTACTTGTCATAATACATGTTATACGTTCAGCTGTGGGATCTGGTTGCCTTAGGGTAGTTTATTTTTCTATAGACTGAGGTTTATTTGTTTTCCTAAATTAGTTGAGGGTGTGAACACAGTGAGCTTTAAAAGTAAAGATCAACCCCAGGAAATGAAAGTTCTAGAGGACTCTCTCACTTTGTGTACTGAGTGTTTGAGCCGTGAGAGGAACCAGAATGCACATCTCTATTTTCTACTGCTAAGAGCTACAGAGCATTTCTACAGTTGACTCACTTCCGCTGTGATTACATCATGATACCCAGCAGCTGGTAAGACTTGCAGCAACAGGAAGAGGGGACACTGGAGCTGCTTTTTGAAGTAAAGCCTACTTATACATTTACACACTGCAAAGAAGGAATTTGAAGAAAGTAGAAAAAAGCCTTGTTTCTGGGAAATTAGTCTTATTTTTTTGTGTAAAAAGAAAAAATAATCTTGTCAAGAATGTTTTGCATTAGAAAAGTAATCTCATTTGAAGAAAATAAAAATATATAATTTTGTGTAAATAAGATATGCCAGCTAATACGGAGCAAGATTTAACCAGTAACAAGCTACAACAATGGTTTGCATAAAATACCAGCAGAGGAACAACATTATTTTCCTTATTTTAAGACTATCTTTTCAATGAAGCAGCTATGTGTCCTGGGCTGCATCTGAAATGGCGTACCCTGCTACATAGTAGGCGAAAAGCAGTGCATCAGAGGGATAGTACGTCTGAATTCTCAGTAGACGAGAAACAGTAGGCACGAAATACCCGAATGGCGTACTGCTTCCGGTGAGTTTTTGCAGTATGCAACCGATGGACACTACACTAGTCAGAAATCCCACAATGCAACGGGACTGGTGCGCACAAGCTCAGAAAAAAAAAATGGTGGAAGACAGCGTATGGGCTCTTTTTAAGTATTAAACCTTGGTTAAACAGGACTTGTTTAATAATACCTGAATAAATTGTTAACTTGTTGAAGGTTTAAACAAGAAAACTGTTGTCACAGCATTTTAAAGCTTTTTTGTCATCTCCATCATGCGTTAGCTGCCCAAGATAACTGTAACGAATTTACCTCAGCCTGTTAACCCCGCTCACATTACAAATTCAGTTAATCTGGTGGTTTAATCTGGTGATTTTTGTGTTTATGATGACATCGAAGGTCGCATGACAACGCCAACATGGCTCATGTAGTATGTCCAGGATTGTATTCATACTACACACATATACTGATTAGTATGTACCGTTTCAACGGCCATGCAGTAAGTACTGTCACAGTACAAGAGTTCAGACGCAGCCCTGATTATGTTGGAAACCACACTGAACTACTTTATCCATCAGCCACAGCATGTCACATGACCTAGTCACATGTCCAACCTATCACTCACAATTGTTCTGTGTTACCCCTAATAAGCACCCCTGTACAAGTTCTAGTTTTTCAGCACCTAACAGTCAAGCTTTTGTTGTCGTGTTTATGTGTTATCATGTGTCCTACAGCTGCTCTCATAGTCTGCATGTTTTTGCCTTGTGTCCATTGTCACATTTATGGCTCCTGCTTACACAGATTTGGTTGTTTGTTTTGCACTTCATACAATAAAACAGTTTTTCCCTGTTTCAATAAAAATGATAAAAATAACAATGCTTCTTGCGGCTTAATTTAAGACAAAGTCACTTATTTTATTATGCTGTTTGAAGAAATTGTGTGTTATTATAAGCTTGTTTTGTGCTAATTATTAATCTTAGATTAAGGGATAAATTCTTATTAAACTCAAGCAAGAGACCAAAATACTCATTTTAAGTAAGTGTATGTTGAATAACTGAGTTTTCATTACTTGAAATAAGCACAACTTGCTTAAATTTGGCATTTGTGTCTAGATTTAATATCCAATAGCATTTTTAGTGACTAGACATTTATGCTATTTTCAGGAATTCTTACCAAGTCAGTTTTGCTTACCCCATTGGCAGATTTTCTTTGCTTGATTTTAGTACACTTTAACTAGATTTAAGTGTCTCTTGCTTGTTTCAAGAAAGGCATTTTTTGCACACTGCGAGTGACCTCTAACTGAAATTTGATGCAGCGTATAATTTGCTTTTAAAATTGCTTCAGGTGTAGTACCATTTGATTACACAACACTATTTATCAGACACACTCCTATTTAACTCCTTGAACAAAAGTTGAACTAGGGTTTCTATACAAGATCTCTTCAAGTATTTCTAACTCAATTTGAGAACAAATTTTGTCTCACCTATGTGTTCTGCTTCAGCTGTGAGTAAACAGTTCCATACTCTACACTGCCCTTCACTGGATGTAAACAAGAAACGCTGAATTAATGTCCACAATCAACTGCAGCCCATCTCAACTGTTAAATAGACATGCACTAAATAAATTGGTTAATAAATCAGAAAACATTCAAAGTTGTACCTGCATTCGCATGCAAAGATAGCTTTACCTTGATTTTTCTTTGTTTTTTTCTGTGGCTTGAGTTCAAGCTCAGTGTAAATCACATCACTGGGTCCAGCAACATCATCTGCAGTGACAGTGAACAGAACAAAACAAACACAGCTACAGATTTACCTGAATCTAGCTTTGCTTAAAAAGAATCAGTGTGGGGAATTAGTATATGATGGGATGTAGCTGAACACAAGATACATTTTAAATGTGGAGCTTATTGTCACTTCTACATGTTATGGTTTTGAAATACATGTGTTCTCTTTGCATGTTTTTTTGTTGAAAACTTGCAAACTTTATATGCACATTAAGTAAAGCTTGATATGTATATATAACCTTAAAACCACTGACAGGTGAAGGGATTATTGATTATCTCATCACAATGGCACTTGATCTAATGGCACCTATCACAAGGGGTGGGATATATTATTAGGTAGAAAGTGAACAATTAGTTCTTGAAGTTGATGTGTTGGAAGCAGGAAAAATGGGTAAGTGTAAGTGACTTTGACAAGGAGAAATTGTGATTGCTAGATGACTGGGTCAGAATGACAGGTCTTGTGGGGTGTTCCCAGAATGCAGTGGTTAGTACCTACCAAAAGTGCTCCAAGGAAGGACAAACCGTGAACTGGTGACAGGGTCATGGGCACCCAAGGCTCACTGATGCCTGTGGGAGGGAAGGCTAGCTTGTCTGGTCAAATCCCACAGAAGAACTAATGTAGTGTAAAAGTTAATGCTGGCTATGATAGAAAGGTGTCAGAACACACAGTGCATCATAGCTTGCTGTGTATAGGGCTGCGTAGTCCCAGAGTGTCATGGAAGAAGGTTTGATGGTCTGATGAATCACTTTTTCTTTTACATCAGGTGAAAGGTCCAGTGTGTGTGTGTACATCATTTACCTGGGGAAGAGATGGCACCGGGATGCACTATGGGAAGAAGGCAAGCCGGCGGTTTGATGCTTTGGCCAATGTTCTGCTGTGAAACCTTGGGCTCAAGTGGATGTTATTTTGACACATACCACATACAGAAACAGTGTTGCAGACCAAGTACACCCCTTCATGGTAACGGTATTCTATAATGACAGTGGCCTCTTTCAGCAGAATTATGCGTGCTGCCATACTGCATAAATTGCTGCTAATCGATATATATATACAGTGCCATCCACTAATATTGCTTCACTGACCATAAAATCAAGGTCCTGACATGGCCATCCCAGTCCCCTGACTTTAACCCCATTGAAACCTGTGGGGTGAACTGAAGAGAGTCCACCAGCATGGACCTTGAAATTTTAAGGATCTGGAGAGGTTCTGTATGGAGGACTGGTCTCAGAACCCTTGCCATGGGTTTTTCCAACCTCATCAGGCATTATAGGAGAAGACTCAGAGCTGTTACCTTGGCAAAGGGAGGTAGCACAAAGTACTGACTAAAAGTGTGCCAATAACTGTTGCACACCTATATATAACAAAGATTTTTTTTGATAAACCTGTGTTTTGTTTGCAATTGCTTGATATTATTATTTTGAAGGCACCTTTGCTCGACAGCACTTCTTTGCATTTGAATAAATATGTAAGTGTTTTTATATATAAAATGTGAAGTTGCAGTATAAAAATACTCCACTTTTATTGTTGTGTGGCTCCTTTTTCTTCATGACCTTTGTGTAAATGTGCCCACTGAGTTCTGCTGCAGCTTCACCTAATCACAGTGCAATGTGATAGTCACTCAAGGAGATGTATTTACTGTATGGTGTTTATCTGAGATTTATTCCTTCTAGTGTAAGTGGAAATATTTGACATGAAATAAAGAATTGTCTCACTTTTACTTGCGTTCTCCATAGTGGCATAAATGTGCACATCTACAGAAAAGAGTGCAAATAAAGAACAAACAAGATAAATTTTCAGAAAATTTTGAAAGCATTTAAGAAATGAACATTGTTAAATTAGCTTGTTAGTAAGAACACAATCTTATATTGAATTACTGTATACATAAGGAAAGTATTAATTATGTGACACATTGTCTGACCGGTCTGAAGTGGAGCATGTCCTGACTGAGAATCCTCAGCTCCTGACTGACTCGGGTTCTGGCCTGGTGTCTGATTGCTGTTCTGCTGTATGTCTCTGTCCTTTCCTGTATGAGAAGACAGAAATTCTTCATTTGCTCAATTTATAAACCATACAAACTTTATTTTAGAGAACGCTTATACGTTAGTGTATGGCAAAAATGTACCAGTAAATAAAGAGCAATTACAAGCTATTAAATGTGTAAGCAACAATTTGTCTCATTTATCAAGCTGGATATGAACACATTTATTTGAAAATCAAATCACAGGAGCGTTTATATACATAATGTGTTATTTATTAAAAACCCAGTTAGTTTAAAGAAGTCTATCCTACAAGATATCTTGAGTGTGGGCTAATTTATTTATAAGGAGAATCACTAATGTGAACCAATAAGGAGAAGAATAATGGTGGAAGATATAAAAGGAGGAAAAGTTATTGTGTCTACAGCTGAGCTGTATTATCAGAAAATTTAGTTTGTTTTTCACCGTTTAGTCATCATCATGTTGTTTTTGTCTCTTAATAAGTTAATGTACCAGTAAATAAAGAGCAATTACAAGCTATTAAATGTGTAAGCAACAATTAGTCTGATTTATCAAGCTGGATATGAACACATTTATTTGTAAATCATTCACAGGAGCATTTACATACATAATGTGTTACTCATGAATATCCAGTTAGTTTGGAAAACAATAGTGTATCCTATAAGAGCTCTTGAGTGTGGGCTAATTCACTTCTAAGCAGAATCACTAATGTGAACCAATTAGGAGAAGAATAATGGTGCCCCATATTGCAACACATCGTGGTTGTCACTAAATGTAAATCTGCTGTGTCATAAATGCACTTGATTCAGTTTACAGCTGATTGGAATTAATTATCATACACATGAGTATGAAGAAAACCAGCAATGCTAAAACGTGTAAATCTGGTTGGAATTTATTTTAGTTTGGCCTATGAAAACATTTAGACTTGAATTTGATAAAGATTAATAAATAAGGACCAAATTGTGTACTTGCAAGTACAATGTTGTTAATTAGTTTTATTTTTCTATTTTTAAGCATTGTACGTTATTTTAATGATAATTATGGATGTGTATAATACTGTGTAACGAGAGTAATTATTGAAAAGTGTCATGTACCAGTCATAGACCATTTTGTTAACATGTTTGTTATGTCCATGTTTGTGTAACGTATATTATTTCATGTTTTATAGACTAATCTTTGTAGAAGTACTGATTATATTATAAGCAATTTAGTGAAAACTAGTTATCAGACCTTTGATGGATTTGTGCCACCAAAGCAGGATCAGTAAAAGGATGATGAACAGCAAGGCTAAACTCAGTCCCACAGACACAAATACTATATCAATACTGGATCCAGACCCTGAGTCTGAGGAAAGAAAAAGACACAAATGAAAAAACCTGCTGTCACTACAGTTCTGTTAAACTGTCTACAAATGTTCACAATCTAGACAGAATTTTTGACAACACACTTTCATTTGAACTCTGCATTAGGTCACTCACAACAATCGCTTGTTTATATTTGATCAGATCTGACCCTTACTTAGTTTGAAAGATGCTGAATTTAATGATTTCATCATGTTACAGTAATATTCCTGTAATTTCCTCTTCATTCTCATTTCTGGTAAAGCATGTAATAGACTTAAACTAGTTTGAAAATATGTTTGCTGTAGTCCTTACTCGTACCAAGCACAGATTAGATTTGTACTCTATCATTAACACTGTTTACCCATCTCACAGAGAATCAAACAAACACACTCTTAATTCTCACACAGTACATGACCTCGCCGTAACACTCTACACCCTGGAGTCTTAGATCCACCAGTACTGATCTACTAGTGGCTCCTAATGACCAGACTGGCAAGAATGAACAATATATATATATATAGTGCCGTAAT
This sequence comes from Ictalurus punctatus, assembly GCF_001660625.3. Classification (NCBI taxonomy): domain Eukaryota; kingdom Metazoa; phylum Chordata; class Actinopteri; order Siluriformes; family Ictaluridae; genus Ictalurus; species Ictalurus punctatus. The sequence continues at coordinate 2,410,274 of NC_030422.2, read as the reverse complement.
CCACCTCTAGGCCTTTAACTGTACCTCCTTAATCCTAAAACATACATTTTGTACCAACACAAAAATTACCTCTTTTTCCTCCTGCCAGCCTGTTTCATAGTCTTTTTTTTTTTTTTTACAGCCAGTTTGAGTGTTAGATGCTACAGAATTCAAATGTACTGTTGTTGTTGTTGTTGTTGTTAATAATAATAATAATAATAATAATAATAATAATAATAATAATAGTAGTAGTAGTAGTAGTAGTAGTAGTAGTAGTAGTAGAAGAAGTAGTAGTAGTAGTAGTAATCACTGCATGTTTTAAATGTAAATGTTACAAAAGGAATCAAATACTTTGAAAGCTGGCTGAAAACACTGTGCATATGAACTTATTAAAAAGAGAATCAAATAAAAAGAAATTCTCTCAAGGTTTCTCACCTCTGACTGAAACCCAGCTTTTGGGTGACTCTCCTCTCTCTGGGTGTTTACAGTGGTAGAAACCTTCATCTGACTTTGAGACAGTACTGATGGTCATCTCTCCTGTAGTCTTGTTCTGCAGGACTGAACCATCTTTATAGAAATCAGCACCAGAAGCTGAGGTATTTGAGTTGCGAGATAAACAATGTAAAGTCAGAGGATGTCCCTCAGTCACAGGATGGACAGGACTGTCCAGGATCACATGACCATCTGTAGGAAAGAGAAAGAAGACACTGAAATCAGAAAGTGTGTAAAATACAGTAATGATTTTAACACAGAGAGCTACAGTAAATCAGTGGTAGATATCAGAGAGAGTGTACACAGTGCAGCGCTCACAGAGTCTTCATGTGTGAAAGAGAAAATGTGCTTAAATGCCAGTTTTATCAGTAACATTCAGATGTGAAAGCAGCTTTCACTGTAATATTCTTAACATCCTGAAACTAAACTAGTCTTCATGAGTTATTCTTATTTCTGTTTATATTCTTATTGTTAAAACATTGTGAGAGGCTTTTTTAGGTTTACCCTCTGCAGCCTAACTTCTATACGGGGATAATAGTTTTATTTATGTAAGTCTAACGTATTTATGCCTCTCTCTCTCTCTCTCTCTCTCTCTCTCTCTCTCTCTCTCTCTCTCTCTCTCTCTCTCTCTCGCCTGCTTTGTGTGTGTGTCTTGCTCAACTCTGTCTACCTTGTTCTTTATGCTAGTGATAAAGGTGATACTGACATCCAAAAAGTCTCATCTCTCTGTATTCTTTTTTCCTCTTTTTTCTTCTCTGAGTCTGATCTTTGTGTGCAGATGTGTGTATAAACCTCTGTGTCTCAGATCTCTGCAGCCCTGAACACAGCGCTATCTGTTGGTCTTTTGTTAGAATCGACTGAATAAAAACATCAAATCTGTGTCACCCTAGACACTGCACTCAGTTTCTTTATAACAATATTATAATTTATTTTCACCAATTCAGTAGATTATAAAAGTGTTATCTTTATTCCTGTATATTGTACATCTATTACTGATGAGAACATTGAAGACTCACGGTGCACTGTGATGTTGACAGGATTACTGCGTCCTCCAGATTCAGACTGACACCAGTAAACTCCAGTGTGTGATGTAGAGAGGGAGCTGATGTTACATGTAGATCCTGAAACTGATGAACAATCAGACACTGCCTCACTGTGTGTGTATCCTCTCACTGTCCATCCAGTAGAGTCACTCTGGTCCTCACAGCTCAGTGAGAGAGAGTCAGCAGTAAAGTGTTGAGTTCTGCTGGGATTGATGATCAGAGACACTGGAGGAGATTCACCTGAAACACACACATTATAATTCAGATCTTATTCTGAAAATTAACATGTATTTTGATATTATTATGATGTTAATTTTAATGTACAGTTTATTAAACATGTGTAACATTAAAATTACCACAGGACTAATACTTGCTCTGATTAGACAATGATATCCGAATAAAAATCTACTATCAGGTGCTTATTCAGCTGCTTTACACATTCCTCACTAAGGAGTTTAAATAAAGTTATTACACAACACATTAGCACATATACAACACTTAATATTAATAAATGTACATTTGCTACACTCCAACTCAACTCTATTGTTGATTTATTTCCTCACCAGTGATGCACAGTGGCTGTAGGTTACTGTCCCGTGTGTGAAAGACTGGTTCTCCTCTCTCTGCTCTGCACATATAAACTCCTGTGTGCTTCACAGTAACAGGACTGAGAGTGTAGGAGCCTCCAGATCCTCTGCTGCTGTCTGAGAGGAGCGCTGTACTGTACCTGAGGGAACCCTGACTGTCTCTGGAGGGAACCTCTGTGTACCAGCTGAATGTCCAGCCTGTAGAGGAGTGTTTAACCTCACAGCTTAGAGTCACTGAGTCTCCTTCAGTCAGCCAGCGCAGTGGAGACACACTCACTACTGCCTCTGCTGCATCTGATGGACAACAAATGTAAAAATAAATAAATAAAATCATACAGAGTGGTAATCTCGTTATATATAATTAATGATAAGATAAAACAAACTCACACACTCACCTGATACAGTCAGTGTAACAGCATCACTGGTGTGTGAGGAGTGTGAGCCTCCTCTCTCTCTTCCTCTACAGGTGTATTTACCTGCATGAGATGTTTCAGCACTACTGATTCTGTACTCCTGTTCACTACTGACACCAGAACCATCTTTATTCCAGCTGTAGATCCAGTCAGAGTCCTCTTCATCCTGTAGGTCACATCTGAGAGTGACAGTCTCTCCTCTGTACACCTGTTCATCAGGATTTATGGACACCACAGGTTTTGGGAGCACTGTATAAAGATATTAAAATATTTCCTGAAATAATTAGTATACTTTTGATTGATTGGTTTTCATGAGTGTAGAGAGTCTAGAAGATTTTGGAGAAGAATGTAACATTACACATGTAAATGTTTTGGACAAGTTATAACCACTTGCACCAAAAAGTCCAGCGTCTTCAACAGATCCTGATTCTAATCATTTGGTATTGTGTTAGATGTATTTATAGTAAAGTATTATTCAGATCTGTTTAATAAAGTGAAAGGTGATTCATGACATCACATTTTATTCTGTATAATTCCATGTTTTGGTCATTGGTAAGGAAGCAGAGTGGAGCAAAAGAAAAAAAATCCTACAATTACTCGAGATCCTGATGTGATCTGGCTCCAGGTCTCTTATGTATGATTTCCAAAGTGATTAGTCAGCACTTATAGAGACGAAGCAGGTGATTTATTTACAGTGTAGCTTTAAGGCCTCTGGTATCAGACACACACTGTACATTCTTTCTATATTGATCATAATTTAATATTCTGTAGTGAGTGTTTCAGCACTAATGTCTGTGTTTCAGTTACAGTTATAAACACCATCATGAGTCTGATTAACATGAGTGCTGTGTAATTATAATTTCCATCTTTCTACTACCATGAGATTTATTATCCCTACATAACACTGATATCTGATAGTCTGTATCTCTTATAACAGAGATTCTCTTCCTGATGAACACACACTCAGCGGTACTTTAACTTTTGCTCTACTCTTCATGAATGACAGGCTTTATAAATATCTAAAATATAATAAGAAATAACTTAAAACATGCAGTGAGAGAGTAGAAAGCATGACGTACCTCTAACTGTAAGTGTAACTGTATCACTGAGCTCTGAGTCGTAGTTTCCTCTGCGTGCTTTACACTGATACACTGTTTCTCCTGCATTAGAGACTGTATCATGGAGTGTGTTGGTGTCTTCAGCTACTTGGACTCGATCTTTGTACCAGAGGAAAGTCCATCCATTAGACAGCAGATTACAGTTCAGAGTAACTCTGTCTCCAGTGTAGACGGAGCGCTGAGGATTCACTCTCACAGTCGGTTTGGGTTTTTCTGTTGATATGAAATGATGATGATATTAAAGTTTTCCTCTTTACAACATAAACAAGAGTTTTATCATCTTAATCAGATGATTTGTGTCTAATAATGCATTTATATTCAGCATTTGTTAAACAGTTACAGTTGTGTGACTTTATCACATGGACAACATGGTCTTATAATATCTGTCAGGAACCTCGAGTCGGCACGGAAGCAGGAGCGGGGGCAGGTGTAGAGCGTGGGATCGGGGAGTTCAAGAAACTTAGTCGTAAGACAGGCAAAGGTCAAGCGACCGGACGAACAACACAAACGGGGTCAGGCAGAGAGCGTAGTCGAAACCGGAAACAGGGGTCGAGGATCACGAGAAGACTAACTAACTAGATCGGCTTGGTAACGCAGAGAAACGAGTTGACTGAACGTAGACTTCACATTGACTCTAGGTGAATGACATCCCTAAGTACTAGCGGTGTGTGTGTGTGAATATTTATAAATATCACAGCTGCTCTTTACTCCAGATCTTCCAGATCAGATGTAGTGATGTGATGCTGAAATTACTAAATATTGGTGTGAGGAAGAGATTAACACACACACACACACACACACACACACACACACACACACACACACACACACACACACACACACACACGCGCACACACACACCTGACACAGTGAGTGTAACAGTGTTGCTGGTCTCTGAGGTCTGAGAGTCGCTTCTTCTCCGTCCGCTGCAGGTGTATTTAGCGCTGAGAGACTCTACAGGAGTGAATGAATATTTCCTGTTCTCAGTGTAGGAGGATATTTGGACACCATCTTTATTCCAGTTGTACATCCACTCAGTGTCTGCATGTCCTCGTATTTCACATGTGAAAGTGACTTCCTGTCCACTGAATATCTGTCCATCAGGCTGCAGAGTCAGAACGGCTTTTGGTCTCTCTGTACAGTTACAACAAATACATCAAACCAGTCAAACACACCCTTCTCTGATCATCTGATATTTAATCAGTGTGTTTTGTAATGATTATGTGTATCAGTGCATGTTACAGGAGTGTAAGATCAGACATGTACCTATCACTGAGAGAGTCACTTCATTACTCCATGCCGTTGACCGTCTATAAATAGACCTGTAACATCTGTATCTGTGACTCTGATCTACTTTTATAGTGTAGTAATTTTCAGCAGAACTGTGACTATAACCACCATCTTTGTTCCAGTAGTACAGTCCACTCCAACCTGAAATCCTACATGTGAGTGTAACCGTCTCTCCTCTGAATATTTGAGGTGAATTCGGCTCCACAGACAGAACTGGTTTAAACACTGCTGGAAAAGTCAAAAAGCAAACACACACTGTCAATGTAAACAACTTACATTCTGCATGACAATGTACAAACAATCTTCTCCACCTTAATACAAATCCAACATGTACACAACATAGGCAATAAAATATGTATAATTCACCTTGAGCTTGTCCGACTCGGATACGTGAAATAAGCACTAAAAAGGGAAGAGGAACAGAGAATATGATGTAACGCTGACTTGTTTCTTTTCTTTAAGAACACAAATGAGAACAATGTCATATACTGCAAAAAATCTATATTTAGTTTCACTTCAGCTATAAGAAATGCAATATATCGACCTGTTTCAGTAATGAATGGAGTTTAGAAAAAGCTATTTTCACTCAGGTCACTATGCTGCTCATTACTGTCTCATGTTTAATCTGATCCACATCTGCTAATCTGAAACTGGATTACACACTTCCTTCTCTGTGTCTCACATGAGAAAGGCGCTCCTGTGCACTAGAGCTGTGGTGTAATACATACAGCCTGCAGGATGATGTCATATATGAGGAAAAACCTGAGCTCAGTAGCACATACAGGATAATGAACACACACAGGTTAATGAACACACACAGGTTAATGAACACACACAGGATAATGAACACACACAGGTTAATGAACACACACTGGTTAATGAACACACACAGGATAATGAACACACACAGGATAATGAACACACACAGGTTAATGAACACACACTGGTTAATGAACACACACAGGTTAATGAACACACACAGGTTAATGAACACACACAGGATAATGAACACACACAGGTTAATGAACACACACTGGTTAATGAACACACACAGGATAATGAACACAAACAGGTTAATGAACACACACAGGTTAATGAACACACACAGGCTAATGAACACACACAGGATAATGAACACACACAGGTTAATGAACACACACAGGTTAATGAACACACACAGGCTAATGAACACACACAGTTTAATGAACACACACTGGTTAATGAACACACACAGGATAATGAACACACACATGTTAATGAACACACAGTTTAATGAACACACACAGGTTAATGAACACACACAGGATAATGAACACACACTTGTTAATGAACACACACATGTTAATGAACACACAGTTTAATGAACACACACAGGTTAATGAACACACAGTTTAATGAACACACACTGGTTAATGAACACACACTGGTTAATGAACACACACAGGATAATGAACACACACATGTTAATGAACACACACAGGTTAATGAACACACACAGTTTAAGTATCTTATTTAGCGTCTGAAGGGCAGTACTAAATGGAAAAAATAAGATCTTTAAATAAATAAACAATTTAAACTGATCACCCTTTTCAAAAGTTTACACCCCCCTGAATCTTAATGTATCGTGTCACCTTCTCGAGCATCAGTGAATGTTTTGCACCTTATGTAATAGCTGTGTACGAGTCCCTCAGTCGTCCTCAGTGTGAGAGACAGATCTGAACATCATATAGCCTGTGTTGGAAAGGGCTAAAATATACAGAAGATGCTGGAAAAGCAAAGAATGTGCAGGACCTGGAGGATTTTTATGAAGAACAGGGGGCAGTTTAACTGCTCAGGAGAAACAAGGAACTCGTGAACAACTCTCACAAAACATAAACACACTCGTGGATCATCCAGGTAACGACACAGTATTAAGAATCAAGGGTGTGTAAACTTTTGAACGGGGTAATTTTCATAAACTCAGCTATTGTCTTGTGGACTATATGTAAACATCTGTTATGTGAAATAGCTTATTCAGGACAGGACTAAATAAACAACAACATGGGATTTTTATGATCAATCTTATTTTGTTAAAAGTATTAAGATTTTGCAGATTCAGCAAGGGGTATGTAAACTTCCGATCGCAACTGTATGTTCTCTATATGTTTTTTCTTTACCAAAAGTAAATATATTTGTTTAACTTATTTTGTTATTTGTTAATGAATCTTCATATTACATTCATATTATATGAATTCATATTGTTCATATTGTATTTTTAATTGTTTATAAAAGTCCTTGATGTTTTTAAGTGGTTGAATTTTTGTGTGCGTGTGTTGGTAGCTGTGTGTGTGTGCGTGTGTGTGTGAGAGACAGAGAGAGAGAGAGAGATAATTTGTTTTTGCCTTTAAATATACTGTAAATATATTTATTTGTTATTTTGTTGTTTTTAAAAGTGTGTTGTTAATAAATGTTCATATTGTAGTGTATTTGTTAATGTTTAATAAAAACCCTTAATCTTATTAAATGGCTGAATTTGAGTTTCCCTACTAAAATGAAGTACATTTAGCAGTTTCTGGGCCACATCTGGCCCGGGGACCAAGCCGACTCTCAGCCAGATCTGTCTTACAGTGCCTGGGGCAGACCCGGGCCAAATAAAACAATATAATTCACTTTACAGTGTGCGGGCCGGATCTGGGCCTGAGGAAATTGTGTGTGTCGGTTTGCAGTGTGTGGGCCGGATCTGGGCTGGAGGAAATTGTGTGTGTCGGTTTGCAGTGTGTGGGCCGGATCTGGGCTGGAGGAAATTGTGCTTGTCGGTTTACAGTGTGTGGGCCGGATCTGGGCTGGAGGAAATTGTGTGTGTCGGTTTGCAGTGTGTGGGCCGGTTCTGGCCCGGGGACCCAGGCGTATACTGGGCTAGAACTAAAGCAAGTATGTGGCCCACAAGTGGCCAGACAAATTTAGCAATCTGGGTGAGAGACGGAGATTTAACAATGTCATGGATAAGGAGACGCGCCCTTCGTCCCTATTCGTCTCAATGTGAATGTTTTTAGAATATAAGACGAATGTAATGCAAGATGTTTTACATGTAAAATAGTCCATGTTATTACAGTCTAGTTCTCTGTTCAAAGTAGTTATAGTGTTCAGAAATATTTCATATCATTCAGGTTCAATACCTGTCCGTTATATCTATCTTTTTATTGATCTATCTATCTATCTATCTATCAAAAACAGATTATAGAATATATATATATATATATATATATATATATATATATATATATATATATATATATATATATATATATATATATATATATATATATATATATATATATATATAAAATAGATCACTATTATACCTGGTCCCCTCTAATATGGAGGGGGGATGGGGGGCATGCCAAATGATAGGGGAGGCTTGCAGGGGGTTTAGTTACAAAAGGTTGAGAATCCTTCCATAATGCAACGGGACTGGCACAGATGAGCTGTCAGAATCGGTGCCGAGTAGTATGTCTGGTTTGTATTCATGCTTACCACTTACTACTGATCAGTACTGTACTGTATCAACGACAGAGCAGTAGGTACTGAATCTAGTGTAGCAGGTACTGAATCTAATGTAGCAGGTAGGCTACTGAATCTAATGCAATAGGTACTGAATCTAATGTAGCAGGTACTGAATCTAATGCAAAAGGTACTGAATCTAATGTAGCAGGTACTGAATCTAATGCAATAGGTACTGAATCTAATACAGTAGGTACTGAATCTAATGCAATAGGTACTGAATCTAATACAGTAGGTACTGAATCTAATGCAGTAGGTACTGAATCTAATGCAGCAGGTAGGCTACTGAATCTAATGCAGTAGACCTGTCACAGTATGCCTTTTCGGATGCAGCCGCAGTTCTTACCACACACACACTTAAGCACAACTTATCAACACTATCTTTTATTTATTTATTTAAAAGTAACAACATAACATGTTCCTGTACTCTTCCTTTCATACCTTCTAAGAAACAGAAAATGTTCATCCATGATAAAAGCCCACGAAAATATCACAAACCAAAATCTGATTCACGCTCAGAAAAAACTCCACATCACCACATACACTCTACAACCCAAAATAACACACAAATCTTGAAGATGGTAGATTTTAGATTCCACACATATGCACTAAAATTAACCAAAAGGTCACTGCAGTCTGTAGCGTAGTGACACACTGGATTTTATCCACTAGGTAATGTATGTTGTAACACGCATGCACCAACGGCAGACACAGTACATCACTGTTATCCATCTATGGTTAGGGTTGGGGTTAGTGTTAAGGTTAGAACATCCAGTACGTAGTATATCTAATCTAATGTCATTACACTACAGGCTGCAGTGAGGACACACCCAATTAACAGCAATCCACATAAACTATGCTGAAAATAAAAAATATTTAGTCCCCTCTGACACCATTGGAACAGCAGGCCGAGTTATTGTTATTGCTGCAGTCTGAAGACATTTGGGTTTGAGATCAAAAGATGAAAAGGACAAGAGAGGTTAGAATTTCAGCTTCTGTTTCATGGTATTTATATGTAGACGTGTTAAACGACATAGAACATAGCACATTTCTTTCAGACCACCCAATTGGTAGATACTAGGAAATAAAAGCTGAAATCCTAAACTCTTGTCTCATATCCATCTTTTGATCGCAAACCCAAATGTCTTTGGTGTACAGCAGAAACAAATGAATAGGCCTTGCCGTTCCAATAGTTTCAGAGGGGACTGTACTGTACGCTCCCACTGATATCATTATTAATGCAACTAACTAACACTATTCTATATATGAATGTAACCCTTACCTTAACCTCAGTAACCAAATAATTAAAAAAAAAGTTCTCACAAGGGCTCAACTCAAATGAACTAACTCACACAACTGATATGGATGTACACTGATCCAACAATCATATCAGAGACTCTTACGAAAATGTTCTAATCACATATTAACCTCATCACACAGGACATTAGACTTCATCTGAACATATTGTTTTAAGCCGCCACTCACTCTAATGAAGACACAAAGAAAACATTTACTCACAGATCATCACACGGAGTGGACGGAGCTCCATCCTGTCACTCTGATGAAGGACTGACTGATCAGTGGTCTGTGTTAAAGACACTACACTTCCTGTGTTCTTACACACAGAGAGAAAGTGAGAAAGACTTCCGTTCTGGTCAAAGTTGATGTGATCTTTTCAGGTGAACCCAGAAATTATAACAACAATTTGCAGAACATAACTTTATTCAACTCCTGAACTTGTACAGTTCCTCTGCTACTTCACTCAGGTTCATGACTGATCTCAACAAGACATCCAGTGGACCTTTCTGTAAAGCTTTTTATCTCGTTTGATTGAGTAAGCAAGCTAACACTTTTAAAAGAACGAGGTCTTTCCTAAATCAAGAAACTTTTCTATTCTGTCAGATTTACTTCAGGTTTTGGGTTTGATGCATTCCATAAAGATCAGAAAAGTTCACTGGACATGATGTCAGAACCTCCTATGAAGCTGGGAGGCAGGGCTTCTGCTAGTCACAAAATGGGGTTCTTAAATGTACAACCTAGATGTGATCAGTGAAAGGGATTCTAAGATTTAGATTTTTCCAATAAATCTGTGTGTATTTTCATCCATTATATTTGGATAATAATAATAATAATAATAATAATAATAATAATAATAATAATAATAATAATAATAATAATAATAATTCCTTAGATCAGTGTAAGGCTTCTCTAGGCACTCAAAGTGTTTTGTATTGTATGGGGGGGGGGGGGGGGGGGGAGGTGCCTCCTCAACCTCTACCAGTGTGTAGCATCCACCTGGATACACCAGAACACCCAGAACAGCCAGAACAGCCAGCTATTGGTGGAGAGGAGAGTGATGTATCCAATTCAGGGATGGGGATTATTAGGGCGCCATGATGGGGGCCAATGGAGGAATTTCACCAGGACACCAGGGTTATACAGAAAAATAAGTGTTCTGGGATTTTAATGACCATAGGACCTTGGTTTAATGTCTCATCCCAAAGACTGTGCATTAGGACCCACACTGAGCACCCCACAGAGTGAGCACCCCATGCTCTCTTTGCTGCTTCCAGCAGCAAGCTTAGTTTTCCCCAGAGAGTCTTCCATGAAGGTAATGGCCAAACTCACCCCTGCTTAACTGCAGTGGGAAAACAGACGAGATCTACAGGGGGACATGGTTCGAGCAAATGATAAGATAACAATCTGTAAAGCTTCATGTGAAAGTAGGAGGTGTTTTTCTGGAGATGAACAAGTACTGAGTAATGCTGATGACAGGTACTGAATAAATAGGCTTGAGAAATAAAATGCTATTGAAATCTAAAAAAGTTTTAAATGAAAACAAATTAAATGGAAAAAGTGAAAAGAGTCTGATATGTACTCTGGTAAAAGTCTGGAAAAGCATCACAAAAGAGGGAATTAATAATTTGGTGGTGTCAGTGAGCTGCAGGCTTGATGAAGTTATTGCAAGCAAGAGATATGCAACCAAATATTAAGTGTTATTTACTTCAGTTTACTTCAACTTATCTGTTCCTTCACTTTTGCTCACCTAAAAACTGTTTGGTCTGATACAAAAGGTTCTATGTTTTATGATGTTTAACACCAAGATGTAAATACCAAGAAATAAAAACTCTAAACTCTTGTCTCATATCCATCTTTTGATATTAAATCCAAAGGTCTACAGGTGTACAGCAGAAACAAATGAATTGGCCTTGCTGTTCCAATAGTTTCAGAGGGGACTGTATGTACTAATCCCATAAACAAGTGTTTAGATCTTTTATATTTATTAATCCCCATAGTCAATGTGTGTTCAGATCTTTTATATTTATTAATCCCCATCACTAATTCATGTTTAGGTCTTTAATGTATGCTGCAGTGACATATAGCATTATGTTTATCTTTTATTATTGGCTCAGCTCACTGAGTGCTGTTAGTGTTTACCACAGAAACTAGAGTGAGAACATGCAGGTGTGACTGTTTTAATTTTGGCATTACTGAGAATGTGAATGGCAGCATTTCCTCATTTCTCACACAGCTCAACTACAATATAAACCAAACCACAATAATGTTTCATGTCTTAACTGCTAAACATTTAAACTGTGTAATCATTAAAATCATTTAAAATCACATATCTGCTGACGAACAAATAAGAACAAATAAACTCTTTGTGTAGTAACGTCAATTAATCACAACATTCATTGCTAGATGTAAATGGTTATTTTTTAATGTAAATCAGATCTGAAATGACTGACGTGAGATAATGTGCAGTTGTGTACAGTTTTCAGATAAGACTACACAATGAAGCAGGAAGTCTTAAACTGTATCACTGCCATTTGCAAAAACTTTATCTTCATAGATTAGAGTCTGTACATCTGAGCTCGGCTGTGCTGTGTGAACCTACTGGCTCTACAAGGTACTGCAAGTAAAAACATGATATACACTGCCCTCCACTAATATTGGCACCCTTGGTAAATATGAGCAAAGTAGGCTGTGAAAAACCTTTATATTTTATTCAAAAAATTCACAAAAATTCTCTGGATATCATGTAAAAATATCATGCAAAAAGAAACTCGCTTATCTCCGGACAGAGCTCTCGAAATCTCTGCAGGAATTTACCCCTACTAAACCATCTCACGTCAGTGTGTAGCAGGAGCTCAGAGTGGTCGCAGTCTGCCTTCTCCAGATGCGCACGAACAGCTGTATTTGAAGTGATCTAGCACGTATAGAACAGACGATCTTTGTTGTCACATCCACGATCTCTTTCATGTTCAGCATTTTTGCGCATAAGGCTTGTTGGTGTATTATGCAGTGGTAGTTCAGGAAGTCAGGGAAAGCATCGTCTTCCCTGCACTTGGCGATGAATCCATTTGCGCTGCTCAACCATTGCGGGCGCACCGTCCGTGGTGACTGATATCAGTTTGCACACTGGGAGCTGGGTTTCGTCAATGAAGTCTTTACAAGACTGAAAAATGTCCTCTCCCCGCGTGTCTTCTTTCATGGGCAGCATCGTTAACAACTCTTCTTTTGCAGTCCTGTCTGTAAACAACATCCGAATAAAAACGCACAACTGGGCTGTATCACTTCCGTCCGTAGACTCGTCCGATTGCAGTGAGAAACACGCGCCGTCTGTGATGTCCTTCCAAAGCTGTTGTGTCAAATCCTCGGCCATGACTTCACAGCGCCGTGGAACTGTACTTCTTGATAGCTGGAGAGCTCTGATTGAAGATAATACTTCGGTTTTGTTTTTAAAGTCCCGAAACAACGAGTCAGCTGCGTCTACGAATGCCTCTTTTATCACCTCTCCGTCTTGGGATGACTTCTTGTGTTTAATGATGGAGTGACTCACCCGGAACGACGCTTCGGTGGCGCCTTAGCATTTGAAGTCAGTCGTGAGAATCGTAGTTTTTATGAACAGTCCTAAAGTGCCGCTCCACATCCCCCTTTTTGGGAATAGCAATGGTAGCTTGGCAGATCAGACAAACGCACTTCGAATATGACATCGTGAAAAAAATCATCCTCCCATTCCGCATGGAAGTGATGAGTCTTCGGTTTCTTGCTTGATCCCGCTACCTCTCTCATTTTGTACCCTTTCTTCAGGAGGAATAAATCGGAAAGTTAACTCAGTGATTTCGCTCGATAGTCTTTAGCGCTGGCGCGTTTGATCGCACACGCATGGTGAGAGAAAAGACGAGATCTCAGACTGGCTGCCCTCTACATCATCCATAACATCTATTTTTATTTTAATGGAGATCTACCAGCACTTCCTTTGAGATCGACCGGACGTATTGGGCACCCTGATCTACCCCTTTTATTTATTACAGTATTTGGTGAGATGAACTTGACTGGTTTATATCTGTGTGAAGCTGCTTCATTCACAATAATATTATATTCTCTTTTTCTTATTTCATTATTCATTACAAGTCATCTGGACCTCCCATAGAAGTTTGTGTGACAGAAGACAAGACAGCACTCACACTCCGCCCATCTAGTTAACTTCACATCACCTCCCCACACACGCAGTAGTTTAGTCATTGTCTAGACTGCACACGTGGGTCTGCGCTACAGCTCCATTTCACACACACACACACACACACACACACACACACACACACAGGTTTTTATCACATATTACTTCTCCCTGCTGATCCACATCCCCAATATTCACACTACACACACCAGATAAGTTTAAAACAGAACATCTTTATTGACGTGTCTGTATAGTCTGTCTTTGTTTGTGCTGTAGATTGTCCGCGTCCGTCTTCCGGGTCCAGTCCGCCGAGACTACAGCAAGAGGGAGGAGATAAACTCCTGTCCTATTTCTGCACCAGTGTTTATGGGTCTGGGGGAAAAGGGGGACTTTTATTGAAATGAACATGAGGAAGGTGGTTAATATGTGTGTATGTTCACATTATGATCATATTATATGTTCATATCTATATGTTTATGATGTTGTATACTTATCTTTATGTGTGAGGTTGTTGTGTTCATACTTACCTGATATTTGTTCTTTATAATGGTTCATGCCGGAGCTTCAGTTTAATAAGCGGGCTGCTTCCCTACATGCGGCGGCTGATGGAAGTCTGATTCATTTCCACGAACCCGTTCTTTCGGACGGTTTGTTTCAATGAACCGGTTCATCAGTTCCTTTAACGTCATCAGACAATGGCGTCACTACATATATCTTTTCTAACAACTCAGTGTCATGTTGCATCAATGAAACCTTCAGATAAAGTCATGTGTGTGAACGCATATTGCTGATTATTGCCTTTTATTCACTTAAGTTAATGGTGTTTGTGGTCATTAACCATTAGTATTTCCAAAAAAAACAAACAAAAAAACAAAAACAAATTAAAAACAAATGTAAAATGTACATTTCCAAAGACATAGAATTTAATAATGCATAGACTTTTCTAAAATGAATTATACCCAGAAGATGGCACTGTTGTAATCTTTTGACAAGTGCGTAAAGGTAATAAAATGACCACTTTACACAGAAAACACATGAATGCATTTTTTGTTGTTGTTGTTGTTGTTTGATTGTTTTGTTTTTAAATTTGCAATATCTTACAGTAGACTTTATTCACAGTCTGTGTGATGCAGGATTGATAAAATATTTCCTCATCTGAAATTTTTCATGCTCTCTGTTTAGCTTTAGCCACTTTTTAAACGTAATATTAATGAGAAACAGAGCTGATGATTTCTACTGCAATGCAGGTATTTTTCTTGTAGAGTACAACAATAATGATGCATGAGAATAAATATATGCATTGTTTCATAGGACGTCATCACTTGTAAAGCAACTGGAGGTTAATCAGTGAATAACGCCCCTTAATAAAATACAGCTGCTTTGTATACATGTATATTTTAATGCAGGATATCATTTGTGTGACCTAAAAGTACAACTGTAATTGCTGAAATGCTTACAAATTTAAACCAAAGAAAAAAAAAATAAATTAAAATACCAAGTAAATAAATTGAGAGATTGCACTGTACTGAGCACCTCTAACTTTACATATACTGATACTGCTTATGTCCACATGGATGGAGATGAGTACAAACGTTTGCTGGAGATAAAACTGTACACTCTATGCACATGACTTTTCTAACAGGCTTGTTACAGTGCGATAAAAATACATTAAAACGATAGTTTCTGGAAGACGTGTGACATTACAGACACATTTGGTGCACACAGTTTAGGACTTGTGATAGATATTCATCTTGTTGTGGTTTGTGATATCTGCACGCATTTATTTAAAGTGTTGCTTAATACAATGAAACCATGAAGTGATATTTGTTATGATGAAATGATACATGATCTTTTTAACTGTAGGCTGGAGATTGTGGTTGTACCGTGTGGTGGAAAATACATCAGTGTATCTCTGTATGTGATCATAACGACTTAGAGTTCTGGTGGTGTGAACTGCACACAGATGACATGATGAAGCCCCTCACATGAGTGAAAAAACATTTTCAAGAATAAAAGTTCAGTCACATTGACTTATTACTCTTACTATTACTACTAAATCCTTTTGCTTTACAACCAGTCCTAATAGTGGCACAAGTAATCAATAAAATACACCCTGTAAATACTTCTTAATGCTGTCCATACACACGTTCTTAATCCCCCCCACACACATTTTAAACCAAATAAGTGCAAAGAACCTGTAAAAAACAATCTCACTCCGATTTTACTGTCACTGCACACATGATGAACTTCTCTCTCTCTTCTCTCTCGTCTGTTCAGTTGTGTATTCACTCCTCCAGCACCTGTAAATGAACATTTACAGCTGTTTTAGATTTTAGTTCCTGAAATGGTTAAACTTTGGTGTTTTAAGCCAACAGCATATCATTAAGGAACATTTAAAAGGCAATGCAAATTTATATTTCAGTATATACAGTAATTATTAAATATAAAGCAGTAAATAGTGATGGCTTATTTAAGGAGAAACTGTCATGTATGTTTTTACACTGCAATATTTGCACTTCTTATAGGAGTGTCAGTGTACTATACGAGGAGGAAATTACATGAAAATGCATCAAAGATGTGATTTTAAACCACTTTATCTTTTATTAATAGAAATGTTACTAGGGTATTTTCCAAAAAATTGGATTGGAAGTAGAGTCAACAATTGATGATTGTTTGATGTCGTCTTGAACAAGAGACACGGGCTTGTTTAATCCACACACTGTATTCCACAGTAACTAATGATACATCAGCAAAAACGAGTCTTTGTGAATGTAAAATTATAGGGCCAGGTAGTGGTGGGAGATATATACATATAGTACAAATAAAAAGTGTATTAAACCCAGTTTCTACTGTGAAAAACTGTGAAGGCAGCTGATTTATTTGTCATAATATGCATTATACGTTCAGCTGTGGGATCTGGTTGCCATAGGGTTGTTTGTTTTTTTTTTTTCTATAGACTGAGGTTTATTTGTTTTCCTAAATTTGTTTAGAAGTTTTCTTTAAAAGTAAAGATCAAGCCCAGGAAATGAAAGTTCTAGAGGACTCTCTCACTTTGTGTACTGAGTGTTTGAGCTGTGAGAGGTACCAGAATGCACAGCTCTATTTTCTACTGCTAAGAGCTATAGAGCATTTCTACAGTTGACTCACTTCCGCTGTGATTACATCATGATACCCAGCAGCTGGTAAGGCTTGCAGCAACAGGAAGAGGGGACACTGGAGCTGCTTTTTGACATTATTTGCTTTTAGAATTGCTTTAGGTGTAGTAATTTAGAAAGTTGTTAGCAATCTAACTGAGGCTGTAGCATTTATATTACACTATTTATATTTATAACTGTTTATAACTCCGACTGAACTCCTACTGAGCAAGGCACAAAACTTGAACTAGGTTTTCTATACAATTCTAAGATCTCTCCAAGTATTTCTATCTCAATTTGAGATTTGAAAATAGAACAGATTTTGTCTTACCTATGTGTTCTGCTTCAGCTGTGAATAAATAGTTTCATACTCTACACTGGCCTTCACTAGATGTAAACAAGAAACGCTGAATTAATGTCATTAATGCCATCTCAACTGTTAAATACACATGAACTATATGAATTGGTTAATAAATCAGAAAACAATAAAAAGTAATGTACATGCAGATTTATATAAATATGTACAGATAGCTTTACCCTGATTTTTCTTTGCTTTTTTCTGTGGCTTGATTTCAAGCTCAGTGTAAATCACATCACTGGGTCCAGCATCATCATCTGCAGTGACAGTGAACAGAACAAAACAAACACAGATAACATTTTAATCTGAATCAACCTTTGTAAAAAAAAAAAAAAAAAAAAAAAAAAAGAAAAAGAAAAAGAGATCAGTGTGGAGAATTACAGGTGCATGATGGGATGTAACTGAACACAGTTTTAAATGTGGAGCTTATCGTCACTTCTCCTTGTTATGGGTTTGAACTACATGTTCAATTATTATTTTTTATTTTTAAACTTGAAAAATTTTGTATGCACATTTACTGATGCTTAGTGTGTGTGTGTGTGTGTATATATATATATATACACACACACACACACACACACACACACACACACACACACACACACACACACACACACAATGGCACATGTCAGGGGTGGGATATATTAGTCAGGAAGTGAACAATCAGTCCTTGAAGTTGATGTGATGGAGGCGACTTTGACAAGGGCCAAATTGTTATAGCTAGACGACTGGATCAGAGCATCTCCGTAATGCAGTGGGTAGTATCTACCAAAAGTGGTCTAAGGAAGGACAACCAGTGAACCCACGACAGCATCATGGGCACCCAAAGCTCACTGATGCATGTGGGGAGCAAAGGCCAGCCTGCCTATTCTAATCCCACAGAGGAGCTACTGTAGCACAAACTACTGCTGTAAATGTTAATGCTGGCTATGTTAGAAAGGTGTCAGAAAACACAGTGCATCGCAGATTGCTGTGTATAGGGCTGTATAACAGCAGACCAGTCAGAGTGTCATGGAAGAAGGTGGCCTGGTGTGATGAAGCACTTTTTCTTTTACATCATGTGGACGGCCAGGTGCGTGTGCATCGCTTATCTGCGGAGGAGATGGCACCAGGATGCACTATGGGAAGAGCGCAAGCCAGTGGAGGCAGTGTGATGCTCTGGGAAATATTCTGATGAGAAACCTTGGGTCCTAGCTTTCATGTGGATGTTATGTTGACACATACCACCTACTGAAACATTGTCGCAGACCAAGTACACCTTAATGGCAACGGTATTCCCTAACGTGGCCTCTTTAGGGAAATAAAATAACACAAAAAATAACCGTTATTTCTAATCTTTTCAGTCAAATACTGTGCTGCAAACATCAATGTTAGATTTATCTTGTCAGTACTGGCAAGTGACCATGGTATAACTGCACATCGAGTGGTTCTTTGCCTCCACGTAGTGTATTAAAATCATGTAATGTACACCTAGCCAAGGATTATCCCTTGCACATGTGGTATTATGTAGAATATATTATATAATAAACAGGTTTTAGTAGTTCCTTTCTTTCTGAGGTTTATAGTGGAACTGACACCTAAAATGGGAGGTGCATGCAGATTTTTAGTATAGTAGATGATTGAATGTACTGTAGACTGTAAATATTTTTTATATATAAAATGTGAAGTTGCAGTATAAAAATACTCCACCTTTATTCTTGTATGACTCCTTTTTCTTCATGACCTGTGCATAAACGGCCCCACTGAGTTCAGCTGCAGAGTCACCTAATCACAGTGCAATGTGATCGTCACTACAGGAGATGTATTTACTGTATGGTGTTAATCTGAGATTTATTCCTTCTAGTGTAAGTGGAAATATTTGACATGAAATAAAGAAATCTCTCTCACTTTTACTTGCGTTCTCCACAGTGGCATAAATGTGCACATCTACAGAAAGGAGTGCAAATAAAGAATAAACAGGAGAAATTTTCAGACAATTCTGAAAACAATTCCACTGAAATTAACATTGTTAAATTAGCTTGTTAGTAAGAACATGATCTTATATTGAATTACTGTATATGTAGTGAGGTGTGCCGTGACTAAAACGTCATCCTTATTAACTACATGGCCAATGGGCTCTCTCCCTACCATAGTATATAAGCTGTTGTTTAGGCCTCACGGAATGCGTCATGATCGAAAACCCACGCCTTCTTTTCGTTGCTACGGACTACAGAGGTATGTGGTTTTAGCTTTATTGCTTAGCTGTTTGATGCTAGCGTTGTCCACTTATCATGCGATTTATTTATTTAGAGTGACGTTAGGCTGCCGAGACTGTGCATGTGTGGTGTGCCGTCAGGGCTCTCAACTGTGTAGCATGGTAGTTTAACGTAGCTCCGGTCGGAGCACCAGCTGTTGCCGTCACAACTATTAAAGACGCTATCATGATTTTCGGATGTTCCATTGTGAGTATCATGTCATCGGATCACGGTAGGTAAATCGTTTAGTTCTATTACTCGAGCTAAACTCTATTGCATGCATTCCTAATTGAGGTTGTAACACCTGTTTGTTCTTAGGGTCCTCGATTTTGCATGCGTTAAGGCGGGCTGAGTGAGATGTGGTCATATCGGTATAACGCCTCCCCCTCATTCGTGAAGCCACGTTGCTGCTTGGTTGCTTTGGGGCTGCTTGCTGTTTGGTTTTGCTGCTTGATGGTCTGATTTGGTTTTATTTTGTTCTGCTTTGTTTCGTTATTTTGTTTTGTGTTGGTTACTGTCACTAATATGAGTTTTCTTTAATTAACTGTGTTGTAACAGTCTTTATCAGTTATGCTGATACTGCTATGTGGTACTAGTGGTTTTGGTCAGTCTTGGTAAACTTGCTACCAGTAATCAGTTTGAGTGTGAGGTTGTGTGTTTTTGTGACAGTAAGTTTGTCTTTGTTTTGTTTTATTCTGTTGTTTGTCAGATTTGAGCGTATTGTAATTGATTTTGTGTGTTTCTGTTATCTCCTTGTAGGAGCTGAGTGCTTCCTGAGGCTGGGAGGAGTTCTTTGCTGCACCTTTGTCTTTACTTAATTAAGGGTCATTATTATTGCTGTGTTTATTCTCGGTGAATTTTGAGGGTATGATTTTGATTAGTGGGGTGCTTTTGCCTTTTGTATAGCTGGTGCTGTCGTACTAGCCTGCCCTTCATACAGGAAGCCTCAGTGCTCCTATGATTATTGTTAACTTCCTCTTGTGACTGTTTTATTTGACCAATGCCTGACTGCGTTGGATGTTGTTTCTTTTAAATAATTCTTGACCAGTCTTTTTAACTTTAAAATAAAATGTATTCTTGTATGGAAACCCATGCCTCTTGCTCGTTCTAAGTGGAACGTACTTGCGTGTCTTTATTTGGGTTATTTTCCCTGTTTTCTCAGTGGCGTAGTTGGTACAAAAACGAAACAAATGAGTCGCATAGCTACACGTGGCGTAGTTGGCAGGATTTATGAGGATCTCCATAGTATAGTTAGTTGTTGCAAAAAAAAGAGCCACATTGCTACATATACATAAGGAAAGTATTCATTATGTGACACATTGTCTGACCGGTCTGAAGTGGAGTGTGTCCTGACTGAGAATCCTCAGCTCCTGACTGACTCGGGTTCTGGCCTGGTGTCTGATTGCTGTTCTGCTGTATGTCTCTGTCCTTTCCTGTATTAGAAGACGGAAATTCTTCATTTGCTCAATTTATAAACCATACAAACTTTATTTTAGAGAATGCTTATAGGTTAGTGTATATGTCGCTGAAATGTACCAACAGTAATTACAAGCCACTAAATGTGTAAGCAACAATTGGTCTCATTTATGAAGCTGGATATGAACAAATTTATTTGAAAATCATTCACAGGAGCCTTTTCATACATAATGTGTTACTCATGAGAATCCAGTTAGTTTAGAAAACAATAGTGTATCCTACAAGAGCTCTTGAGTGCTGAGACGGATGTACTTGCAGAATAAAGTTTAATAAAGCAAAACATACACAAATCAATACAGACGAGGCAGGAGAGCATACTTGACAAAGTGGGAGAAACAAAGCCAGACACAGAGTGAGCTGCGAACAGTGACTATATACAGACTGGCGCTTATTAACCAGAAAGAGAGTCAGGTGTGGGTGATCATGTGTCTGGTACAGACTTGTGGTGGCTGCTGGGATTTGAAGTCCAGAATCCCTTCTGGGAATTCATATAACACTGTGTCATAAATGCACTTGATTCAATTTACAGCTGATTGGAATTTATCATACACATGAGTATGAAGAAAAGCAGCAATGCTAAGACTTGTGTAAATCTAGTGGGATTTTTTTTTTTTTATTAGATTGGCCTACAAAAACATTTAGACACAAGTTGAATTTGATAAAGATTAATAAATGAGCACCAAATTGTGCAATTGTAAGTGCACTGTGTCCCAATTAGTATTCTTTTCCTATTTTTATTAGTTTGGTAACTATTTCTTATTTAATGGAAGCATTGTACGTTAGTTGAATGATAATTAAGGATGTGTAAAATCCTGTGTAACGAGAGTAATTATTGAGTGTCAGATACCAGTCATAGACCATTTTGTTAACGTTTATTTCCATGTTAGTGTAATGTATACTATTTCATGTTTTATAGACTAAGCTTTGTAGAAGTACTGATTATATTATAAGCAATTTAGTGAAAACTAGTTATCAGACCTTTGATGGATTTGTGCCACCAAAGCAGGATCAGTAAAAGGATGATGAACAGCAAGGCCAAACTCAGTCCCACAGACACAAATACTATATCAGTACTGGATCCAGACCCTGAGTCTGAGGAAAGAAAGACACAAATGAAAAAACCTGCTGTCATTACAGTTCGCAAAAATACTAGCCTTGACACTAACGTACATTCTAATGATAGTCCAATTTCTAATCTTCCATTTCTGTTCAGACGGTTTTAAAGAGTGTTTACCAGCAATCTCTCTGAGCCTTTCCAATCACATCTACATTCCCTACTGAGACTGCTCTTCAACAGGCCACTCATAATCTACTCCTTTCTGCTGATGCTGGTGCCTTTCCTCTATCAGGATTTCTAGCTTGGTTCATGTTTCCTTTTCTCTCCTGCCCCGTCACACATGATATCCCAATCCTTGGCCCCCTCCTTTTCACTACAGGTACAGTATATGCATCCACTTGCCCACATATGCATCCACTTTTCACATCATTAACTGTACACATTCATGATCTAAAATAATGGATGGACTCCAACGTTCTTAAATTAAATTAAACTGATAAAACAGACATTTTTCTAGCACCCAAAACTCCACTGTTATGAATTCCAGGTATTTCATTTGATATTGATGGCATTACCGTTACACCTTCTGGAAACGTTCACAATCTAGTTATAATTTTTTGATAACACACTTTCATTTGAACTCTGCATTAGGTGACTCACAACAATCTTTTTTTTTTTATCAGCTCTTATTGATCGTTTTTTGCTGTAGTCCTTACTCAAACCAAGCACAGATTAGATTTGTACTCTATCATTAACACGGTTTACCCATCTCACAGAGAATCAAACAAACACACTCTTAATTCTCACACAGTACATGACCTCGCCGTAACTCTCTACACCCTGGAGTCTTAGATCCACCAGTACTGATCTACTAGTGGCTCCTAACGACCAGACTGACAAGAATGAGCAAAATATTTAGTGCCGTAATCCACCTCTAGGCCTTTAACTGCACCTCCTTAATCCTAAAACATAAATTTTTTACTAACACAAAAATGACCTCTTTTTCTTCCTGTTCGTCATTTAATTAACAGCCAGTTTCAGTTTTAGGTGCTACGTGCTACAGAATCAAATTTATTATTATTATTATTATTATTATTAGTAGTAGTAGTAGTAGTAATAGTAGTAGTAGTAGTAGTACTCATTGCACGTTTTAATGTTATTTTTACAAAGGGAATCAAATACTTTGAAAGCTGACTGAAAACACTGTGCATATAAACTTTGTTAATAAAAAGAGAATCAAATAAAAATAAATTCTCTCAAGGTTTCTCACCTCTGACTGAAACCCAGCTTTTGGGTGACTCTCCTCTCTCGGGGTGTTTACAGTGGTAGAAACCTTCATCTGACTTTGAGACAGTACTGATGGTCATCCCTCCTGTAGTCTTGTTCTGCAGCACTGAACCATCTTTATAGAAATCAACACCAGAAGCTGAGGTATTTGAGTTGCGAGATAAACAATGTAAAGTCAGAGGATGTCCCTCAGTCACAGGATGGACAGGACTGTCCAGGATCACAAGACCATCTGTAGGAAAGAGAAAGAAGACACTGAAATCAGAAAGTGTGTAAAATACAGTAATGATTTTAACACAGAGAGCTACAGTAAATCAGTGGTAGATATCAGAGAGAGTGTACACAGTGCAGCGCTCACAGAGTCTTCATGTGTGAAAGAGAAAATGTGCTTAAATGCCAGTTTTATCAGTAACATTCAGATGTGAAAGTAGCTTTCACTGTAATATTCTTAACATCCTGAAACTAAACTAGTCTTCATGAGTTATTCTTATTTCTGTTTATATTCTTATTGTTAAAACATTGTGAGGAGCTTTTTTAGGTTTACCCTCTGCAGTCTAACTTCTATATGGGGATAATAGTTTTATTTACGTAAGTCTAATGTCTTTATGCCTCTATTGCTATCATCTCTTTGTATTTTTCTTCTCTTTTTCTTCTCTGAGTCTGATCTTTGTGTACAGATGTGTGTATAAACCTCTGTGTCTCAGATCTCTGCAGCCCTGAACACAGCGCTATCTGTTGGTCTTTTGTTAGAATCGACTGAATATAAACATCAAATCTGTGTCACCCTAGACACTGCACTCAGTTTCTTTACAACAATATTATAATTTATTTTCACCAATTCAGTAGATTATAAAAGTGTTATCTTTATTCCTGTATATTGTACATCTATTACTGATGAGAACATTGAAGACTCACGGTGCACTGTGATGTTGACAGGATTACTGCGTCCTCCAGATTCAGACTGACACCAGTAAACTCCAGTGTGTGATGTAGAGAGGGAGCTGATGTTACATGTAGATCCTGAACCTGATGAACAATCAGACACTGTCTCACTGTGTGTGTATCCTCTCACTGTCCATCCAGTAGAGTCACTCTGGTCCTCACAGCTCAGTGAGAGAGAGTCAGCAGTAAAGTGTTGAGTTCTGCTGGGATTGATGATCAGAGACACTGGAGGAGATTCACCTGAAACACACACATTATAATTCAGATCTTATTCTGAAAATTAACATGTATTTTGATTTTATGATGTTAATTTCAGTGTACAGTTTAGTAAACATGTGTAACATTAAAATTACCACAGGACTAATACTTGCTCTGATTAGACAATGAAATCCGAATAAAAATCTACTATCAGGTGCTTATTCAGCTGCTTTACACATTCCTCACTAAGGAGTTTAAATATAAACAGTTATTATACAACACATTAGCACAGATACAACACTTAATATTAATAAATGTACATCTGCTACACTCCAACTCAACACTATTGTTGATTTATTTCCTCACCAGTGATGCACAGTGGCTGTAGGTTACTGTCCCGTGTGTGAAAGACTGGTTCTCCTCTCTCTGCTCTGCACATATAAACTCCTGTGTGATTCACAGTAACAGGACTGAGAGTGTAGGAGCCTCCAGATCCTCTGCTGCTGTCTGAGAGGAGCGCTGTACTGTACCTGAGGGAACCCTGACTGTCTCTGGAGGGAACCTCTGTGTACCAGCTGAATGTCCAGCCTGTAGAGGAGTGTTTAACCTCACAGCTTAGAGTCACGGAGTCTCCTTCAGTCAGCCAGCGCAGTGGAGACACACTCACTACTGCCTCTGCTGCATCTGATGGACAACAAATGTAAAAATAAATAAATAAAATCATACAGAGTGGTAATCTTGTTATATATAATTAATGATAAGATAAAACAAACTCACACACTCACCTGATACAGTCAGTGTAACAGCATCACTGATCTCTGAGCTCTGAGAGTCACTTCTCCTCCCTCTGCAGGTGTATTCAGCACTGTCATCATTTATAACTGAGCTGAAGCTGAGCTCCTGTGTTGTGCGGGATGAGTAGAGTGTGTTATATTTCTTATACCAGCTGTATGTCCACTCAGTGTCTCCTCCTCCCTGTATTTCACATCTGAGAGTCACAGTCTCTCCTCTGAACACATGTTTATCAGGCTTTATGGTCACCACAGCTTTAGCACTCTCTGCAGAAACATAATTTTATTATTCATTTTATTATTTTATTTTTGTTTCATTATTAAACCGAATACAAACACACTTCAATAATATACAGTTCTAATACTACAACTGCTGTATATTTAAGTGATTAGTGATGATGCAGTGTTTTGCAACCTGTTTTCACTCACCAGTAACATTTACCCAGAATGCATCACTGTAGTATGTGTAGTAGACTGGGTTTCCTCTTCCAGCTCTGCACCTGTACTGACCTCCATCAGAGACTCTAACGGAGCTGATGTTGTAGTAGTCTGTTTCAGTCTCAGTCTCAGTGCTCTGTGTGGGTTTGATCCAGTAAAACTTCCATCCAGCAGACTGCAGCTTCAGTGTACAGGACAGAGTCACGGAGTTTCCTTTCAGTACAGCTCCTTCACGACTTGATGTGAGTTCAGGTTTAGGTTTTTCTGCAGTTGGAGATGAAACACACAGTTCAGGATGTTAACTGCTCATGTTCTGCTGTCAGAGTGATTAACACACTAATCACTACTACAGACAAACACACTATTACTGATACACTGTAAAGACTCCTGTCATAGTGAAATTATTCATGAATATCTATCAAAATATTTTGTGGTATTTGTGAAAGTAATTTAGTTTTTGTGAGAGTAGATTTAATGTGAAGTACATTGTTCTCTTATTCAAGAAAAAGTGTACAGACAAAATGTACTGCATTATGTTTGACTGTTATTTAAAACATATTTCAATATGAAATATTTGAATTTTTGTGACTTTAATCCACACTGCATGTAGTGATGTGATGCTGAAGTTAATAAATATTGGTGTGAGGAAGAGATTAACACACACACACACACACACACACACACACACACACACACACACCTGACACAGTGAGTGTAACAGTGTTGCTGGTCTCTGAGGTCTGAGAGTCGCTTCTTCTCCGTCCGCTGCAGGTGTATTTAGCGCTGAGAGACTCTACAGGAGTGAATGAATATTTCCTGCTCTCAGTGTAGGAGGATATTTGGACACCATCTTTATTCCAGTTGTACATCCACTCAGTGTCTGCATGTCCTCGTATTTCACATGTGAAAGTGACTTCCTGTCCACTGAATATCTGTCCATCAGGCTGCAGAGTCAGAACGGCTTTTGGTCTCTCTGTACAGTTACAACAAATACATCAAATCAGTCAAACACACCCTTCTCTGACCATCTGATATTTAATCAGTGTGTTTTGTAATGATTATATGTATCAGTGCATGTTACAGGAGTGTAAGATCAGACATGTACCTATCACTGAGAGAGTCACTTCATCGCTCCATGCCGTTGACCGTCCATAAATAGACCCGTAACATCTGTATCTGTGACTCTGATCTACTTTTATAGTGTAGTAATTTTCAGCAGAACCGTGACTATAAACACCATCTTTGTACCAGTAGTACAGTCCACTCCATCCTGAAATCCTACATGTGAGTGTAACCGTCTCTCCTCTGAATATTTGAGGTGAATTCGGCTCCACAGACAGAACTGGTGAAAAAGTCAAAAAGCAAACACACACTGTCAATGTAAACAACTTACATTCTGCATGACAATGTACAAACAATCTTCTCCACCTTAATACAAATCCAACATGTACACAACATAGGCAATAAAATATGTATAAATCACCTTGAGCTTGTCCGACTCGGATAAGTGAAATAAGCACTAAAAAGGGAAGAGGAACAGAGAATATGATATAACGCTGACTTGTTTCTTTTCTTTAAGAAGACAAATGAGAACAATGTCATATACTGCAAAAAATCTATATTTAGTTTCACTTCAGCTATAAGAAATGCAATATATCGACCTGTTTCAGTAATGAATGGAGTTTAGAAAAAGCTATTTTCTCTCAGGTCACTATGCTGCTCATTACTGTCTCATGTTTAATCTGATCCACATCTGCTAATCTGAAACTGGATTACACACTTCCTTCTCTGTGTCTCACATGAGAAAGGCGCTTCTGTGCACTAGAGCTGTGGTGTAATACATACAGCCTGCAGGATGATGTCATATATCAGGAAAAACCTGAGCTCAGTAGCACATACAGGATAATGAACACACACAGGTTAATGAACACACACAGGTTAATGAACACACACAGGTTAATGAACACACACAGGCTAATGAACACACACAGGTTAATGAACACACACAGGTTAATGAACACACACAGGTTAATGAACACACACAGGCTAATGAACACACACAGGTTAATGAACACACACAGGTTAATGAACACACACAGGATAATGAACACACACAGGTTAATGAACACACACAGGCTAATGAACACACACAGGCTAATGAACACACACAGGTTAATGAACACACACAGGTGAATGAAAACACACAGGATAATGAACACACACAGGATAATGAACACACACAGGATAATGAACACACACAGGTGAATGAACACACACAGGATAATGAACACAAACAGGCTAATGAACACACACAGGCTAATGAACACACACAGGTTAATGAACACACACAGGTTAATGAACACACACTGGTTAATGAACACACACAGGCTAATGAACACACACAGGATAATGAACACACACAGGATAATGAACACACACAGGATAATGAACACACACAGGATAATGAACACACACAGGCTAATGAACACACACAGGATAATGAACACACACAGGTTAATGAACACACACAGGTTAATGAACACACACAGGCTAATGAACACACACAGGTTAATGAACACACACAGGCTAATGAACACACACAGGCTAATGAACACACACAGGCTAATGAACACACACTGGTTAATGAACACACACAGGCTAATGAACACACACAGGTGAATGAACACACACTGGTTAATGAACACACAGTTTAATGAACACACACTGGTTAATGAACACACACAGGATAATGAACACACACAGGTTAATGAACACACACAGGATAATGAACACACACATGTTAATGAACACACACAGGTTAATGAACACACACAGTTTAATGAACACACACAGGTTAATGAACACACACAGGTTAATGAACACAAACAGGATAATGAACACACACAGGATAATGAACACACACATGTTAATGAACACACACAGTTTAATGAACACACACAGGTTAATGAACACACACAGGTTAATGAACACACACAGGTTAATGAACACACACAGTTTAGGATGATCAGTGTAAATTGTTATTTTGTCTTCTGGGA
This sequence comes from Ictalurus punctatus, assembly GCF_001660625.3. NCBI lineage: Eukaryota > Metazoa > Chordata > Actinopteri > Siluriformes > Ictaluridae > Ictalurus > Ictalurus punctatus. The sequence continues at coordinate 2,381,377 of NC_030422.2, read as the reverse complement.
AACATGCAAGTATCTTATTTAGCGTCTGAAGGGCAGTACTAAATGGAAAAAATAAGATCTTTAAATAAATAAACAATTTAAACTGATCACCCTGTTCAAAAGTTTACACCCCCCTGAATCTTAATGTATCGTGTCACCTTCTCGAGCATCAGTGAATGTTTTGCACCTTATGTAATAGCTGTGTACGAGTCCCTCAGTCATCCTCAGTGTGAAAAGACAGATCTGAACATCATATAGCCTGTGTTGGAAAGGGCTAAAATATACAGAAGATGCTGGAAAAGCAAAGAATGTGCAGGACCTGGAGGATTTTTATGAAGAACAGGGGGCAGTTTAACTGCTCAGGAGAAACAAGGGACTCGTGAACAACTCTCACAAAACATAAAAACACTCGTGGATCATCCAGGTAACGACACAGTATTAAGAATCAAGGGTGTGTAAACTTTTGAACGGGGTAATTTTCATAAACTCAGCCATTGTCTTGTGGACTATATGTAAACATCTGTTATGTGAAATAGCTTATTCAGGACAGGACTAAATAAACAACAACATGGGATTTTTATGATCAATCTTATTTTGTTAAAAGTATTAAGATTTTGCAGATTCAGCAAGGGGTATGTAAACTTCCGATCGCAACTGTATGTTCTCTATATGTCTTTTCTTTACAAAAAGTAAATATATTTGTTTAACTTATTTTGTTATTTGTTAATGAATATTCATATTACATTCATATTATATGAATTCATATTGTTCATATTGTATTTTTAATTGTTTATAAAAGTCCTGATGTTTTTAAGTGGTTGAATTTTTGTGTGCGTGAGTTGGTAGCAGTGTGTGTGTGTGTGTGTGTGTGTGTGTGTGTGTGTGTGTGTGTGTGAGAGAGAGAGATAATTTGTTTTTGCCTTTAAATATACTGTAAATATATTTATTTGTTATTTTGTTGTTTTTAAAAGTGTGTTGTTAATAAATGTTCATATTGTAGTGTATTTGTTAATGTTTAATAAAAACCCTTAATCTTATTAAATGGTTGAATTTGAGTTTCCCTACTAAAATGAAGTACATTTAGCAGTTTCTGGGCCACATCTGGCCCGGGGACCAAGCCGACTCTCAGCCAGATCTGTCTTACAGTGCCTGGGGCAGACCCGGGCCAAATAAAACAATATAATTCACTTTACAGTGTGTGGGCCGGATCTGGGCCTGAGGAAATTGTGTGTGTCGGTTTGCAGTGTGTGGGCCGGATCTGGGCCTGAGGAAATTGTGTGTGTCGGTTTGCAGTGTGTGGGCCGGTTTTGGCCCGGGGACCCAGGCGTATACTGGGCTAGAACTAAAGCAAGTATGTGGCCCACAAGTGGCCAAACAAATTTTGCTATGTGGGTGAGAGACGGAGATTTAACAATGTCATGGATAAGGAGACGCGCCCTTCGTCCCTATTCGTCCCAATGTGAATGTTTTTAGAATGTAAGACGAATGTAATGCAAGATGTTTTACATGTAAAATAGTCCATGTTATTACAGTCTAGTTCTCTGTTCAAAGTAGTTATAGTGTTCAGAAACATTTCATATCATTCATGTTCAATACCTGTCCGTTATATCTATCTTTTTATTGATCTATCTATCTATCTATCTATCAAAAACAGATTATAGAATATATATATATATATATATATATATATATATATATATATATATATATATATATATATATATATATATATATATAAAAAATAGATCACTATTATACCTGGTCCCCTCTAATATGGAGGGGGGATGGGGGGCATGCCAAATGATAGGGGAGGCTTGCAGGGGGTTTAGTTACAAAAGGTTGAGAATCCTTCCATAATGCAACGGGACTGGCACAGATGAGCTGTCAGAATCGGTGCCGAGTAGTATGTCTGGTTTGTATTCATGCTTACCACTTACTACTGATCAGTACTGTACTGTATCAACGACAGAGCAGTAGGTACTGAATCTAATGTAGCAGGTACTGAATCTAATGTAGCAGGTACTGAATCTAATGCAATAGGTACTGAATCTAATGTAGCAGGTACTGAATCTAATGTAGCAGGTAGGCTACTGAATCTAATGCAATAGGTACTGAATCTAATGTAGCAGGTACTGAATCTAATGCAATAGGTACTGAATCTAATGTAGCAGGTACTGAATCTAATGTAGCAGGTACTGAATCTAATGCAATAGGTACTGAATCTAATACAGTAGGTACTGAATCTAATGCAGTAGGTACTGAATCTAATGCAATAGGTACTGAATCTAATACAGTAGGTACTGAATCTAATGCAGCAGGTAGGCTACTGAATCTAATGCAGTAGACCTGTCACAGTATGCTTTTTCGGATGCAGCCGCAGTTCTTACCACACACACACTTAAGCACAACTTATCAACACTATCTTTTATTTATTTATTTAAAAGTAACAACATAACATGTTCATGTACTCTTCCTTTCATACCTTCTAAGAAACAGAAAATGTTCATCCATGATAAAAGCCCACGAAAATATCACAAACCAAAATCTGATTCACGCTCAGAAAAAACTCCACATCACCACATACACTCTACAACCCAAAATAACACACAAATCTTGAAGATGGTAGATTTTAGATTCCACACATATGCACTAAAATTAACCAAAAGGTCTTCACTGCAGTCTGTAGAGTAGTGACACATTGGATTTTATCCACTACGTACTGCATGTTGTAACACGCATGCACCAACGGCAGACACAGTACATCACTGTTATCCATCTATGGTTAGTGTTGGGGTTAGTGTTAAGGTTAGAACATCCAGTACGTAGTATATCTAATCTAATGTCATTACACTACAGGCTGCAGTGAGGACACACCCAATTAACAGCAATCCACATAAACTATGCTGAAAATAAAAAATATTTAGTCCCCTCTGACACCATTGGAACAGCAGGCCGAGTTATTGTTTTTGCTGTAGACTGAAGACATTTGGGTTTGAGATCAAAAGATGAAAAGGACAAGAGAGGTTAGAATTTCAGCTTCTGTTTCCTGGTATTTATATGTAGACGTGTTAAACGACATAGAACATAGCACATTTCTTTCAGACACCCAATTGGTAGATACTAGGAAATAAAAGCTGAAATCCTAAACTCTTGTCTCAATCCATCTTTTGATCACAAACCCAAATGTCTTTGGTGTACAGCAGAAACAAATGAATAGGCCTTGCCGTTCCAATAGTTTCAGAGGGGACTGTACTGTACGCTCCCACTGATATCATTATTAATGCAACTAATTAATACTATTCTATATATGAATGTAACCCTTACCTTAACCTCAGTAACCAAATAATAATAAAAGTTCTCACAAGGGCTCAACTCAAATGAACTAACTCACACAACTGATATGGATGTACACTGATCCAACAATCATATCAGAGACTCTTACGAAAATGTTCTAATCACATATTAACCTCATCACACAGGACATTAGACTTCATCTGAACATATTGTTTTAAGCCGCCACTCACTCTAATGAAGACACAAAGAAAACATTTACTCACAGATCATCACACGGAGTGGACGGAGCTCCATCCTGTCACACTGATGAAGGACTGACTGATCAGTGGTCTGTGTTAAAGACACTACACTTCCTGTGTTCTTACACACAGAGAGAAAGTGAGAAAGACTTCCGTTCTGGTCAAAGTTGATGTGCTCTTTTCAGGTGAACCCAGAAATTATAACAATTTGCAGAACATAACTTTATTCAACTCCTGAACTTGTGCAGTTCCTCTGCTGCTTCACTCAGGTTCATGACTGATCTCAACAAGACATCCAGTGGACCTTTCTGTAAAGCTTTTTATCTCGTTTGATTGAGTAAGCAAGCTAACTCTTTTAAAAGAACGAGGTCTTTCCTAAATCAAGAAACTTTTCTATTCTGTCAGATTTACTTCAGGTTTTGGGTTTGATGCATTCCATAGAGATCAGAAAAGTTCACTGGACATGATGTCAGAACCTCCTATGAAGCTGGGAGGCAGGGCTTCTGCTAGTCACAAAATGGGGTTCTTAAATGTACAACCTAGATGTGATCAGTGAAAGGGATTCTAAGATTTAGATTTTTCCAATAAATCTGTGTGTATTTTCATCCATTATATTTGGATAATAATAATAATAATAATAATAATAATAATAATAATAATAATAATAATAATAATAATTCCTTAGATCAGTGTAAGGCTTTTCTAGGCACTCAAAGTGTTTTGTATTGTATGGGGGGGGGGGGGGGGGGGGGCAGGTGTACCTCCTCAACCTCTACCAGTGTGTAGCATCCACCTGGATACACCAGAAGAACAGCCAGCTATTGGTGGAGAGGAGAGTGATGTATCCAATTCAGGGATGTGGATTATTAGGGCGCCATGATGGGGGCCAATGGAGGAATTTCACCAGGACACCAGGGTTATACAGAAAAATAAGTGTTCTGGGATTTTAATGACCATAGGACCTTGGTTTAATGTCTCATCCCAAAGACTGTGCATTAGGACCCACACTGAGCACCCCACAGAGTGAGCACCCCATGCTCTCTTTGCTGCTTCCAGCAGCAAGCTTAGTTTTCCCCAGAGAGTCTTCCATGAAGGTAATGGCCAAACTCACCCCTGCTTAGCTGCAGTGGGAAAACAGACGAGATCTACAGGGGGACATGGCTCGAGCAAATGATAAGATAACAATCTGTAAAGCTTCATGTGAAAGTAGGAGATGTTTTTCTGGAGATGAACAAGTACTGAGTAATGCTGATGACAGGTACTGAATAAATAGGCTTGAGAAATAAAATGCAATTGAAATCTAAAAAAGTTTTAAATGAAAACAAATTAAATGGAAAAAGTGAAAAGAGTCTGATATGTACTCGGGTAAAAGTCTGGAAAAGTATCACAAAAGAGGGAATTAATAATTTGGTGGTGTCAGTGAGCTGCAGGCTTGATGAAGTTATTGCAAGCAACAGATATGCAACCAAATATTAAGTGTTATTTACTTCAGTTTACTTCAACTTATCTGTTCCTACACTTTTGCTCACCTAAAAATTGTTTGGTCTGATACAAAAGGTTCTATGTTTTATGATGTTTAACACCAAGATGTAAATACCAAGAAATACAAACTCTAAACTCTTGTCTCATATCCATCTTTTGATATTAAATCCAAAGGGCTACAGGTGTACAGCAGAAACAAATGAATTGGCCTTGCTGTTCCAATAGTTTCAGAGGGGACTGTATGTACTAATCCCATAAACAAGTGTTTAGATCTTTTATATTTATTAATCCCCATAGTCAATGTGTGTTTAGATCTTTTATATTTATTAATCCCCATCACTAATTCATGTTTAGGTCTTTAATGTATGCTGCAGTGACATCTAGCATTATGTTTATCTTTTATTATTAGCTCAGCTCACTGAGTGCTGTTAGTGTTTGCCACAGAAACTAGAGTGAGAACATGCAGGTGTGACTGTTTTAATTTTGGCTTTACTGAGAATTTGAATGGCAGCATTTCCTCATTTCTCACACAGCTCAACTAGAATATAAACCAAACCACAATAATGTTTCATGTCTTAACTGCTAATCATTTAAACTGTGTAATCATTAAAATCATTTAAAATCACATATTTGCTGACGAACAAATAAGAACAAATAAACTCTTTGTGTAGTAACGTCAATTAATCACAACATTCATTGCTAGATATAAATGGTTATTTTTTAATGTAAATCAGATCTGAAATGACTGACGTGAGATAATGTGCAGTTGTGTACAGTTTTCAGATAAGACTACACAATGAAGCAGGAAGTCTTAAACTGTATCACTGCCATTTGCAAAAACTTTATCTTCATAGATTAGAGTCTGCACATCTGGAGCTCGACTGTGCTGTTTGAACCTACTGGCTCTACAAGGTACTGCAAGTAAAAACATGATATACAGTGCCCTCCACTAATATTGGCACCCTTGATAAATATGAGCAAAGTAGGCTGTGAAAAACCTTTATATTTTATTCAAAAAATTCACAAAAATTCTCTGGATATCATGTAAAAATATCATGCAAAAAGGAACTCGCTTATCTCCGGACAGAGCTCTCGAAATCTCTGCAGGAATTTACCCCTACTAAGCCATCTCACGTCAGTGTGTAGCAGGAGCTCAGAGTGGCTGCCCTCTACATCATCCATAACATCTATTTTTATTTTAATGGAGATCTACCAGCACTTCCTTTGAGATCGACCGGACGTATTGGGCACCCTGATCTACCCCTTTTATTTATTACAGTATTTGGTGAGATGAACTTGACTGGTTTATATCTGTGTGAAGCTGCTTCATTCACAATAATATTATATTCTCTTTTTCTTATTTCATTATTCATTACAAGTCATCTGGACCTCCCATAGAAGTTTGTGTGACAGAAGACAAGACAGCACTCACACTCCGCCCATCTAGTTAACTTCACATCATCTCCCCACACGCGCAGTAGTTTAGTCATTGTCTAGATCAGCGTTTCCCAACCATTTTTCAGTCAAGGCACCCTTTGAAAATTAAAAAAAATATATAGCACCCTACTTTACACAAACAATAATGCTAGACAGCGTTAAACCTGGTTTATACTCGACACATCCACAATAGCGCGAGGGAACGTGTGGCATAAATTATGACATCGCAGAGTGGGCCATCGAGCGCGTTGAGTGCACGAGGCCTCGTTTCTCATGTCGGTTTGCACGACATTTTTTGTAACTTGCTGGATCCGAAAATTAATGACTTTGAGGCGACTCTTACCAAAAGGTACAATTGTACAGGCTTCTCTATGATCCATCCATGCAGGACCATAGAAAGAGCCAGAGGGCAAAAAATCCATGGAAAGGTTTTTAAAAAGTTATTTCGATTTGCTTTGTACATACTGTTGATAGAATAAAGTTAATGTTTTTTTTGGGGAGTGCACCATGTTTTCATTCATCAGTATCTTCACAAATAAACTCAGTCACTACACTACACCTTCAGACACAGTGATTAAACCTCATTCTCTTGTCTTTATACACAGAGACGTTTAGACTGATGGGTGAACATACAGAGTGATCATTCTGTAATAACTTTCTTTTGTCTCTATAAATAAAGATACGTTTACACTGATGGGTGAACATAATAATCACCTGATTTTGTAAATATGAGAAATGAAATTAGCAGGATGCTCCCACTTTTTGCTGATATCTACAGTAATTGCTAACATTTACAAAATGAGCCTACAATAAATAATAAATAAGTCTATATAATGACTGTAAAGGTCCATGTTAAATAAAAATCTTAATGAAATGAATAAAATAAAAAAATTGAGGTTGTTCAATTTAGTTTTATACATGTTCTCATATTTATAGCTATATATTTTGTTGTAATGTGATGTGATAATCTCAAGGTTTACTGGGTTTTATATGATTCTTATATGATTCTTTGTTCTTTTTTTCACACTATGGGTTTTAGTGAAGTTTACTGATATCAAACATCAACAACAAACACAACAATTCCTCCTCGGCATTCAGCAACTCCACGCGAGACGCCATGTTTGTAAACGTTGCTATGGTTGTTCAGACAAACTACTTCTTCTCTCACCTACTTCCTGTTGGTTTATAGGACGATTACTCAGAGTCGCCCCCTTTCGTTTAAAAGAATATTACAACCGCGTGCTCGTCTTGCGTTTGTGGAGGTGCGCGCGCAGGCAGTGGAGGCTCGCGCTGCGGAGTCAGGCGGAAGTATGAACAGGGCTTTAGCTCCATGAGGATGAAGTTGATGGTCCAGAAGCATCTGGAGCTTTTCTTTTAAGAAATCTGTCCATATTCTTTTGCACTACACACGCATCGTCACACGCTAATTATGAGGATGTTGACGTGCTGCTGACAGGTCAGAGAGGGGGAGGGAATTATTATTATTATATATATATTTTTTATTTTTATTGTTATGCACGTGTGTCTCTCTTATTATTTCAGTGTCTGTGTTATTATTTCAGACATCAGATATTGATCATATATCGGCTATTAAATGTTTTATAGCTACACAATTTAGCATTTTAGAAATGTTTGAAGGATTTCTACACGGCACCCTGCTCTCATCAGATGGTACACCAGTTGGGAAACACTGAAACAGACTGCACACGTGGGTCTGCGCTACAGCTCCATTTCACACACACACACACACACACACACACACACACACAGGTTTTTATCACATATTACTTCTCCCTGCTGATCCACATCCCCAATAATCACACTACACACACCAGATAAGTGTAAAACAGAACATCTTTATTGACGTGTCTGTATATTTGTATAGTCTGTCTTTGTTTGTGCTGTAGATTGTCCGCGTCCGTCTTCCGGGTCCAGTCCGCCGAGACTACAGCAAGAGGGAGGAGATAAACTCCTGTCCGATTTCTGCACCAGTGTTTATGTGTCTGGGGGAAAAGGGGGACTTTTATTGAAATGAACATGAGGAAGGTGGTTAATATGTGTGTATGTTCACATTATGATCATATTATATGTTTATATCTATATGTTTATGATGATGTATACTTATCTTTATGTGTGAGGTTGTTGTGTTCATACTTACCTGATATTTATTCTTTATAATGGTTCATGCCGAATGGGCGGGGCTTCAGCTTTATAAGTGGGCCGCTACCCTACATGCGGGGGCTGATGGAAAGTCCGATTCATTTCCGCGAACCGGTTCTTTCGGACAGTTTGTTTCAATGAACCGGTTCATCAGTTCCTTTAACGCAGTGGTCGGGAACCTATAGCTCGCGAGCCAGATGTGGCTCTTTTAATGGCTGCATCTGGCTCGCAGACAAATCTTTAATTAAAAAAATAATAACGTTAAAAATATAAAACATTCTCATGTATTTCAATCCATTCATTTGCTACCGCTCATGTTCATGGTTGCGGGTGGCTGGAGCCAATCACAGCTGTCCTCCGGGACAACACCAATTTTTTATTGGATAATGCGTAACGCACACGGGTCGTTGTGAGGTCAGGAAGTAAACTTCCCTCCTTTTAATCAAGTAGTCAGCTAGCTAATTGCAGAAACCCTTTTATCGAAGAAGATGTCTAAAAGAAAAAAAGATGAGTATCGTACTTTTCAGCAGGAATGGACAGAGGAATTCGCCTTTGTGGAGAGAGCAGCTTCTGCAGTGTGTCTAATATGCAATGATGAAACGGTCAAATATAAAGCAGCACTTCGACACACGCCATACTACACAGCGGCTTCACATCTAATCTCCTGCAGTCATTCAAAGCGCGCTTTGGAGAATTTCGTGAGCGCACTCGTCTTTTTAAGTTCATCACCCATCCACACGAGTGTGCAGTGGACAGGCCGACCTGAGTTACAGCCCCGGTGTCTCCGTCAGAGATCCTGAGCTACAAGCTGCTGACCTGAAGGCCTCAGACATGTGGGTGAATAAGTTCAAGTCGCTGGATGAAGATTTGGGAAGACTTGCACGACAGCAAGCAGAGTTGGCGAGCAAACACAAGTGGGGAGAAATGAAAAAACTTCAACCCGCGGACCAGCTGATTGTCAAAACTTGGAAGGCGCTTCCCGTCACATAGCACACACTGCAGCGTGTGAGTATTGCTGTACTGACCATGTTTGACTCTACGTATGCATGTGAGCAGTCTTTCTCACATCTAAAGAACATTAAGATCAACCTACGATCACGTTTAACGGATGGAAGTCTCAACGCCTGCATGAAGCTTAACCTCACCACGTATCAACCAGACTACAAAGCCATCAGAAAACCCTGCAGCACCAGAAGTCGCATTAATGCCAAGAAGTACTTTATTCATCATTGGTAAGAAACAGCACAACAACGTTATTAAAAAGAATTCAGAGACTTATTGTACTTTAAAAGTGTTGGTCTTACATGACATGCACACATTTACTTGTATTTAGTTTTAAACATATTGTATGGCTCACGGAATTACATTTTAAAATATGTGGCGTTCATGGCTCTCTCAGCCAAAAAGGTTCCCGACCCCTGCTTTAACATCATCAAGCAATGGCGTAGTGCATGTGTCTGTCATGTTGTATCAATGAAACCTTCAAATAAAGTCATTTGTGTGAACGCATATTGCTGATTATTGCCTTTTATTCACTTAAGTTAATGGTGTTTGTGGTCACAGTTTAATTTGCTGATCCTTCATGTAAGATTCGACTGACCAGTATTGAGTAGCCTACATCTTGGACAAGTCTCCTCCATTAAAGTTTTACACCTACAGCATACATAACACACACTGATGTACAAACACAGATATGTTCTACTTGTCTGAAGTATAAGGAAAGAATAAACTAGTCTTATAAACTCCATGATTTATCTTAACTTAAAATATAATCTGCATACACAATAAGCTATAATAAAATTCATTTATATTTCTTGATAGAAAGGATTTTACATATTTTAATAAGAATGTATTTAATAAAACTAGCCATAAGTATAATTCCAATACGTTTTGTTTGTTATTAAAGAAACTTGCATTTCACATCAGGCTCGTTCAAGTCATGTGCATAGTGTCAGCAACTCACTCGTCTGAATCCTCGCTGATCCTCTGCAAACCTCGACAGTTAGTTGAACCGGCTCATACGGTTCTTTTTGAGTCGGACATGCTGTGGAGCGTGCTACTACAGCCGTGCATCTTGCGTCATCAACCCGGAATTAAAGTTAGATTCAGTTTGATTTTGTGAACCACCTTAACTGATTACTTCTGGAGAATCAGCTCAAAAGAACAGTTCATTCAAGAACTGGCCATCACTACATGCAGGGGTTAGTTTGCTGGTCCATGTGGAGTTAGATGTGAGAGTAGTGTTGTCAAAAGTATTAATATTGTGAACTTTTTTGAAAAAAGCAATCCAGTCTAATTATAAAATTATATAATTATAGTCAAGATATATATTTTGTCAATATTAATTTATTTTCACCATCATGTAAATATTTTTTTCTTCATTTAGCCTGAGAATGTGAAATGATGGATCAGCAGTGCAAAATCAGTTTAGCACCTCCTCTCTCTTTCTCACTGTTTAACTCACACTGCTGAGAAAATCAAAACACCACAACCGCTTTAAAGCCCAGTGATGATCAGAGTGGGAAATGTGACTGTTGACTCAGTCTGACAGTCACAGACAATTCAACATAATGGCAGTATGTAAAACTGAACTCTAAAGATAAACTGAACTTTGAGACGTGTGTAAAATGTTTCCATAGCATCAAAAAATGAGAAGCTAAATATAGATAATTTGTGGTTCAGTGACACATTTTAAGTTTTGTTTCAGCTAATGTTAACACTGTATTATAACCGATTCATACAATTGGCATTAAATGTTCTTGGATTTATATTATATATCAATCCTGCATGGAAGGAACTGTTATTCACAGTTTAGTAAATCCGACTACTCCACACTGGGGAAGAACCAGGGAAATACTCCCAAATAAGTTTTACCGATTGAAGGCAAAGAACATGAGAGTGAGACATGAGTATCAATAAAAGCTACATTTTATTATCACACTTAAGCGTCATTAAAAATGATAAATATAAAGTCACCCTCCCATGAAGCACAATAAGAATTTTAAAACTAAGCAATTCTCCAGGCCCAGGCTTGGTGGGAACAAGGCAGGCCAGCTACTTCCTGGGAGGTCATCCAAACCCACCTTAATTAAAACCAAATCATTAAACACTACCTACACCACAAGGAGGTTGTTGTGCCGGCACACTGAGCACGCTGTGAAGCACACACCACCGAATGAAGGCAGCTAGCTTCCCCTGTCCACCAAGACTCACTGGCTCCTGGAGAGAAAGAAAAACACCAATTAACCCAGAATTACACAACACACTAAACAATAAGCAAAGAAAGAAAAACTAAAATATTACAGACACTGTGATGTGGTGGCTAGAACACTCAGGCCCACTGACACCACCACATGAAATAGAGGCAGTTAAACAGCTCCTAAACAGAACCAGAATGATTGTTAACAGTAAATAAAATGAAAAGTATAGCCACTATAGTGTGGAGACAACAGGACAAAGCCACAACATACACCCCATCAATAGTGTCACATGTAGCGTCTTCAGCTAGGGATTTGTCTTAGAGGAGATTTAGATGCTCAACTCCCCACTCTCACCTCAACACAAATATCAGAGTCAAATCTACCAAGTCCCAGTGTGAAAAAGGGAGAGGTGCACTTACTATTGGGTTGAACAAACACCAGACACGAGGTTGTATGATTACGCACGCGCGGCTAATGTTACCGTCACTGAACGCACGCGCCACCAGCGCCGCTCCAAAACTATAAATAAACAAATTAGCCTTGAGATGTTCACATCATTACACCCTGAGCAAAGCCCCAACGTACCTGAACTGAACCGGAAATGCCAGGGAGCGAGGAACTCTGAATCACCAATACACATATGCGCCTGCCAAAATAAAGGTCCTTAAATAATAGAATAGCTCCGACCTTATTGATCTGCCAAAGCCATACCCCGAGCAGGGTCAATAGGGTAGTTCACTTATCCTGCCACACACACACACACACACACACACACACACTGTCATTAATTTTGGGAAGACACTGTCAGTATCTGTCTACGCAAGCTCTCTGGAACTGCCTGTGCAGTAACTTTGTGCAGCATCATGGAGGTCACCCCATCTGTGCTAGATCTCATGGAGGTCACCCCATCTGTGCTAGATCTCATGGAGGTCACCCCATCTGTGCCAGATAGTGTGGTGTCTTAATGCACATCACCTTCTAACCAATCAGAATCCAGTATTGAGACTGACCATGGTATAATACATTATGATCAACTTTGTATTCTGCTTACATGTGACTGCTCCAGAAGATATATTGTTGTATAATAATTAAAGTATTAATGTTTTATTATAGAAACTTAGCAAATCAAATTTCACCTGGCCATTGGACTATGTCCTTACTGAGAGACTGTGAGGTACAGCTTTTAACTTCTTTGCATGTAAACCATTATTATCAGCAGTGGAGTGTCATCATATACTACATTCACAGTACACTGTATGTACAATATCTGGTCTTATTCCACTCTTCATTAACAGGGACACCACTTCAGCTTGGAGGGACGGACTGTGGGATATTCATGTTGATGGTAAGTGGTCATATAATTGCTATACCATTGCCTCTGTGTGTGCTAAACACTGCATTTGTTAATATAACATCAGAGTTTTGATTTTGTATTTCAGTACACCCTGTATGTGACCCTTGCAAAGCCCTTTGATTTTTCAGCTGTGAGTTTTTATCAATTTATGTTTGTTTTTTTTTCAGCAAAAAGGACCGTAAACACAACTAAAATTTTATGATTAAGATTTTCAATTGTCATCGTTTATCAGTCTGACATGCCTGTAATCAGGAGGTGGTGGTGCCATCAGTCACTACAGGCATTTCCTCTGGCAAGGTAAGATACTCATAACTATAGTTTGGATGAAGATGTCCATTATGTGCATTCCCAGTATGCAGGTCATTTGTAATAAATAAAAAATAATGCACACTGGAATTTTTATTTATTTTTATTTTTTTACTGTTTTGTCAGTCCAACAGTCAGTCACCAAACAAACAATCTTACTGGAGCTAAACATCATGGAGGTCACCCCATCTGTGTTAGACCTCATGGAGGTCACCCCGTCTGTCTTAAATATCATGGAGGTCACCTCATCTGTGTCAGATGTCATGGAGGTCACCCCATCTGTGCCAGACCTCATGGAGGTCACCCCAACACAGAGAATCCATGTATATACAGGGATTGTTTATGTATTGTTTGACTATCGTTTGTTTATGTAATCACCTTTCTTGTTTCATAAAAGTGTTTGAGCAGCACTTGACTAATTACATTTTTATTGAAATGTCTTATCTTTTTGTACAAAGGACTCGGCGGTGATGAAACAGACTCTGCTTGCCTGTGAGTGGGTGGAGGAGAACAGACCCCACTTTGCTGGGAAAGTTCACTTACCACGGATCATGAGGATGAACGAGGATGATGCCTTGTTGGCCATCACAATGCAGGACCTGTTTATCAACACTATTTTTTATGAAAGTGAAATGGACGAAGAGAAAATCCGGGCTCCCTTCCTTTTTACCTTCGAGAGATTAGAGGACATGGAGTTTTTCATGCAGGAAATATACGATAAAAGAAATATTCATGTGTCTTGCTTCACAACCATCACCGCTAACAAGGTTTTGTAAAATGTGTTTTTTTTTTTTTTAGTTTTATGGGGGGAAAAAAGTGTTCTTGAAACCTAATATACTAAAATTTAAGTTTAATTTAAGTATCTTTTATCTTATTATATATATTTTTTTTTCTAGAGTGAAGAGTGATTTTTATGTTAGATGTACATTTTGTTAATGAAGGTGAATAGAAATAAAATAAATTCAGCAACACTTGAGGGCAGTGGAGTATGTGACTAATAAATTGTAAATTATTAACACTCCCAGTCTACTACCAAATGTTCATGGAGTTGGTTGCCTTGCTACCAGTCTCAGACCACACGTGTCCTCTTGTTTTGCTCTTTAGTGTGACACGTGGCTGGGTTCAGACTACAAGACAAGTTGCTTATTACCATTTGATGAAGACAATCACATGTGGACTGAGTCCATCCAAAATTATATTCACATATTTCCATCTAAATTATATTCACAATGATACTCTTGTTGTACATGCATTAATTTTTCTTTCATGAGGTGGAGACACTAAGTGTACATTTAAAAGCAACAAAAGACAAGCAGATAGGTGATCATTTTATTTATTTATTTTTTATCACACCTGCAAGGGTAACTCAGTTCCCATGTTTAAAATCAAAGAGTATATTAGGAGCATACTTTATTACATTAATGAATCACATGACTGAGAAAATTCACAAATAGCTTACATAGCCTTAATACAGTGGGGAAAAAAGAAGGTAGTCTAGTCATGCAGTTTGTCACAGAAACAGTGCAGAAAAATCATGAAATCATGAAAAATGTTAAAGAAAGATAAGGCAATATTAGCTATGCCAGCATCTCCAGTTCCATGCAAGTCTCATGGTTACTTTGACCTAACCTTCGTGCATTAACAATCAACATTTTTTCCCCTTTAGGTAAGTTTGATCTAATGAAGGGCTTGCATTAACGTTAACAGCCAGTAGGTGGCGAAATGAGCCATAGAGATGGAACTAGACTACATCCATAGAGGTGAAACTAGACTAGATCCATAGATTACTAGACTAGATCAAGAGAGGTGGAGCTAGACGTCCAGCTCCATCTATTTGGCTCTTCAGTGAGCAGTAGTGATAGGAAGTTCGGACCATTTTACTGACTCGGATCTTTGAATCTCGTTCAGCAAAATGAACAAATCTTTTTTCAAGTCATTTCTTTCATTTCAGCAGAATATTATTAAAATGATACATGTTAAATTCACCAACACATCTAGTACTTGCGCAAACGTTGATCACATTTGGAATAAAAATAAAGTATAGGCTATTGCAGCCAAGGCCAAATTATGAGAAAGAGAAATGATTAATTAATAGCTTAGCATTAGGTCTTCAGGCTATACAGTCTGTTAGTTCACCTCACCTCCCGATCCGAGTCGTTCTTTCTTTTGTCACGTCGCATTTCTCACGTCTGTTCCCTGGAAACAGAAATGATTATTTCAGCTCTCGAGTCTTCGGGTCAGAGTCGTTCGTTCATCATGTTACAGCTCCATGGGCTAAATGCAGTGTTCTCGGTTGCACGGGGAGCTGCTGTTATATAAAAGCTAGATGATAAAATAATGTAAACACCTGAGACTCAGACAGACGCTTCAGCTTCTATCACTCTGTACGGTCTGTTGTCCTCATCAGAGTCAGCTGTAAAATACACACTCATGAACACTTCAAATTAGCCTCTTATTGAATGTCAGGGTTTAATTTTAAGGCTAATGAAGAACACTGTGAGGTCTTACTTCGAGCTCTGTAACATTTCACTGCCAGAATGATGGTCACCAGCACATACAGAGAGGCCGCTACTGCACTGCTGAGGAGCTTCAGTACCGACAGTGGAGCTTTTCCATCTGATAGAACTGGAGGGAAAAATACCATGGATAATAAAATTATATAATCATCACAATAATAAATTCTAATTAATCATATATAAAGCATACATTTACAGATCATACATTTAAGTTTCATGTGAAGATATGAGTCTGAAAAGTTGTCTGTAACTTAAGATGTTTCTTTAACCATATACATTTAATTGAACATTAGGGCAGTTATATTTGCCTTTATGCTAGTGATAAAGATGATACTGACATCCAAAAAGTCTCATCTTTCTGTGTTCTTTTTTCCTCTTTTTTCTCCTCTGAGTCTGATCTTTGTGTGCAGATGTGTGTATAAACCTCTGTGTCTCAGATCTCTGCAGCCCTGAACACAGCGCTATCTGTTGGTCTTTTGTTAGAATCGACTGAATAAACACATCAAATCTGTGTCACCCTAGACACTGCACTCAGTTTCTTTATAACAATATTATAATTTATTTTCACCAATTCAGTAGATTATAAAAGTGTTATCTTTATTCCTGTATATTGTACATCTATTACTGATGAGAACATTGAAGACTCACGGTGCACTGTGATGTTGACAGGATTACTGCGTCCTCCAGATTCAGACTGACACCAGTAAACTCCAGTGTGTGATGTAGAGAGGGAGCTGATGTTACATGTAGATCCTGAAACTGATGAACAATCAGACACTGCCTCACTGTGTGTGTATCCTCTCACTGTCCATCCAGTAGAGTCACTCTGGTCCTCACAGCTCAGTGAGAGAGAGTCAGCAGTAAAGTGTTGAGTTCTGCTGGGATTGATGATCAGAGACACTGGAGGAGATTCACCTGAAACACACACATTATAATTCAGATCTTATTCTGAAAATTAACATGTATTTTGATTTTATTATGATGTTAATTTCAGTGTACAGTTTAGTAAACATGTGTAACATTAAAATTACCACAGGACTAATACTTGCTCTGATTAGACAATGATATCCGAATAAAAATCTACTATCAGGTGCTTATTCAGCTGCTTTACACATTCCTCACTAAGGAGTTTAAATATAAACAGTTATTACACAACACATTAGCACAGATACAACACTTAATATTAATAAATGTACATTTGCTACACTCCAACTCAACTCTATTGTTGATTTATTTCCTCACCAGTGATCCACAGTGGCTGTAGGTTACTGTCCCGTGTGTGAAAGACTGGTTCTCCTCTCTCTGCACTGCACATATAAACTCCTGTGTGATTCACAGTAACAGGACTGAGAGTGTAGGAGCCTCCAGATCCTCTGCTGCTGTCTGAGAGGAGCGCTGTACTGTACCTGAGGGAACCCTGACTGTCTCTGGAGGGAACCTCTGTGTACCAGCTGAATGTCCAGCCTGTAGAGGAGTGTTTAACCTCACAGCTTAGAGTCACTGAGTCTCCTTCAGTCAGCCAGCGCAGTGGAGACACACTCACTACTGCCTCTGCTGCATCTGATGGACAACAAATGTAAAAATAAATAAATAAAATCATACAGAGTGGTAATCTTGTTATATATAATTAATGAGATAAAACAAACTCACACACTCACCTGATACAGTCAGTGTAACAGCATCACTGGTGTGTGAGGAGTGTGAGCCTCCTCTCTCTCCTCCTCTACAGGTGTATTTACCTGCATGAGATGTTTCAGCACTACTGATTCTGTACTCCTGTTCACTACTGACACCAGAACCATCTTTATTCCAGCTGTAGATCCAGTCAGAGTCCTCTTCATCCTGTAGGTCACATCTGAGAGTGACAGTCTCTCCTCTGTACACCAGTTCATCAGGATTTATGGACACCACAGGTTTTGGGAGCGCTGTACAAAGATAGTAAAATATTTCCTGAAATAATTAGTATGCTTTTGATTGATTGGTTTTCATGAGTGTAGAGAGTCTAGAAGATTTTGGAGAAGAATGTAACATTACACAGCGTCTTAGCGTCTTCAACAGATCCTGATTCTAATCATTTGGTATTGTGTTAGATGTATTTATAGTAAAGTATTATTCAGATCTGTTTAATAAAATGAAAGGTGATTCATGACATCACATTTTGTTCTGTATAATTCCATGTTTTGGTCATTGGTAAGGAAGCAGAGTGGAGCAAAAGAAAAAAAATCCTACAATTACTCGAGATCCTGATGTGATCTGGCTCCAGGTCTCTTATGTATGATTTCCAAAGTGATTAGTCAGCACTTATAGAGACGAAGCAGGCGATTTATTTACAGTGTAGCTTTAAGGCCTCTGGTATCAGACACACACTGTACATTCTTTCTATATTGATCATAATTTAATATTCTGTAGTGAGTGTTTCAGCACTAATGTCTGTGTTTCAGTTACAGTTATAAACACCATTATGAGTCTGATTAACATGAGTGCTGTGTAATTATAATTTCCATCTTTCTACTACCATGAGATTTATTATCCCTACATAACACTGATATCTGATAGTCTGTATCTCTTATAACAGAGATTCTCGTCCTGATGAACACACACTCAGCGGTACTTTAACTTTTGCTCTACTGTTCATGAATGACAGGCTTTATAAATATCTAAAATATAATAAGAAATAACTTAAAACATGCAGTGAGAGAGTAGAAAGCATGACGTACCTCTAACTGTAAGTGTAACTGTATCACTGAGCTCTGAGTCGTAGTTTCCTCTGCGTGCTTTACACTGATACACTGTTTCTCCTGCATTAGAGACTGTATCATGGAGTGTGTTGGTGTCTTCAGCTACTTGGACTCGATCTTTGTACCAGAGGAAAGTCCATCCATTAGACAGCAGATTACAGTTCAGAGTAACTCTGTCTCCAGTGTAGACGGAGCTCTGAGGATTCACTCTCACAGTCGGTTTGGGTTTTTCTGTTGATATGAAATGATGATGATATTAAAGTTTTCCTCTTTACAACATCAACAAGAGTTTTATCATCTTAATCAGATGATTTGTGTCTAATAATGTATTTATATTCAGCATTTGTTAAACAGTTACAGTTGTGTGACTTTATCACATGGACAACATGGTCTTATAATATCTGTCAGGAACCTCGAGTCGGCACGGAAGCAGGAGCGGGGGCAGGTGTAGAGCGTGGGATCGGGGAGTTCAAGAAACGTAGTCGTAAGACAGGCAAAGGTCAAGCGACCGGACGAACAACACAAACGGGGTCAGGCAGAGAGCGTAGTCGAAACCGGAAACAGGGGTCGAGGATCAGGAGAAGACTAACTAACTAGATCGGCTTGATAACGCAGAGAAACGAGTTGACTGAACGTAGACTTCACATTGACTCTAGGTGAATGACATCCCTAAGTACTAGCGGTGTGTGTGTGTGTGTGTGTGTGTGTGATTGGTGCCAGGTGTGTCTGATCAGAACTCCGGGGATGGTGAGCGCATGCGTGCATGAGAAGTGAGTGTTGCATCTTGGGAAATTAAGTTCTGATCTGACTGAGCTGTGACAATATCATTATACTGTATATATACTGTACATGGAATTAATTGAATACATTTTTTCATAACTGAACAAACACACTGAAGATTAAAAGTTTTTTTTTTATTTCAAAATGCACTTTATGAGTGGTGCATAAATACACACTCTTAATGAATTCATCTTCATCAGTGTGTTCACTATTATGAATGTTGAACCCAGTGAATGTACAACTACACCATTCATCATTACTAGACACAGGATAAGTAACTAAACGTTGTTTTTTTTTCCGGATCTGTGACATTTTAAATAAATCTTCTGACTTTAATCCACACTGCATGTAGTGATGTGATGCTGAAGTTAATAAATATTGGTGTGAGGAAGAGATTAACACGCACACACACACACACACACACACACACACACACACACACACACACACACACACACACCTGACACAGTGAGTGTAACAGTGTTGCTGGTCTCTGAGGTCTGAGAGTCGCTTCTTCTCCGTCCGCTGCAGGTGTATTTAGCGCTGAGAGACTCTACAGCAGTGAATGAATATGTCCTGCTCTCAGTGTAGGAGGATATTTGGACACCATCTTTATTCCAGTTGTACATCCACTCAGTGTCTGCATGTCCTCGTATTTCACATGTGAAAGTGACTTCCTGTCCACTGAATATCTGTCCATCAGGCTGCAGAGTCAGAACGGCTTTTGGTCTCTCTGTACAGTTACAACAAATACATCAAATCAGTCAAACACACCCTTCTCTGACCATCTGATATTTAATCAGTGTGTTTTGTAATGATTATGTGTATCAGTGCATGTTACAGGAGTGTAAGATCAGACATGTACCTATCACTGAGAGAGTCACTTCATTACTCCATGCCGTTGACCATCCAGCAATAGACCCGTAACATCTGTATCTGTGACTCTGATCTACTTTTATAGTGTAGTAATTTTCAGCAGATCTGTGACTATAAACACGATCTTTGTACCAGTAGTACGGTCCATTTCCTCCTGAAATCCTACATGTGAGTGTAACCGTGTCTCCTCTGAATATTTGAGGTGAATTCGGCTCCACAGACAGAACTGGTGAAAAAGTCAAAAAGCAAACACACACTGTCAATGTAAACAACTTACATTCTGCATGACAATGTACAAACAATCTTCTCCACCTTAATACAAATCCAACATGTACACAACATAGGCAATAAAATATGTATAAATCACCTTGAGCTTGTCCGACTCGGATAAGTGAAATAAGCACTAAAAAGGGAAGAGGAACAGAGAATATGATGTAACGCTGACTTGTTTCTTTTCTTTAAGAAGACAAATGAGAACAATGTCATATACTGCAACAAAATCTATATTTAGTTTCACTTCAGCTGTAAGAAATGCAATATATCGACCTGTTTCAGTAATGATGGAGTTTAGATTATGCTTTTTAACCCATACTAATTATTCGATTATGCTTTAAGTAGTACTTCTAAATGTAGGTTACATATTGAATACACTTCATTAACATATCCAGAAGTGAGTTATACATATTGATTACACGTCATAGATATTTTCTATATATATTTTCTATATATTTTCCTTAGAAGCTCTTATGACCAATCACATTTTACAGCTGAGCTCAAAACCACTTCTTCTAGCATGACTTTTTAAAGAAAGTGATCTGTACATAAGACATAAATGGAGACAAGTCCAATACTTGTCTGATCTTTTTTGGAAAAGGTGGATCAGAGAATTCCTTCCACTGCTCCAGGAATATCAGAAGTGGACGAAACCACACAGAAGCTTCGCTGTTGGTGATATTGTGATCATCATGGATCCAGCAGCTCCATGGGGTTCTTGGCTACTTGACAAAATATCTCAAACACATCCTGACAAAAGAGGACTAGTACGAGCTGCACAACTCAAAACTAAAACAGGATTACTGGACAGACCTGTGATTAAAATCTGCCTGTTTTTAGAAGACACTGAGGACTGATCTCTAAAGTAAATATACACACATACATATTCCGGCTCCTTTGATAATTTAAAGGATTGTAGTTGCACACCAACAATTATGGGGTCGGTGTTGTAGGGGCCATTGTCGATACAGGTGCATCTAAAATATTTGAATATTGTGGAAAAGTTCTTTTTTTTTCATAAATTTAATTCAAAAAGTGATACTTTCATATTTTCTAGATTCATTACACACAAAGTGAAATATTTCAAGCCTTTTTTCTTTTAATCTCAATGATTATGGCTTACACCTCATGGAAATCAAAAATCCAATATCTCAGAATATTAGAATAAAGAATTTATAATACAGAAACTCGACCGTCTGAAAAGTATGTTAATTTATGCACTCAATACTCGGTCAGGGCTTTAATGGTTTTGTACAAATTACTGCATCAATGCTCCGTGGCATGGAGGCAATCAGCCTGTGGCGCTGCTGAGGTGTTCTGGAGGCCCAGGTTGCTTTGATAGTGGCCTATAGCTCGTCTGTATTGTTGGGTCTGGTGTCTCTCATAGATTCTCTTTGGGGTTCAGGTCAGGCGAGTTGGCTGTCCAATCAAGCGCAGTAACACCATGGTCAGTAAACCAGTTACTAGTAGTTTTGGCACTCTGGGCAGGTGCCAAGTCCTGCTGGAAGAGGAAATCAGCATCTCCATAAAGCTTGTCAGCAAATGGAAGCATGAAGTGCTCTAAAATCTCCTGGTAGGCATCGTATTGACTCTCGACTTGAGAAAACACAGTGGACCAACACCAGCAGATGACATGGCACCCCAAATCATCACTGACTGTGGAAACTTCACACTGGACATTACACTGGACACAGTGGCCTCTCCACTCTTCCTCCAGACTCTGGGACCTTGATTTCCAAATGAAATATACAATTTACTGTCATCTTCCCATGATTGTGGATGTGTGTACTGAACCAGACTGAGAGATTAAAGGCTCAGGAAACTTTTGCAGGTGTTTTGAGTTAATTATCTGATTATAGCTATTCTCAGGTCTCATTTCTGCATTTTAAATTCTTTATTATAATATTTTGTGATTTTTGATTTCCATGAGCTGTAAACCAAAATCATTGAGATTAAAACAAACAAACAAAAAAGGCTTGAAATATGTCACTTCATGTGTAATGAATCTAGAATATACATATTAAATTATGGCAAAAATGGTTTTCTTTATGGAAATTGAAAGATGTTTATAGGTTTGCAGAACGTTCCCCTAATGTTCTCTTAATGCTCCCATGATGTTTTCTTAATGTCCCCATAATTTCATGAATGAGAATTGAAAACTACTCAAAGTGAATGAGTAATCTGAGTAAACTTTCATAATCTGTTTGTAAAAACCTTGCTGATGGACCTACTTGATATAAATCACAATTCCCTACTCAGTGGTACAGGTAGTAAAACTTGAGGTAAAGTTCTCCAGTTCTCCAGCTCAACGTTCTCAACTCAGCTAGTAGCCTATTTTTTATTGAAGGCTGTGGTAATTTACCTGTCTGTAGGTAAATTAGGACTTGTAGGACTTATAATGTAGGACTTGATCAGATAAAAAGTTGGATTTATCATAAAACTTGCCTCAGGTGTTTTCATTGTTTGCAGGACTACCAGACCATAAAATATAAAACCATTTGGCTCTCTAACATGAGACTAGGCTAGTTTGGTGTCAAGCTAAGCTAACTAAGCTATCATCGTATGGGTTTAGCTGCTACAGAGCCATGCAGAGTACATTATATGTCCTTGTGTTCTGCTCATATCATATTCACGTAAACTGTAACTCATATAGACATTTACACATCAGAGGATGTTAGTGATTCTGTTTCAGCGACTTTACTGGTTAAAAATAAATAAAAATCAGTGTATAGTATATCCATTTTTCCCCTCACACTGACTGTGTGAGATGGCTTTGGGCAGAATTCAGAGCTGTCAGCAAGTATTTCCACGTATTTTCCTGTAAACGTTGTCTGATTGGTCTCACCTCCATTTACTGAAGATAAAATTATAACACTTCAGTATTTTACTGATGTTCAGTTTTGTTTTACATATTGACAAACTGCTCACTAGGTGAATTATTCACTACTGAGTGACTGGGGCTAAACAAAAAATCTTTGGGACTATAGCCCAGGCCAGGTACTCTTTCTTGTGGGTGGGTCAGTGGGGTGGTGGCCAGGGCGTTGGGGCGCTCATTGGTGGCTCCAAGCTGGTGTCGCCCTAAGGACTGCCTGGTTCACCTATGTCTAGAAACGGCCCTGTCGCATACCATGACAGTACGTACTGCATTAGATTCAGTACCTACAGCTCGTTGATACAGTACGTAGCCAATTCCATTACATTATGGGATAGTGCAGTATCCACAGTGTCCACTGGATCCATACTGCAGAATCAGAAGGTCATCCGGGTATTTCTCGCCTACTGTTTGATGAATACTGAGAATTCTGACATGCTACTACTTTGGTGTACTGCTTTTCTCCTACTGTGTAGTAGGGTAGTAGGGATATTCAGCCTATAGTAGTACGCCAAAAGTAATAGCACTGGACACTGTGATATCCCATAATGCAGTGGTTCTCAACCAGGGGCTCCACTGGGGAGGCGGGAAGAGATCGGAAGGGAGGTGCAAAAAAAAACACAGACCGGGCATCAGTTGTGTACTCTGTGTATTTTATTGCTTTTCAAATATATTGTGCATAAATGAAAAACTCAGTCTTTTCTCTCCCTCTGTATTTTCTCTTTTCCGGGTACAGGTGGAGTTTAGCTGCCTTTTATCTAGCTGTCACTGCAGACCAGTGTTGCCAACTTAGTGACTTTTCAGACCCCTTTAGCAACATTCTTTTTGCAAAAAAATATGCACCTAGTGACAAATTTAGCGACTTTTTGGAAAAACCTTAGCAACTTTCCATTTGTGGCCAGTACTGTCCTGCAAGCACGAGGTCTTGCTTTCATGCTGCACTCACACCTCCCTCTGAATCTGCTCTGTTCAGTGAGGGGCTGAGAGCCATAGATTTAACAATGTCATGGATAACGAGACACGCCCTTCTTCCCAATGTGAATGTTTTTAGAATGCGAGACGAAAGGAATGCAACATATTTTACATAGTTCTCTTGTTCAAAGTATTCATAGTGTTCAGGAACACTTTATATCATTCATGTTCAATACCTGTCCATTATATAGCTTTATAAATGTCATAAAAGTTATGAAAAGTAATAAAAGAGTACAAAAACACAAAAGCAAAAATAAATGTATCTATCTATTTATCAAAAACATATTATAGATTATGAATGTATATATATATATATATATATATATATATATATATATATATATATATATAAACACACACACACACACACACAAGATATGGGATTCTTGGGGGGGGCTTTAGTTACAAAAGGTTGAGAACCTCTGCCATAATGCAACAAGATAGGCACTGAAGGGCTGTCAGAATCGGCACCAAGTAGTATTTCCCGTTTGTATTCATTACTACTAATTACTACTAATTCATTACTACCGATCAGTACTGTACTGTATCAATGACCCAGCAGTAGGTACTGAATCTAATGTAGCAGGTACTGAATCTAATGTAGCAGGTACTGAATCAAATGCAATAGGTACTGAATCAAATGCAATAGGTACTGAATCAAATGCAATAGGTACTGAATCTAATGCAGTAGACCTGTCACAGAATGCCTTTTCGGATGCAGCTGCAGTTCTTATCACACGCTCACGCACAACTTATCAACACTATCTTTTATTTATTTATTTAAAAGTAACAACATAACACTCTGATCATGTACTCTTCCTTTCATACCTTATAAGAAACAGAAAATGTTCATCCATGATAAAAGCCCACAAAAATATCATGAACCAAAATCTGATTCACGCTCAGAAAAAACTCCACGTCACCTCAGACACTCTACAACCCCAAATAACACACATATACTGAAGATGGTAGATTTTAGATTCTACACATATGCACTAAAGTGAACCAAAAGGTCACTGCAGTCTGTAGTGTGATTAGATTAGATTAGATTAGATTGAATTGGATAAGAACCACTAGGTACTGCGTGTTGTAACACACATGCGCAACTGCAAGCACAGTACATCACTCTTATCCATCTATGGTTAGGGTTGGGGTTAGAGGTAAAGTTAGAACATCCAGTACGTAGTATATCTAATCTAATGTCATTACACTACAGGCTGCAGTGAGGACACACCCAATTAACAGCAATCCACATAAACTATGCTGAAAATAATAAATATTTAGTCCCCTCTGACACCATTGGAACAGCAGGCCAAGTTATTGTTATTGCTGCAGTCTGAAGACATTTGGGTTTGAGATCAAAAGATGAAAAAGAGAAGAGAGGTTAGAATTTCAGCTTCTGTTTCCTGGTATTTATATGTAGACGTGTTAAACGACATAGAACATAGCACATTTCTTTCAGACCACCCAATTGGTAGATACTAGGAAATAAAAGCTGAAATCCTAAACTCTTGTCTCATATCCATCTTTTGATCACAAACCCAAATGTCTTTGGTGTACAGCAGAAACAAATGAATAGGCCTTGCCGTTCCAATAGTTTCAGAGGGGACTGTACTGTACGCTCCCACTGATATCATTATTAATGTAACTAATTAATACTATTCTATATATGAATGTAACCCTTACCTTAACCTCAGTAACCAAATAATAAAAAAAACTTCTCACAAGGGCTCAACTCAAATGAACTAACTCACACAACTGATATGGATGTACACTGATCCAACAATCATATCAGAGACTCTTACGAAAATGTTCTAATCACATATTAACCTCATTACACAGGACATTAGACGTCATCTGAACATATTGTTTTAAGCCACCACTCACTCTAATGAAGAAACAAAGAAAACATTTACTCACAGATCATCACACGGAGTGGACGGAGCTCCATCCTGTCACTCTGATGAAGGACTGACTGATCAGTGGTCTGTGTTAAAGACACTACACTTCCTGTGTTCTTACACACAGAGAGAAAGACAGAAAGACTTCCGTTCTGGTCAAAGTTGATGTGCTCTTTTCAGGTGAACCCAGAAATTATAACAACAATTTGCAGAACATAACTTTATTCAACTCCTGAACTTGTACAGTTCCTCTGCTACTTCACTCAGGTTCATGATTGATCTCAACAAGACATCCAGTGGACCTTTCTGTAAAGCTTTTTATCTCGTTTGATTGAGTAAGCAAGCTAACTCTTTTAAAAGAACGAGGTCTTTCCTAAATCAAGAAACTTTTCTATTCTGTCAGATTTACTTCAGGTTTTGGGTTTGATGCAGTCCATAAAGATCAGAAAAGTTCACTGGACTTGATGTCAGAACCTCCTATGAAGCTGGGAGGCAGGGCTTCTGCTAGTCACAAAATGGGGTTCTTAAATCTACAACCTAGATGTGATCAGTGAAAGGGATTCTAAAATTTAGATTTTTTCCAATAAATCTGTGTGTATTTTCATCCATTATATTTGGATAATAATAATAATAATAATAATAATAATAATAATAATAATAATAATAATAATAATAATAATAATTCCTTAGATCAGTGTAAGGCTTTTCTAGGCACTCAAAGTGTTTTGTATTGTATCAACCTCTACCAGTGTATAGCATCCACCTGGATACACCAGAACACCCAATACACCCAGAACACCCAGAACAGCCAGAACAACCAGCTATTGGTGGAGAGGAGAGTGATGTATCCAATTCAGGGATGGGGATTATTAGGGCGCCATGATGGGGGCCAATGGAGGAATTTCACCAGGACACCAGGGTTATACAGAAAAATAAGTGTTCTGGGATTTTAATGACCATAGGACCTTGGTTTAATGTCTCATCCCAAAGACTGTGCATTAGGACCCACACTGAGCACCCCACAGAGTGAGCACCCCATGCTCTCTTTGCTGCTTCCAGCAGCAAGCTTAGTTTTCCCAAGAGAGTCTTCCATGAAGGTAATGGCCAAACTCACCCCTGCTTAGCTGCAGTGGGAAAACAGACGAGATCTACAGGGGGACATGGTTCGAGCAAATGATAAGATAACAATCTGTAAAGCTTCATGTGAAAGTAGGAGGTGTTTTTCTGGAGATGAACAAGTACTGAGTAATGCTGATGACAGGTACTGAATAAATAGGCTTGAGAAATAAAATGCTATTGAAATCTAAAAAAGTTTTAAATGAAAACAAATTAAATGGAAAAAGTGAAAAGAGTCTGATATGTACTCGGGTAAAAGTCTGGAAAAGCATCACAAAAGAGGGAATTAATAATTTGGTGGTGTCAGTGAGCTGCAGGCTTGATGAAGTTATTGCAAGCAAGAGATATGCAACCAAACATTAAGTGTTATTTACTTCAGTTTACTTCAACTTATCTGTTCCTTCACTTTTGCTCACCTAAAAACTGTTTGGTCTGATACAAAAGGTTCTATGTTTTATGATGTTTAACACCAAGATGTAAATACCAAGAAATAAAAACTCTAAACTCTTGTCTCATATCCATCTTTTGATATTAAATCCAAAGGGCTACAGGTGTACAGCAGAAACAAATGAATTGGCCTTGCTGTTCCAATAGTTTCAGAGGGGACTGTATGTACTAATCCCATAAACAAGTGTTAAGATCTTTTATATTTATTAATCCCCATAGTTAATGTGTGTTTAGATCTTTTATATTTATTAATCCCCATCACTAATTCATGTTTAGGTCTTTAATGTATGCTGCAGTGACATCTAACATTATGTTCATCTTTTATTATTAGCTCAGCTCACTGAGTGCTGTTAGTGTTTACCACAGAAACTAGAGTGAGAACATGCAGGTGTGACTGTTTTAATTTTGGCATTACTGAGAATTTGAATGGCAGCATTTCCTCATTTCTCACACAGCTCAACTACAATATAAACCAAACCACAATAATGTTTCATGTCTTAACTGCTAATCATTTAAAATGTGTAAGCATTAAAATCATTTAAAATCACATATTTGCTGACGAACAAATAAGAACAAATAAACTCTTTGTGTAGTAACGTCAATTAATCACAACATTCATTGCTAGATATAAATGGTTATTTTTTAATGTAAATCAGATCTGAAATGACTGACGTGAGATAATGTGCAGTTGTGTACAGTTTTCAGATAAGACTACATAATGAATCAGGAAGTCTTAAAACTGTATCACTGCTGCCATTTGCAAAAACTTTATCTTCATAGATTAGAGTCTGCACATCTGAGCTCGGCTGTGCTGTGTGAACCTACTGGCTCTACAAGGTACTGCAAGTAAAAACATGATATACACTGCCCTCCACTAATATTAGCACCCTTGGTAAATATGAGCAAAGTAGGCTGTGAAAAACCTTTATATTTTATTCAAAAAATTCACAAAAATTCTCTGGATATCATGTAAAAATATCATGCAAAAAAGAACTCGCTTATCTCCGGACAGAGCTCTCGAAATCTCTGCAGGAATTTACCCCTACTAAGCCATCTCACGTCAGTGTGTAGCAGGAGCTCAGAGTGGTCGCAGTCTGCCTTCTCCAGATGCGCACGAACAGCTGTATTTGAAGTGATCTAGCACGTATAGAACAGGCGATCTCTGTTGCCACATCCACGATCTCTTTCATGTTTAGCATTTTTGCGCATAAGGCTTGTTGGTGTATTATGCAGTGGTAGTTCAGGAAGTCAGGGAAAGCATCGTCTTCCCTGCACTTGGCGATGAATCCATTTGCGCTGCTCAACCATTGCGGGCGCACCGTCCGTGGTGACTGATATCAGTTTGCACACTGGGAGCTGGGTTTCGTCAATGAAGTCTTTAAAAGACTGAAAAATGTCCTCTCCCCGCGTGTCTTCTTTCATGGGCAGCATCGTTAACAACTCTTCTTTTGCAGTCCTGTCTGTAAACAACATCCGAATAAAAACGCACAACTGGGCTGTATCACTTCCGTCCGTAGACTCGTCCGATTGCAGTGAGAAACACGCGCCGTCTGTGATGTCCTTCCAAAGCTGTTGTGTCAAATCCTCGGCCATGACTTCACAGCGCCGTGGAACTGTACTTCTTGATAGCTGGAGAGCTCTGATTGAAGATAATACTTCGGTTTTGTTTTTAAAGTCCCGAAACAACGAGTCAGCTGCGTCTACGAATGCCTCTTTTATCACCTCTCCGTCTTGGGATGACTTCTTGTGTTTAATGATGGAGTGACTCACCCGGAACGACGCTTCGGTGGCGCCTTAGCATTTGAAGTCAGTCGTGAGAATCGTAGTTTTTATGAACAGTCCTAAAGTGCCGCTCCACATCCCCCTTTTTGGGAATAGCAATGGTAGCTTGGCAGATCAGACAAACGCACTTCGAATATGACATCGTGAAAAAAATCATCCTCCCATTCCGCATGGAAGTGATGAGTCTTCGGTTTCTTGCTTGATCCCGCTACCTCTCTCATTTTGTACCCTTTCTTCAGGAGGAATAAATCGGAAAGTTAACTCAGTGATTTCGCTCGATAGCCTTTAGCGCTGGCGCGTTTGATCGCACACGCATGGTGAGAGAAAAGACGAGATCTCAGACTGGCTGCCCTCTACATCATCCATAACATCTATTTTTATTTTAATGGAGATCTACCAGCACTTCCTTTGAGATCGACCGGACGTATTGGGCACCCTGATCTACCCCTTTTATTTATTACAGTATTTGGTGAAATGAACTTGACTGGTTTATATCTGTGTGAAGCTGCTTCATTCACAATAATATTATATTCTCTTTTTCTTATTTCATTATTCATTACAAGTCATCTGGACCTCCCATAGAAGTTTGTGTGACAGAAGACAAGACAGCACTCACACTCCGCCCATCTAGTTAACTTCACATCACCTCCCCACACACGCAGTAGTTTAGTCATTGTCTAGACTGCACACGTGGGTCTGCGCTACAGCTCCATTTCACACACACACACACACACACACACACAGGTTTTTATCACACATTACTTCTCCCTGCTGATCCACATCCCCAATAATCACACTACACACACCAGATAAGTTTAAAACAGAACATCTTTATTGACGTGTCTGTATATTTGTATAGTCTGTCTTTGTTTGTGCTGTAGATTGTCCGCGTCCGTCTTCCGGGTCCAGTCCGCCGAGACTACAGCAAGAGGGAGGAGATAAACTCCTGTCCTATTTCTGCACCAGTGTTTATGTGTCTGGGGGAAAAGGGGGACTTTTATTGAAATGAACATGAGGAAGGTGGTTAATATGTGTATATGTTCACATTATGATCATATTATATGTTCATATCTATATGTTTATGATGATGTATACTTATCTTTATGTGTGAGGTTGTTGTGTTCATACTTACCTGATATTTATTGTTTATAATGGTTCATGCCGAATGGGCGGAGCTTCAGCTTTATAAGCGGGCCGCTTCCCTACATGCGGCGGCTGATGGAAAGTCCGATTCATTTCCACGAACCGGTTCTTTCGGACAGTTTGTTTCAATGAACCGGTTCATCGGTTCCTTTACTTCATCAGACAATGGCGTCACTACATATATCTTTTCCAACAACTCAGTATCATGTTGCATCAATGAAACCTTCAGATAAAGTCATGTGTGTGAACGCATATTGCTGATTATTGCCTTTTATTCACTTAAGTTAATGGTGTTTGTGGTCATTAACCATTAGTATTTCCAAAAAAACACACAAATTAAAAACAAATGTAAAATGTACATTTTCAAAGACATAGAATTTAATAATGCGTAGACTTTTCTAAAATGAATCATACCCAGAAGATGGCACTGTCGTAATCTTTTGACAAGTGCGTAAAGGTAATAAAATGACCCCTTTATACAGAAAACACATGAATGCATTTTTGTTGTTGTTTGTTTTGTTTTTAAATTTGCAATATCTTACAGTAGACTTTATTCACAGTCTGTGTGATGCAGGATTGATAAAATATTTCCTCATCTGAAATTTTTCATGCTCTCTGTTTAGCTTTAGCCACTTTTTAAACGTAATATTAATGAGAAACAGAGCTGATGATTTCTACTGCAATGCAGGTATTTTTCTTGTAGAGTACAACAATAATGATGCATGAGAATGAATATATGCATTGTTTCATAGGACGTCATCACTTGTAAAGCAACTGGAGGTTAATCAGTGAATAACGCCCCTTAATAAAATACAGCTGCTTTGTATACATGTATATTTTAATGCAGGATATCATTTGTGTGACCTAAAAGTACAACTGTAATTGCTGAAATGCTTACAAATTTAAACCAAAGAAAAAAAAAATAAATTAAAATACCAAGTAAATAAATTGAGAGATTGCACTGTACTGAGCACCTCTAACTTTACATATACTGATACTGCTTATGTCCACATGGATGGAGATGAGTACAAACGTTTGCTGGAGATAAAACTGTACACTCTATGCACATGACTTTTCTAACAGGCTTGTTACAGTGCAATAAAAATACATTAAAACGATAGTTTCTGGAAGACGTGTGACATTACAGACACATTTGGTGCACACAGTTTAGGACTTGTGATAGATATTCATCTTGTTGTGGTTTGTGATATCTGCATGCATTTATTTAAAGTGTTGCTTAATACAATGAAACCATGAAGTGATATTTGTTATGATGAAATGATACATGATCTTTTTAACTGTAGGCTGGAGATTGTGGTTGTACCGTGTGGTGGAAAATACATCAGTGTATCTCTGTATGTGATCATAACGACTTAGAGTTCTGGTGGTGTGAACTGCACACAGATGACATGATGAAGCCCCTCACATGAGTGAAAAAACATTTTCAAGAATAAAAGTTCAGTCACATTGACTTATTACTCTTACTATTACTACTAAATCCTTTTGCTTTACAACCAGTCCTAATAGTGGCACAAGTAATCAATAAAATACACCCTGTAAATACATCTTAATGCTGTCCATACACACGTTCTTAATCCCCCCCACACACATTTTAAACCAAATAAGTGCAAAGAACCTGTAAAAAACAACCTCACTCCGATTTTACTGTCACTGCACACATGATGAACTTCTCTCTCTCTTCTCTCTCGTCTGTTCAGTTGTGTATTCACTCCTCCAGCACCTGTAAATGAACATTTACAGCTGTTTTAGATTTTAGTTCCTGAAATGGTTAAACTTTGGTGTTTTAAGCCAACAGCAAATCATTAAGGAACATTTAAAAGGCAATGCAAATTTATATTTCAGTATATACAGTAATTATTAAATATAAAGCAGTAAATAGTGATGGCTTATTTAAGGAGAAACTGTCATGTATGTTTTTACACTGCAATATTTGCACTTCTTATAGGAGTGTCAGTGTACTATACGAGGAGGAAATTACATGAAAATGCATCAAAGATGTGATTTTAAACCACTTTATCTTTTATTAATAGAAATGTTACTAGGGTATTTTGCAAAAAATTGGATTGGAAGTAGAGTCAACAATTGATGATTGTTTGATGTCGTCTTGAACAAGAGACACGGGCTTGTTTAATCCACACACTGTATTCCACAGTAACTAATGATACATCAGCAAAAACGAGTCTTTGTGAATGTAAAATTATAGGGCCAGGTAGTGGTGGGAGATATATACATATAGTACAAATAAAAAGTGTATTAAACCCAGTTTCTACTGTGAAAAACTGTGAAGGCAGCTGATTTATTTGTCATAATATGCATTATACGTTCAGCTGTGGGATCTGGTTGCCATAGGGTTGTTTATTTTTTTTTCTATAGACTGAGGTTTATTTGTTTTCCTAAATTTGTTTAGAAGTTTTCTTTAAAAGTAAAGATCAAGCCCAGGAAATGAAAGTACTAGAGGACTCTCACTTTGTGTACTGAGTGTTTGAGCTGTGAGAGGAACCAGAATGCACAGCTCTATTTTCTACTGCTAAGAGCTATAGAGCATTTCTACAGTTGACTCACTTCCGCTGTGATTACATCATGATACCCAGCAGCTGGTAAGGCTTGCAGCAACAGGAAGAGAGGACACTGGAGCTGCTTTTTGACATTATTTGCTTTTAGAATTGCTTTAGGTGTAGTAATTTAGAAAGTTGTTAACAATCTAACTGAGGCTGTAGCATTTATATTACACTATTTATATTTATAACTGTTTATAACTCCAACTGAACTCCTACTGAGCAAGGCACAAAACTTGAACTAGGTTTTCTATACAATTCTAAGATCTCTCCAAGTATTTCTATCTCAATTTGAGATTTGAAAATAGAACAGATTTTGTCTTACCTATGTGTTCTGCTTCAGCTGTGAATAAATAGTTTCATACTCTACACTGGCCTTCACTAGATGTAAACAAGAAACGCTGAATTAATGTCATTAATGCCATCTCAACTGTTAAATACACATGAACTATATGAATTGGTTATTAAATCAGAAAACAATAAAAAGTAATGTACATGCAGATTTATATAAATATGTACAGATAGCTTTACCTTGATTTTTCTTTGCTTTTTTCTGTGGCTTGATTTCAAGCTCAGTGTAAATCACATCTCTGGGTCCAGCATCATCATCTGCAGTCACGGTGAACAGAACAAAACAAACACAGATAACATTTTAATCTGAATCAACCTTTGTAAAAAAAAAGAAAAAAAAGAAAAAAGAAACGAAAAAGAAAAAGAGATCAGTGTGGAGAATTACAGGTGCATGATGGGATGTAACTGAACACAGTTTTAAATGTGGAGCTTATCGTCACTTCTCCTTGTTATGGGTTTGAACAACATGTTCAATTATTATTTTTTATTTTTAAACTTGAAAAATTTTGTATGCACATTTACTGATGCTTAGTGTGTGTGTGTGTGTATATATATATATATATACACACACGCACACACACACACACACACACACACACACACACACACACACACACACAATGGCACATGTCAGGGGTGGGATATATTAGTCAGGAAGTGAACAATCAGTCCTTGAAGTTGATGTGATGGAGGCGACTTTGACAAGGGCCAAATTGTTATAGCTAGACGACTGGATCAGAGCATCTCCATAATGCAGTGGGTAGTATCTACCAAAAGTGGTCTAAGGAAGGACAACCAGTGAACCGACGACAGCATCATGGGCACCCAAAGCTCACTGATGCATGTGGGGAGCAAAGGCCAGCCTGCCTATTCTAATCCCATAGAGGAGCTACTGTAGCACAAACTACTGCTGTAAATGTTAATGCTGGCTATGTTAGAAAGGTGTCAGAAAACACAGTGCATCGCAGATTGCTGTGTATAGGGCTGTATAACAGCAGACCAGTCAGAGTGTCATGGAAGAAGGTGGCCTTGTGTGATGAAGCACTTTTTCTTTTACATCATGTGGACGGCCAGGTGCGTGTGCATCGCTTATCTGCGGAGGAGATGGCACCAGGATGCACTATGGGAAGAGCGCAAGCCAGTGGAGGAAGTGTGATGCTCTGGGCAATGTTCTGATGAGAAACCTTGGGTCCTAGCTTTCATGTGGATGTTATGTTGACACATACCACCTACTGAAACATTGTCGCAGACCAAGTACACCTTAATGGCAACGGTATTCCCTAACGTGGCCTCTTTAGGGAAATAAAATAACACAAAAAATAACCGTTATTTCTAATCTTTTCAGTCAAATACTGTGCTGCAAACATCAATGTTAGATTTATCTTGTCAGCACTGGCAAGTGACCATGGTATAACCGCACATCGAGTAGTTCTTTGCCTCCACGTAGTGTATTAAAATCGTGTAATGTACACCTAGCCAAGGATTATCCCTTGCACATGTGGTATTATGTAGAATATATTATATAATAAACAGGTTTTAGTAGTTCCTTTCTTTCTGAGGTTTATAGTGGAACTGACACCTAAAATGGGAGGTGCATGCAGATTTTTAGTATAGCAGATGATTGAATGTACTGTAGACTGTAAATATTTTTTATATATAAAATGTGAAGTTGCAGTATAAAAATACTCCACCTTTATTCTTGTATGACTCCTTTTTCTTCATGACCTGTGCATAAACGGCCCCACTGAGTTCAGCTGCAGCTTCACCTAATCACAGTGCAATGTGATCGTCACTACAGGAGATGTATTTACTGTATGGTGTTAATCTGAGATTTATTCCTTCTAGTGTAAGTGGAAATATTTGACATGAAATAAAGAAATCTCTCTCACTTTTACTTGCGTTCTCCACAGTGTCATAAATGTGCACATCTACAGAAAGGAGTGCAAATAAAGAATAAACAGGAGAAATTTTCAGACAATTCTGAAAACAATTCCACTGAAATGAACATTGTTAAATTAGCTTGTTAGTAAGAACACAATCTTATATTGAATTACTATATACATAAGGAAAGTATTAATTATGTGACACGTTGTCTGACCGGTCTGAAGTGGAGCGTGTCCTGACTGAGAATCCTCAGCTCCTGACTGACTCGGGTTCTGGCCTGGTGTCTGATTGCTGTTCTGCTGTATGTCTCTGTCCTTTCCTGTATGAGAAATTCTTCATTTGCTCAATTTATAAATCATACAAACTTTATTTTAGAGAACGCTTATACGTTATATATACACGTGTATAGCTAAAATGTACCAGTAAATAAAGAGAAATTACAAGCTATTAAATTATGTGTAAGCAACAATTTGTCTCATTTATCAAGCTGGATATGAACACATTTATTTGTAAATCATTCACAGGAGCATTTACATACATAATGTGTTATTCATGAATATCCAGTGAGTTTGGAAAACAATAGTGTATCCTATAAGAGCTCTTGAGTGTGGGCTAATTCACTTCTAAGGAGAATCACTAATGTGAACCAATTAGGAGAAGAATAATGGTGCCCCATATTGCAACACATTGTGGTGGTCACTAAATGTAAATCTGCTGTGTCATAAATGCACTTGATGCAATTTACAGCTGATTGGAATTCATCAACATACACGAGTATGAAGAAAATCAGTGATACTAAAACTTGTGTAAATCTAGTGAGAATTATTTTTTGTTTAGTTTGGCCTATGAAAACATTTAGACACAAGTTGATAATGATTAATAAACGAGGACCAAATTATGTAATTGCAAGTACAATGTGTAATAATTAGTATTCTATTCATATTTTTTATTACCTTGTAACTATTTCTTATTTAATAGAAGCTATGTACAGTGGTTGTGTTAAATCATGTGTAATGAGAGTAATTATTAAAAAAGTAGTAGATACAGTGGGGGAAATAAGTATTGAACGTGTCAACATTTTTGTTCAGTAAATATATTTCCAATGAGGCTATTCACGTTAAATTTTCAACAGACATAAGTATTAACTCAAGAAATCCAGAAATATAAAGAATTCACATTAAAGTCCATAAATGAAGTTATGTGTAATAAAGTGGAATAACATAGGAAAATAGTATTGAACACACTAACTGAAATGTATTTAATACTTAGTGGAGAAGCCTTCGTTTGTAAAGCAGCTTCAAGCTGCTTCCTGTATGAAGAAATTAATCGGCCAAAGTATTCAGGTGTGATTTTGGCCCGTTCTTCTAAACATAAATAAACACTGTAAATACCAGTCATATACCATTTTGTTAACATGTTTGTTATTTCCATGTTCGTGTAGCTTATACTATTTCATGTTTTGTACACCATGCTTTGTAGAAGTACTGATTATATTATAAGCAATTTAGTGAAAACTAGTTATCAGACCTTTGTTGGATTTGTGCCACCAACGCAGGATCAGTAAAAGGATGATGAACAGAAAGGCCAAACTCAGTCCCACAGACACAAATACTATAACAGTATTGTATGTTGAACCTGAGACGGAGGAAAGAAAAAGACACAAATGATAAAAAACCTGCTGTCACTAATAATAGCCCAATTTCTAATTCTCCATTTCTGTCCAAACTGTTTTAAAGAGTGTTTACCAGCAATCTCTCTGAGCCTTTCTAATCAGATCCACATTCCCTACTGAGACTGCTCTTCAAGGAGTCACTCATAATCTACTCCTTTCTGCTGATGCTTTTCCTCCATCAGTATTTCTAGCTTGGTTCATGTTTCCTTTTTTCTCCTGCCCCTGACACACAAGGTATCCCTCAGTGATCAATCCTTGGCCCCCTCCTTTTAACTACAGGTACAGTATATGCATCCACTTGCTCAGATCATTCAAAAACATCTGAGTTTCCACTGTTAAGCAGATAACACTGATTTATCTGATCATGAGCTATGTCTTCCGCATCATTAACTGTATACATTCATGATCTAGAATAATGGATGGACTCCAACGTTCTTAAATTGAACTCTGATAAAACAGACATTTTATTTGCACCCAAAACTCCTTCGTTTTAACATTCCAGATATTCAGTAGATATTGATGGCATTAACGTTAAACCTTCTACAAATGTAAAAAAATATTTATCATTTTTGAAAACACAGTTTCATTTGAACTCTGCATTAGGTCACTCACAACAATCTCTTTATGAGCTCTGCATGACCCTTACTTAGTTTGAAAGATGTGGAATTTTTGCTGCATGAGTTTCACAGTTAGACTTTTGAAGATCTCTTCATTCTCATTTCTGGTATAACTCCTAATCGACTACAACATGTTTGAAAATATGTTTGCTATAGTTTTTACTCATACCAAACACACATTAAATGTGTACACTATCATGAACACTGGTTACCCATCTCACAGAGAATCAAACACACTCTTAATTCTCACACAGTACATGACCTCGCTGTAACACTCTACACCCTGGAGTCTTAGATCCACCAGTACTGATCTACAAGTGGTTCCTAACGAGCAGACTGACAAGAATGGGCAGAATATTGAATGCCATAATCCACCACCAGGCCTTTAACTGCACGTCCATGAACTCAAAACACATGCTTTGTACCAACAGTTTTCCATTTTTTTTCTTCCTGCTAGTCATTTTCCTACTGTTTTTTTTTTACAGTCAGTTTGAGTGATAGGTGCTACAGAAATTGAATGTATTTGTGTTCTCATTCTTCCACTTATTATTATTATTAGTAGTAGTAGTAGTAGTAGCAGTAGTCACAGTCTCTCCTTTGAACACATGTTTATCAGGCTTTATGGTCACCACAGATATAGGAATCTCTACAGAAACATTTTTAACATCCCAGATACAAACACACTTCAATAATATACAGTTCATCTTCTATTAACTGCTATATACCTAAGTGATTAGTGATGATGCCGTTTATACGTATTATATACGTGTATTGTATACAAATTGGGCCCAAAGTGTCAATATTTTGTGTTGTCCAGCACAGTCTTAACCCTCTTGGGCATGGAGTTCACCAGAGCTTCACAGGTTGCCACTGGAGTCCTCTTCCACTCCTCCATGACGACATCACGGAGCTGGTGGATGTTAGAGACCTTGTGCTCCTCCACCTTCTGTTTGAGGATGCCCCACAGATGCTCAATAGGGGTTAGGTCTGGAGACATGCTTGGCCAGTCAATCACCTTCACCCTCAGCTTCTTTAGCAAGGCAGTGGTCGTCTTGGAGGTGTGTTTGGGGTCGTTATCATGCTGGAATACTGCATACTGATCATGCTCTGCTTCAGTATGTCACAGTACATGTTGGCATTTATGGTTCCCTCAATGAACTGTAGCTCCCCAGTGCCGGCAGCACTCATGCAGCCCCAGACCATGACACTACCACCACCATGCTTGACTGTAGGAGAGACACACTTGTCTTTGTACTCCTCACCTGGTTGCCCCACACACGCTTGACACCATCTGAACTAAATAAGTTTATCTTGGTCTCATCAGACCACAGGACATGGTTCCAGTAATCCATGTCCTTAGTCTGCTTGTCTTCAGCAAACTGTTTGTGGACTTTCTTGTGCATCATCTTTAGAAGAGGCTTCCTTCTGGGACGACAGCCATGCAGACCAATTTGATGCAGTGTGCGGTGTATGGTATGAGCACTGACAGGCTGAACTCCCACCCCTTCAACCTCTGCAGCAATGCTGGCAGCACTCATACATCTATTTCCCAAAGACAACCTCTGGATATGACGCTGAGCACGTGCACTCAACTTCTTTGGTCGACCATGGTGAGGCCTGTTCTGAGTGGAACCTGTCCTGTTAAACCGTAGTATAGTCTTGGCCACCGTGCTGCAGCTCAGTGTCAGGGTCTTGGCAATCTTCTTATAGCCTAGGCCATCTTTATGTAGAGCAACAGTTCTTTTTTTTCAGATCCTCAGAGAGTTCTTTTCCATGAGGTGCCATGTTGAACTTCCAGTGACCAGTATGAGGGAGTGTGAGAGCGATGACACCAAATTTAACACACCTGCTCCCCAATCACACCTGAGACCTTGTAACACTAACAAGTCACATGACACCGGGGAGGGAAAATGGCTAATTGGGCCCGATTTGGACATTTTCACTTAGGGGTGTAGTCACTTTTGTTGCCAGCGGTTTAGACATTAATGGTTGTGTGTTGAGTTATTTTGAGGGAACAGAAAATTTACACTGTTACACAAGCTGTACACTCACTACTTTACATTGTAGCAAAGTGTCATTTCTTCAGTGTTGGCACATGAAAAGATATAATTAAATACTTACAAAAATGTGAGGGGTGTACTCACTTTTGTGAGATAGTGTATTTTGCCATTAGCATTATTTATTATTAGATAAACCTGTGCACCTCTAATCTACACCAGTACTGAGTGCTGAGGTGAACCTGAGGTTAATGAGTACTGAGGAGATGATCACACTCACCTGATACAGTCAGTGCAACAGCATCACTGGTGTGTGAGGAGTGTGAGCCTCCTCTCTCTCTTCCTCTACAGGTGTATTTACCTGCATGAGATGTTTCAGCACTACTGATTCTGTACTCCTATTCACTACTGACACCAGAACCATCTTTATTCCAGCTGTAGATCCAGTCAGAGTCCTCTTCATCCTGTATGTCACATCTGAGAGTGACAGTCTCTCCTCTGTACACCTGTTCATCAGGATTTATGGACACCACAGGTTTTGGGAGCGCTGTACAAAGATAGTAAAATATTTCCTGAAATAATTAGTATACTTTTGATTGATTGGTTTTCATGAGTGTAGAGAGTTTAGGAGATTTTGGAAAAGAATGTAACATTACACATGTAAGTCTGAAAAATATTTTGGACAAGTTAA
Organism: Ictalurus punctatus; assembly: GCF_001660625.3. Taxonomy (NCBI): domain Eukaryota; kingdom Metazoa; phylum Chordata; class Actinopteri; order Siluriformes; family Ictaluridae; genus Ictalurus; species Ictalurus punctatus. The sequence goes on along the minus strand of NC_030422.2, from coordinate 2,340,722 downwards.
AACCACTTGCACCAAAAAGTCCAGCGTCTTCAACAGATCCTGATTCTAATCATTCGGTATTGTGATAGATGTATTTATAGTAAAGCATTATTCAGATTTGTTTAATAAAATGAACAGAAGTTTGAGATTTTTCATATGAATAATTGTTGTTTTTTTAATCCATTTATTTGACATCACATTTTATTCTGTATAATTCCATGTTTTGGTCATTGGTAAGGAAGCAGGGTGGAGCAAAAGAAAAAAAATCCTACAATTACTCGAGATCCTGATGTGATCTGGCTCCAGGTCTCTTATGTATGATTTCCAAAGTGATTAGTCAGCACTTATAGAGATGAAGCAGGTGATTTATTTACAGTGTAGCTTTAAGGCCTCTGGTATCAGACACACACTGTACATTCTTTCTATATTGATCATAATTTAATATTCTGTAGTGAGTGTTTCAGCACTAATGTCTGTGTTTCAGTTACAGTTATAAACACCATCATGAGTCTGATTAACATGAGTGCTGTGTAATTATAATTTCCATCTTTCTACTACCATGAGATTTATTATCCCTACATAACACTGATATCTGATAGTCTGTATCTCTTATAACAGAGATTCTCTTCCTGATGAACACACACTCAGCGGTACTTTAACTTTTGCTCTACTGTTCATGAATGACAGGCTTTATAAATATCTAAAATATAATAAGAAATAACTTAAAACATGCAGTGAGAGAGTAGAAAGCATGACGTACCTCTAACTGTAACTGTAACTGGATCACTGAGCTCTGAGTCGTAGTTTCCTCTGCGTGCTTTACACTGATACACTGTTCCTCCTGCATTAGAGACTGTATCATGGAGTGTGTTGGTGTCTTCAGCTACTTGGACTCGATCTTTGTACCAGAGAAAAGTCCATCCATTAGACAGCAGATTACAGTTCAGAGTAACTCTGTCTCCAGTGTAGACGGAGCTCTGAGGATTCACTCTCACAGTCGGTTTGGGTTTTTCTGTTGATATGAAATGATGATGATATTAAAGTTTTCCTCTTTACAACATCAACAAGAGTTTTATCATCTTAATCAGATGATTTGTGTCTAATAATGCATTTATATTCAGCATTTGTTAAACAGTTACAGTTGTGTGACTTTATCACATGGACAACATGGTCTTATAATATCTGTCAGGAACCTCGAGTCGGCACGGAAGCAGGAGCGGGGGCAGGTGTAGAGCGTGGGATCGGGGAGTTCAAGAAACGTAGTCGTAAGACAGGCAAAGGTCAAGCGATCGGACGAACAACACAAACGGGGTCAGGCAGAGAGCGTAGTCGAAACCGGAAACAGGGGTCGAGGATCACGAGAAGACTAACTAACTAGATCGGCTTGGTAACGCAGAGAAACGAGTTGACTGAACGTAGACTTCACATTGACTCTAGGTGAATGACATCCCTAAGTACTAGCGGGGTGTGTGTGTGTGTGTGTGTGTGTGTGTGTGTGTGTGTGTGTGTGTGTGATTGGTGCCAGGTGTGTCTGATCAGAACTCCGGAGATGGTGAGCGCATGCGCGCATGAGAAGTGAGTGTTGCATCTTGGGAAATTAAGTTCTGATCTGACTGAGCTGTGACAATATCATTACACTGTATATATACTGTACATGGAATTAATTGAATACATTTTTTCATAACTGAACAAACACACTGAAGATTAAAAGTTTTTTTTTTATTTCAAAATGCACTTTATGAGTGGTGCATAAATACACACTATTAATGAATTCACCTTCATCAGTGTGTTCACTATTATGAATGTTGAACACAGTGAATGTACAACTACACCATTCATCATTACTAGACACAGGATAAGTAACTAAACGTTGTTTTTTTTCTGGATCTGTGACATTTTAAATAAATCTTGTGACTTTAATCCACACTGCATGTAGTGATGTGATGCTGAAGTTAATAAATATTGGTGTGGGGAAGAGATTAACACACACACACACACACACACACACACACACACACCTGACACAGTGAGTGTAACAGTGTTGCTGGTCTCTGAGGTCTGAGAGTCGCTTCTTCTCCGTCCGCTGCAGGTGTATTTAGCACTGAGAGACTCTACAGGAGTGAATGAATATTTCCTGCTCTCAGTGTAGGAGGATATTTGGACACCATCTTTATTCCAGTTGTACATCCACTCAGTGTCTGCATGTCCTCGTATTTCACATGTGAAAGTGACTTCCTGTCCACTGAATATCTGTCCATCAGGCTGCAGAGTCAGAACGGCTTTTGGTCTCTCTGTACAGTTACAACAAATACATCAAACCAGTCAAACACACCCTTCTCTGACCATCTGATATTTAATCAGTGTGTTTTGTAATGATTATGTGCATCAGTGCATGTTACAGGAGTGTAAGATCAGACATGTACCTATCACTGAGAGAGTCACTTCATTACTCCATGTCATTGACCATCCATCAATAGACCCGTAACATCTGTATCTGTGACTCTGATATACTTTTATAGTGTAGTAATTTTCAGCAGAACTGTGACTATAACCACCATCTTTGTTCCAGTGGTACGGTCCATTTCCTCCTGAAATCCTACATGTGAGTGTAACCGTCTCTCGTCTGAATATTTGAGGTGAATTCGGCTCCACAGACAGAACTGGTTTAATCACTGCTGGAAAAGTCAAAAAGCAAACACACACTGTCAATGTAAACAACTTAAATTCTGCATGACAATGTACAATGTAAAAAAAAATCCTACAATTACTCGAGATCCTGATGTGATCTGGCTCCAGGTCTCTTATGTATGATTTCCAAAGTGATTAGTCAGCACTTATAGAGACGAAGCAGGTGATTTCTTTACAGTGTAGCTTTAAGGCCTCTGGTATCAGACACACACTGTACATTCTTTCTATATTGATCATAATTTAATATTCTGTAGTGAGTGTTTCAGCACTAATGTCTGTGTTTCAGTTACAGTTATAAACACCATTATGAGTCTGATTAACATGGAATTAATTTAATAAACTGTTCATAACTGAACAAACACACTGAAGTTGTAATGAATTCATCTTCATCAATGTGTTCACTATTATGAATGTTGAACACAGTGAATGTACAACTACACCATTAATCATTACTAGACACAGGATAAGTAACTAAACGTTGTTGTTTTTTTCAGAATCTGTGACATTTTAAATAAATCGTGTGACTTTAATCCACACTGTATGTAGTGATGTGATGCTGATGTTAATAAATATTGGTGTGAGGAAGAGATTAACACACACACACACACACACACACACACACACACACACACACACCTGACACAGTGAGTGTAACAGTGTTGCTGATATTTAATCAGTGTGTTTTGTAATGATTATGTGCATCAGTGCATGTTACAGGAGTGTAAGATCAGACATGTACCTATCACTGAGAGAGTCACTTCATTACTCCATGGCGTTGACCGTCCATCAATAGACCCGTAACATCTGTATCTGTGACTCTGATCTACTTTTATAGTGTAGTAATTTTCAGCAGAACCGTGACTATAAACACCATCTTTGTTCCAGTAGTACAGTTCACTCCATCCTGAAATACTACATGTGAGTGTAACCGTCTCTCATCTGAATATTTGAGGTGAATTCGGCTCCACAGACAGAACTGGTTTAAACACTGCTGGAAAAGTCAAAAAGCAAACACACACTGTCAATGTAAACAACTTAAATTCTGCATGACAATGTACAAACAATCTTCTCCACCTTAATACAAATCCAACATGTACACAACATAGGCAATAAAATATGCATAAATCACCTTGAGCTTGTCCGACTCGGATAAGTGAAATAAGCACTAAAAAGGGAAGAGGAACAGAGAATATGATGTAACGCTGACTTGTTTCTTTTCTTTAAGAAGACAAATGAGAACAATGTCATATACTGCAACAAAATCTGTATTTAGTTTCACTTCAGCTGTAAGAAATGCAGTATATCGACCTGTTTCAGTAATGAATGGAGTTTAGAAAAAGCTATTTTCACTCAGGTCACTATGCTGCTCATTACTGTCTCATGTTTAATGTCACGTCTCGTGACGTAAGGGAGATAGGGACGGATGCAAGTGCAGTAGGAACAGTTTTATTTAATGAGAAACACAGGCAGGTAAATCCAAAACGTGATCCAAAACATGCAAGAGGTCAGGCGATCGGAAAACAGGCCTACACGGGGCAAGGCAGGAAACTATGTCGTGGTCACCGAAAACAGGTCGAGATACAAAACATGACACATAAACTATGACTATGAACTGGGAGCGGAGAAACCAGCGTGAACTACACATGAAGACTGACTGACTGACTGACTGACTGACTTAATCTAATCTAATCTAATCTAACCTAACATTCCGCGCTGTGTGCTGGGAGGCGCGCGGTATATATACACAAACATACTCAGCCTCGTAATGTCTGACGGCTGAGGGTAATTCAGACACACGTGAAACAATAGCCAATGACAGAGCAGGGAGGAGACATAACAAAACATAACAAATGCACGTGTCCAAATGTCACGAATGTCACCAAAGGGAAAGCAGGTGCTCGCGCACCTTGCTCGTCCACGCGCGCTCACATGTTCTAACGCGCGCGCTGCGCTGCGTTTCCTATGAGGAAAAAAACCCGATCTCAGTAGCACGTACAGGTAAATGAACACATTCAGGCTTGGACTGTGCAACGTACTGAAACATTTCTCTGAAAAAATGTCTATGAGGATGACTGTCGAGTGTAAAACTGAAAACTGGCATGGCTTTTAAAGTTCAAAGATGTTCTCTTAAAGCTAAGACAATATAGAAGGTTCATTCAGTCTTCACTTTCTTCTGAAACAGGTGATCCTATCACAGAGCAGGACAGAGTCAAAAGGGAAATGAAGATCTGCAGGGCTGGATTACATGGTCAAAGTAGAAGTAGAAGATCTTGCTGTTGCAGATTCGGCAATCATCAGATTTTCTCAACAAGAAACGCACAAGGGAGAGATTGCTGCCTTGCAAAATGGAAGATCTGGAGTAAAGAGCAGCTGTGATATTCATAACCTTCATCCAGTGTTGATGGATGGTGTGCTCAAAGTTGGTGGAGGACTTAGTAGAGCAGCGATGCCAGAAGAGATGAAACGTCCTGTTATCTTGTTAAAGGAACACCATGTATCCAAACTCATCTGGCCACATGTTCATAAAAACTAGGTCATGCTGGAGGAAGCCACATGTCAACACTTCAAAAAAGGTAATGAGTTATAAATTGAAACTCTGCCTGTAGAAATAAATTTTCAGAATGCGTTGTCCGTCAACGTCTACAGGGCAAGATGGGAGAATAAAAAATGGCTGAGACTCATGCATTAAAGTTTGATAATGGCACAAATTTCATTGAAGCAGAAAGAGAGCTCCAGACAGCTTTGAACACACTGGATCATGACTAAATCCTGCGTACATGTTTCTGAGGGACTCAAATGGACTTTAATCCCCCTGCTGCATCGCATCACGGTGGGAGTGGCTCATTCATCTGGTAAAGAAGGTCCTGTACTCCACTCTCCAACAACAATCGTTGGATGATGAGAATTTTCACACCATCCTTTGTGAAATTGAAGCTATTCTTAATGACCTCCCCATCACAAAGCTTCTGATGATTTAAACAACTTGGAAGCTCTTACGCCCAATCACATTTTATAGCTGAGATCAAAACCACCTCTTCCACCAAGGCTTTTTAAAGACAGTGATCTGTACATAAACACGTAAAGAGCGACAAGTCCAATACTTTGATCTTTTTGGAAAAGGTGGGTCAGAGAATTCCTTCCACTGCTCCAGGAATATCAGAAGTGGACGAAACCACACAGAAGCTTCGCTGTTGGTGATATTGTGATCATCATGGATCCAGCAGCTCCATGAGGTTCTTGGCTACTTGACAAAATAACTCAAACATATCCTGAAAGTAGAGGACTAATACGAACTGCACAACTGAAAACTAAAACAGGATTACTGGACAGACCTGTGATTAAAATCTGCCCGTTTTTAGAAGACACTGAGGACTGATCTCTAAAGTGGACATACACATACATATTCCGGCTCCTTTGATAATTTAATGGATTGTAGTTGCACACCAGCAATTATGGGGTCGGTGTGTAGGAGCCATTGTAGATACAGGTGTATCTAAAAAAAAATTTAATATGGTAGAAAAGTGTTTTATTTCCATAATTTAATTCAAAAAGTGATACTTTCATATTTTCTAGATTCATTACACATAACGTGAAATATTTCAAGCCTTTTTTCTTTTAATCTCAATGAATACGGCTTACACCTCATGGAAATCAAAAATCCAGTATCTTAGAAAAAAAAATTATAATACAGAAATTTGACCATCTGAAAGGTATGTTCATTTATGCACTCAATACACGGTCGGGGCTTTAATCCTTTTGCACACATTACTCTATCAATGCGCCGTGGCATGGAGGCGATCAGCCTGTGGCACTCCTGAGGTGTTCTGGAAGCCAAGGTTTCTTTGATTATTGTATTATAAGTTCTTTATTCTAATATTTTGAGATTTTTGATTTCCGTGAGCTGTAATCCAAAATCATCGAGATTAAAACAACAACAAAAAAAAGGCTTGAAATATTTCACTTGATGTGTAATGAATATAAAATATACATATTAAATTATGGCAAAAATACATTTTTCCACAATGTAACATTTTTTTTTAGATGCACTTGTAAATGTATGTGTACTGCATGTATTTTGAGGCTGTCACCACTGGGGGGCAGTATACGCATGTTAAGGGGTATTATCAGGTGATTATATGATATCAGGTATACCCAGCTAACAATTTTTGGTTCTCAGAACATACATTTTTAATGTTTGTTTTTTGTTAACCAGGAACATTTTATTTATGGAAATAGAAAGACGTGGTTTGGAAAGATAGGTTTGCAGTACGTTCCCCTAATGTTCTCTTAATGCTCCCATGATGTTTTGTTAATGTCCCCATAATTTCATAAATGAGAATTGAAAACTACTCAAAGTGTCTGCATAAACTTTCATTATCTGTTTGTAAAAACCTTGCTGATGGACCTATTTGATATGAATCACAATTCCCAACTCAGTGGTACAGGTAGTAAAACTTGAGGTAAAGTTCTCCAGCTCAACATTCTCAACTCAGCTAGTAGCCTATTTTTTTATTGAAGGCTGTGGTAATTTACCTGCCAATGTATGACTTGATCAGATAAAAAGCTCGATTTATCATAAAACTTGCCTCAGGTGTTTCATTGTTTGCAGGACTACCAGACCATAAAATATCAAACTTTTTGGCTAACATGAGACTAGGCTAGTTTGGTGTCAAGCTAAGCTAACTAAGCTATCATTGTATGGGTTTAGCTGCTACAGAACCATGCAGAGTACATTATCTGTCCTTGTGTAGCTGCTCCCAAACTTATTCTTCTGGTCAGATTAAAACGTATGCTTCAACTGATGTTTGTCGTTTCTTTTATTGCATTCCTTCACAACTTAAGCGCATTCAATCACCGTCAAACACCATCAATCACCGTCAAACACCGTCAAACACCATCAATCACCGTCAAACACTCAGTGAAAAACTGAACTAAAGTACATAACACATTCTCACATGAGCATATTGCACATAAGCATGTTCTTAAGAGTCCATGTGTATTCATTCATCTTGCTCACATATTAAACTAGCATTAATGGCCTTAGGAAACATTTGCACAATTACATTACAATACAAACCAACATACCGTGTGCGCCTTCCGACCAGAAATCTAGGAGAAGCTGTAACGCTTTACTGTTTAATTATTCTCTTCTTTAGCATCTAACTCCGTGTACAGCGTAGCACCAAAAACTGCATGCACATTTTTGCACTGCTATTAGTTAGGCTAATCACATGACCACAGTAACTTAAATTCAATGCAGTTCACTAGTTTAACCTGTAGGTGTCACTATTTCTGCAACCCTTGTAGAACAAAACTCACATAGGCAAATTATTATTAATATTTACATTGCATTATTGTAATAACAACAACATAACAAATAAATACTTTAAAGGCTTAAAGAAAGAAAAGACCCATACATGTTTTCAGCGACAGCTACATCATGTTCACGTAAACTGGAACTCATATAGACATTTACACATCAGTGGATGTTAGTGATTCAGTTTCAGTGCCTTTACTGGCTAAAAATGATTTTAAAAATCAGTGTATATCCATTTTTCTCTCACACTGACTGTGAGATGGCTTTTGGAAGAATTGAGAGCTGTCAGCAAATAAGACACAAGAATTTCCACGTATTTTCCTGTAAACCTTGTCTGATTGGTCTCACCTCCATTTACTGAAGATAAAATTACAACACTTCAGTCAGTCAGTCGGGTGGTGACGAGGGCGTTGGGGCGCTCATCGGTGCCTCCAAGCTGGTGTCACCCTAAGGACTGCCTGGTTCACCTATGTCTAGAACCGGCCCTGTCGCATGCCATGACAGTACGTACTGCATTAGATTCAGTACCTACAGCTCGTTGAAACAGTGTGTACTGATCAGTATGTGTGTAGTCTGAATACAAAGTGGACATACTACATCCGACATGTTGGTGCAGACAGCTCTTCCGTGCCAGTTCCGTTACATTATGGGATAGTGCAGTATCCACAGTGTCCACTGGATCCATACTGCAGAATCAGAAGGTCATCTGGGTATTTCTCGCCTACTGTTTGATGAATACTGAGAATTCTGACATGCTACTACTTTGGTGTACTGCTTTTCTCCTACTGTGTCGTAGGATAGTAGGGATATTCAGCCTATAGTAGTACGCCAAAAGTAATAGCACTGGACACTGTACTATCCCATAATACAGTGGTTCTCAACCAGGGGCTCCACTGGGGAGGCGGGAAGAGATCGGAAGGGAGGTGCAAAAAAAACACAGACCGGGCATCAGTTGTGTACTCTGTGTATTTTATTGCTTTTCAAATATATTGAGCATAAATGAAAAACTCAGTCTTTTCTCTCCCTCTGTATTTTCTCTTTTCTGGGTACAGGTGGAGTTTAGCTGCCTTTTATCTAGCTGTCACTGCAGACCAGTGTTGCCAACTTAGCGACGTTTCAGACCCCTTTAGCGACATTCTTTTTGCAAAAAAATAAGCACCTAGTGACAAATTTAGCGACTTTTTGGACAAACCTTAGCAACTTTCCATTTGTGGCCAGTACTGTCCTGCAAGCGCGAGGTCTTGCTTTCATGCTGCACTCACACCTCCCTCTGAATCTGCTCTGTTCAGTGAGGGGCTGAGAGCCGGAGATTTAACAATGTCATGGATAACGAGACACGCCCTTCTTCCCAATGTGAATGTTTTTAGAATGCGAGACAACTGGAATGCAACATGTTTTACATAGTTCTCTTGTTCAAAGTATTCATAGTGTTCAGGAACACTTTATATCATTCATGTTCAATACCTGTCCGTTATATAGCTTTATAAATGTCATAAAAGTTATGAAAAGTAATAAAAAAGTACAAAAACACTAAAGCAAAAATAAAATAATCTATCTATCTATCTATCTATCTATCTATCAGTCAAAAAAATATATATAATGTACATATTTATAATATATAAGATATATATATATATATATATTTAGTATAGAATAGATCATAATTATACCTGGTCTCCTCTAATATGGGGGGGTGCCACATGATAGGGGAGGCTTGGGGGGGCTTTAGTTACAAAAGGTTGAGAACCTCTGCCATAATGCAACAAGACTGGCACAGACGAGCTGTCAGAATCGGCACCAAGTAGTATGTCTGGTTTGTATTCATGCTTACCACTTACTACTGATCAGTACTGTACTGTATCAACAACTGAGCAGTAGGTACTGAATCTAATGTAGTAGGTACTGAATGTAATGCAGTAGGTACTGAATCTAGTGTAGCAAGTACTGAATCTAATGCAGTAGACCTGTCACAGTATGCCATTTCGGATGCAGCCGCAATTCTTACCACACACACGCTCACACACAACTTATCAACACTATCTTTTATTTATTTATTTAAAACTAACCACATAACACTCTGATCATGTACTCTTCCTTTCATACGTTCTAAGAAACAGAAAATGTTCATCCATGATAAAAGCCCACAAAAATATTATGAACTAAAATCTGATTCACGCTCAGAAAAAAACTCCATGCCACCTCAGACACTCTACAACCCAAAATAACACAAATCCTGTAGATTTTAGATTCTACACATATGCACTAAAATGAACCAAAGGAAACTGCAGTCTGTAGTGTGATTAGATTAGATTAGATTAGATTGCATTGGATTAGATCCACTACGTAATGTATGTTGTAACACGCCTGCGCCAACTGCAGAAACAGTACCTCACTGTTATCCATCTATGGTTAGGGTTGGGGTTAGTGTTAAGGTTAGAACATCCAGTACGTAGTATATCTAATCTAATGTCATTACACTACAGGCTGCAGTGAGGACACACCCAATTAACAGCAATCCACATAAACTATACTGAAAATAACAAATATTTAGGCCCCTCTGACACCATTGGAACAGCAGGCCAAGTTATTGTTATTGCTGTAGACTGAAGACATTTGGGTTTGATATCAAAAGATGAAAAGGACAAGAGAGGTTAGAATTTCAGCTTCTGTTTCCTGGTATTTATATGTAGACGTGTTAAACAACGTAGAACATAGCACATTTCTTTCAGACCACCCAATTGGTAGATACTAGGAAATAAAAGCTGAAATCCTAAACTCTTGTCTCATATCCATCTTTTGATCACATACCCAAATGTCTTTGGTGTACAGCAGAAACAAATGAATAGGCCTTGCTGTTCCAATAGTTTCAGAGGGGACTGTACTGTACGCTCCCACTGATATCATTATTAATGTAACTAATTAACACTATTCTACATATAAATGTAACCCTTACCTTAACCTCAGTAACCAGATTATAATAAAAAAGTTCTCACAAGGGCTCAACTCAAATGAACTAACTCACACAACTGATATGGATGTACACTGATCCAACAATCATATCAGAGACTCTTACGAAAATGTTCTAATCACATATTAACCTCATCACACAGGACATTAGACTTCATCTGAACATATTGTTTTAAGCCACCACTCACTCTACTGAAGACACAAAGAAAACATTTACTCACAGATCATCACACGGAGTGGACGGAGCTCCATCCTGTCACTCAGATGAAGGACTGACTGGCCTGTGGTCTGTGTTAAAGCCACTACACTTCCTGTGTTCTTACACACAGAGAGAAAGTGAGAAAGACTTCCGTTCTGGTCAAAGTTGATGTGCTCTTTTCAGGTGAACCCAGAAATTATAACAACAATTTGCAGAACATAACTTTATTCAACTCCTCAACTTGTACAGTTCCTCTGCTACTTCACTCAGGTTCATGATTGATCTCAACAAGACATCCAGTGGACCTTTCTGTAAAGCTTTTTATCTCGTTTCATTGAATAAGCAAGCTAACTCTTTTAAAAGTACGAGGTCTTTCCTAAATCAAGAAATTTTTCTATTCTGTCAGATATACTTCAGGTTTTGGGTTTGATGCATTCCATAAAGATCAGAAAAGTTCACTGGACTTGATGTCAGAACCTCCTATGAAGCTGGGAGGCAGGGCTTCTGCTAGTCACAAAATGGGGTTCTTAAATCTACAACCTAGATGTGATCAGTGAAAGGGATTCCAATATTTAGATTTTTCCAATAAATCTGTGCATAGCTTCATCCATTTTACAATAATAATAAAAAAAAATAAAAAATAAAAAATAAAATAAATAAAAATAATAATAATAATAATAATAATTCCTTAGATGCATGGGGGGGGGGGGGGGGTCTTCTCAACCACCACCAGTGTGTATGATGCAATAGGACATCCACTACACACCATCCATTGGTGGAGAGGAGAGGAGAGTGTTGTAGCCAATTCAGAGATGGAGATTATTAGCAGGCCATGCTAGATAAGGGCCAATGGAGGAATTTCATCAGGACACCAGGGTTACACCCCTACTCTTTACAAGAAGTGTCCTGGAATTTTTAATGACCATAGTGAACCAGGACCTTGGTTTAATGTCTCATCCCAACGACTGTGCATTTGGACCCACATAGACCATTAAGTGAGCACACCATACTGGCCTCACTAATAGGTATTTAATGTATAAATTTTATACTAATCCCCACAAGTATGATAAACAACTAGCTCTTTATTTACTGAATCCCATTAGCTTTCCACAGTTCTACAGGTTCCTGTTGCTGCTGAAGGTCACAGTGAACCTCCACTGAGTCTCAGGATTTTCCTCCTTTTTGCATCTTGCTTACTGTTAACAATTTTCAACAGACTAGCAGATAAAATATCCAGTTTGTGTGAACACAGCACTGTACTTAAAGCTTTTATGTTAATTCTTCTTTCTGCCTGTTGATGATTCAAGTTATTTACATTCTGAGCTCTCTGTGTTTAGATGCATTTAATGGAAGCACAAAGTAATGTGTTATAAGATGACATAAGATCTAGCATTATGTTTATCTTTTATTATTAGCTCAGCTCACTGAGTGCTGTTAGTGTTTACCACAGAAACTAGAGTGAGAACATGCAGGTGTGACTGTTTTAATTTTGGCTTTACTGAGAATGTGAATGACAGCATTTCCTCATTTCTCACACAGCTCAACTAGAATAGAAACCAAACCACAATAATATTTCATGTCTTAACTGCTATTCATTTAAACTGTGTAATCATTAAATCATTTAAAATCACATATTTGCTGACGAACAAATAAGAATAAATAAAACGTTTTGTGTAATAATGTCAATTAATCACAACATTTACTGAATGGTTATTTATTTATTTTTTTGATCAAGGTTTCTTTATTAACATTTTTCAAATTAAACATACAACACCAACCAAACAGTCAGAACAACCCCCCCCCGCCCCTTGCCAGACACAGAACATACATATTACATATTATAAAGCCAGACCACCACAGAAGAGAGCAAAAGAAATAAAATTATAGACAATGATCACATAACAATACTGTCAGCATCCACGTCTCTGACAAAGAACAGAAAAGGTTGCCAGATTCTGTAAAATTTCCCAGTCGCCCCCATGACAGTGTACCTAATCTTTTCCAACTTAAGAGGAGATATGACTTCCCTGACCCAACGACCATACACTGGTGGAGCAGGATCCTTCCATCTAAACAATATTAATCTCCTGGCCAGGAGAGTGCAGAAGGACATCATGCTGGTCTCGCACCATCTGAAAGGAGTATTCTCCGGGGTCACCCCAAACATTGCAATAAGAGGGGACGGCTGTACTACTCTTCCCAATATCTTAGTAAAGGTCTCAAATATAGATTGCCAGAATGTGTACAGCTTTGGACATGTCCAGAACATATGCAACAGAGTGGCTGGGGCCTGTCTGCATCAATCACATGTGGGATCTATGCCGGAATTAATCTTCGAGAGTCTAGCTTTGGACCAATGCAGATGGTGAACAATTTTAAATTGGACAACCGCATGTCTGAGACATATGGAGGAGGAGAAAATCCCCCGGATTACCTTGCACCAATCAGCGTCAGAAATTGATTCGCCTAAGTCCGCCTCCCATTTATTCTTAAGGAGATCTAGGGACGACAAATCATGCATGCTGAGTAGGTCATAGATAACCCTTATTGTCTGCTTCCTGGCCAGTTTTACAGTTAAAATTGGGAAGGGCACAACGGGAAGGTGTCCGAATTTAAGGCGACAAAGCTTCTAAGCTGCAAATATTTATAAAAATGCAATCTGGCAATGTCATATTTCTGCATGAGCTGCTTGAATGAGACAAAAACACCCTCAAAATAGAGATCAGGCAGTAAGACAGCTCCCTTTCTAGACCAAGTAACGAAAGTCTTATCCAACAAAGATGGGAGAAACAGATGATTATTTGCAATTGGCCCCATGAGTGACAAGTCCCCAAGAGAGAAAGATCTTCTAAACTGATTCCAAATTTTGATTGAGTGTACAGCAACTGGATTACAGGTAAAGCTAGACTGGGGTTGTGCGAATGGTAATTTAACACACAGTAGGGCCGCCGGGGAGGTGGACGCGATGGACGCCCCCTCCATAATTGTCCATACAGGGGCTGCCACATTCTCCCCCATCCAGGACAACAATGATCTTGTATTAGCTGCCCAGTAGTAGTACATGAAGTTTGGGAGTGCCATCCCTCCCTTCCCTCGAGGTGTCTGCAATATATGCCTTTTGATCCATGGTGGCTTTTTGTTCCAGATAAAGGCTGAGATTTGATTGTTCAGTTTTGAAAAGAAGGATTTCGTAAGAAACACTGGGAAACACTGAAAAACATATCAAAATTTAGGCAGCACATTCATCTTTATAATATTGATTCTGCCCCCCAAGGAGAGAGGCAGGGGATCCCACCGCTCAATATCTTGCTTCAGATTAGATAACAGGGGCTGATGCGTAACCCACACCCCGGGATACTTGAATTTCTTTAGACTAATTTTGAAAGGGAATGAGTCCAGGGGTACCTGGAGTGCCCCCTCCCCAACAGTCATCAGTTCACTTTTTTGAATATTGACCTTATAGCCCGATATTCTACCAAAAACCTCGAGTAGGGTCATTAGTTCAGGGAGACTCTCAAGGGCTGTGAGATGAACAATAGCATGTCGTCCGCATACAAGAAACTTCATGCTCTATCCCCGCACGCCGGATCCCCCTAATGTCAGCATTCTGTCTTAGCGCTACAGCAAGTGGCTCCATTTTTGCAATGGCAAATAGCAGTGGTGATAGAGGACATCCCTGTCTTTTACCCCGCTGGAGCTCGAAGTAGGTGGACAAATTATTATTAGTGCGAACAGCAGTCCTCGGAGACGTATATTGAAGTTTGATCCATGATATGAACCTGGGACCAAACCCAAACCTCTCCAGCACGCTGAAAAGATAGCCCCACTCCACCCGGTCAAATGCCTTTTCAGCGTCAAGTGAAAGCATCACTTCTGGGGTACCAGGTGGGGAGGGGCTATAGAGGATATTGAAAAGGCGTCTGATGTTGAAAAAAGAGTATCGATTCCTAATAAAACCTGTTTGGTACGGTGATATAATGGATGGAAGAACTCCCTCCAAGCGACGTGCCAGAGTTTTAGCAAGGATTTTAACATCGCTATTTAGTAAAGAAATTGGCCGGTAAGAACTGCACTCAAGAGGGCTTTTGTCTTTCTTAAGGAGTAAGGAGACAACTGCTTCACGCATAGTAGATGGCAGGGCTCTCAAGGAGAACGACTCCTTGAAATCCGACGATAACAAAGGGGAGAGTTGCCTTGAAAACTTTTTATAGAAATCGTTTGGATAACCATCCGGTCCTGGGGACTTACCGCTCTGCATAGAGCCAATCGCTGATACTATCTCCCCAACCGAGAGGTCCTACTCTAACCCTGCGGCTTCCCCTGGATCTAAGGACAGAACATGCAGGGTCTTAAAAAAATCTTCCAATGCAGAAGGGTCTAATAAAATATTTCCTCATCTGAAATTTTTCATGCTCTCTGTTTAGCTTTGGCCACTTGTTAAACATAATATTAATGAGAAACAGAGCTGATGATTTCTACTGCAATGCAGGTATTTTTCTTGTAGAGTACAACAATAATGATGCATGAGAATGAATATATGCATTGTTTCATAGGACGTCATCACTTGTAAAGCAACTGGAGGTTAATCGGTGAATAACGCCCCTTAATAAAATACAGCTGCTTTGTATACATGTATATTTTAATGCAGGGTATCATTTGTGTGACCTAAAAGTACAACTGTAATTGCTGAAATGCTTACAAATTTAAACCAAAGAAAAAAAATACATTAAAATACCAAGTAAATAAATTGAAGGATTGCAGTGTACTGAGCACCTCTAACTTTACATATACTGATACTGCTTATGTCCACATGGATGGAGATGAGTACAAACGTTTGCTGGAGATAAAACTGTACACTCTATGCACATGACTTTTCTAATAGGCTTGTTACAGTGCGATAAAAATACATTAAAACGATAGTTTCTGGAAGACGTGTGACATTACAGACACATTTGGTGCACACAGTTTAGGACTTGTGATAGATATTCATCTTGTTGTGGTTTGTGATATCTGCACGCATTTATTTAAAGTGTTGCTTAATACAATGAAACCATGAAGTGATGTTTGTTATGATGAAATGATACATAATCTTTTTAACTGTACGCTGGTGATTGTGGTTGTACCGTGTGGTGGAAAATACATCAGTGTATCTCTGTATGTGATCATAACGACTTAGAGTTCTGGTGGTGTGAACTGCACACAGATGACATGATGAAGCCCCTCACATGAGTGAAAAAACACTTTCAAGAATAAAAGTTCAGTCACATTGACTTATTACTCTTACTATTACTACTAAATCCTTTTGCTTTACAACCAGTCCTAATAGTGGCACAAGTAATCAATAAAATACACCCTGTAAATACATCTTAATGCTGTCCATACACACGTTCTTAATCCCCCCCACACACATTTTAAACCAAATAAGTGCAAAGAACCTGTACAAAACAATCTCACTCCGATTTTACTGTCACTGCACACATGATGAACTTCTCTCTCTCTTCTCTCTCGTCTGTTCAGTTGTGTATTCACTCCTCCAGCACCTGTAAATGAACATTTACAGCAGTTTTAGATTTTAGTTCCTGAAATGGTTAAACTTTGGTGTTTTAAGCCAACAGCAAATCATTAAGGAACATTTAAAAGGCAATGCAAATTTATATTTCAGTATATACAGTAATTATTAAATATAAAGCAGTAAATAGTGATGGCTTATTTAAGGAGAAACTGTCATGTATGTTTTTACACTGCAATATTTGCACTTCTTATAGGAGTGTCAGTGTACTATACGAGGAGGAAATTACATGAAAATGCATCAAAGATGTGATTTTAAACCACTTTATCTTTTATTAATAGAAATGTTACTAGGGTATTTTGCAAAAAATTGGATTGGAAGTAGAGTCAACAATTGATGATTGTTTGATGTCGTCTTGAACAAGAGACACGGGCTTGTTTAATCCACACACTGTATTCCACAGTAACTAATGATACATCAGCAAAAACGAGTCTTTGTGAATGTAAAATTATAGGGCCAGGTAGTGGTGGGAGATATATACATATAGTACAAATAAAAAGTGTATTAAACCCAGTTTCTACTGTGAAAAACTGTGAAGGCAGCTGATTTATTTGTCATAATATGCATTATACGTTCAGCTGTGGGATCTGGTTGCCATAGGGTTGTTTATTTTTTTTTCTATAGACTGAGGTTTATTTGTTTTCCTAAATTTGTTTAGAAGTTTTCTTTAAAAGTAAAGATCAAGCCCAGGAAATGAAAGTACTAGAGGACTCTCTCACTTTGTTTACTGAGTGTTTGAGCTGTGAGAGGAACCAGAATGCACATCTCTATTTTCTACTGCTAAGAGCTATAGAGCATTTCTACAGTTGACTCACTTCCGCTGTGATTACATCATGATACCCAGCAGCTGGTAAGGCTTGCAGCAACAGGAAGAGGGGACACTGGAGCTGCTTTTTGACATTATTTGCTTTTAGAATTGCTTTAGGTGTAGTAATTTAGAAAGTTGTTAACAATCTAACTGAGGCTGTAGCATTTATATTACACTATTTATATTTATAACTGTTTATAACTCCGACTGAACTCCTACTGAGCAAGGCACAAAACTTGAACTAGGTTTTCTATACAATTCTAAGATCTCTCCAAGTATTTCTATCTCAATTTGAGATTTGAAAATAGAACAGATTTTGTCTTACCTATGTGTTCTGCTTCAGCTGTGAATAAATAGTTTCATACTCTACACTGGCCTTCACTAGATGTAAACAAGAAACGCTAAATTAATGTCATTAATGCCATCTCAACTGTTAAATACACATGAACTATATGAATTGGTTAATAAATCAGAAAACAATAAAAAGTAATGTACATGCAGATTTATATAAATATGTACAGATAGCTTTACCCTGATTTTTCTTTGCTTTTTTCTGTGGCTTGATTTCAAGCTCAGTGTAAATCACATCACTGGGTCCAGCATCATCATCTGCAGTGACGGTGAACAGAACAAAACAAACACAGATAACATTTTAATCTGAATCAACCTTTGTAAAAAAAAAAAAAAAAAAACAAAGAAAAGAAAAAGAAAAAGAGATCAGTGTGGAGAATTACAGGTGCATGATGGGATGTAACTGAACACAGTTTTAAATGTGGAGCTTATCGTCACTTCTCCTTGTTATGGGTTTGAACTACATGTTCAATTATTATTTTTTATTTTTAAACTTGAAAAATTTTGTATGCACATTTACTGATGCTTAGTGTGTGTGTGTGTGTGTATATATATATATACACACACACACACACACACACACACACACACACACACACACAATGGCACATGTCAGGGGTGGGATATATTAGTCAGGAAGTGAACAATCAGTCCTTGAAGTTGATGTGATGGAGGCGACTTTGACAAGGGCCAAATTGTTATAGCTAGACGACTGGATCAGAGCATCTCCGTAATGCAGTGGGTAGTATCTACCAAAAGTGGTCTAAGGAAGGACAACCAGTGAACCGACGACAGCATCATGGGCACCCAAAGCTCACTGATGCATGTGGGGAGCAAAGGCCAGCCTGCCTATTCTAATCCCATAGAGGAGCTACTGTAGCACAAACTACTGCTGTAAATGTTAATGCTGGCTATGTTAGAAAGGTGTCAGAAAACACAGTGCATCGCAGATTGCTGTGTATAGGGCTGTATAACAGCAGACCAGTCAGAGTGTCATGGAAGAAGGTGGCCTTGTGTGATGAAGCACTTTTTCTTTTACATCATGTGGACGGCCAGGTGCGTGTGCATCACTTATCTGCGGAGGAGATGGCACCAGGATGCACTATGGGAAGAGCGCAAGCCAGTGGAGGAAGTGTGATGCTCTGGGCAATGTTCTGATGAGAAACCTTGGGTCTTAGCTTTCATGTGGATGTTATGTTGACACATACCACCTACTGAAACATTGTCGCAGACCAAGTACACCTTAATGGCAACGGTATTCCCTAACGTGGCCTCTTTAGGGAAATAAAATAACACAAAAAATAACCGTTATTTCTAATCTTTTCAGTCAAATACTGTGCTGCAAACATCGATGTTAGATTTATCTTGTCAGTACTGGCAAGTGACCATGGTATAACCGCACATCGAGTGGTTCTTTGCCTCCACGTAGTGTATTAAAATCGTGTAATGTACACCTAGCCAAGGATTATCCCTTACACATGTGGTATTATGTAGAATATATTATATAATAAACAGGTTTTAGTAGTTCCTTTCTTTCTGAGGTTTATAGTGGAACTGACACCTAAAATGGGAGGTGCATGCAGATTTTTAGTATAGCAGATGATTGAATGTACTGTAGACTGTAAATATTTTTTATATATAAAATGTGAAGTTGCAGTATAAAAATACTCCACCTTTATTCTTGTGTGACTCCTTTTTCTTCATGACCTGTGCATAAACGGCCCCACTGAGTTCAGCTGCAGAGTCACCTAATCACAGTGCAATGTGATCGTCACTACAGGAGATGTATTTACTGTATGGTGTTAATCTGAGATTTATTCCTTCTAGTGCAAGTGGAAATATCTGACATGAAATAAAGAAATCTCTCTCACTTTTACTTGCGTTCTCCACAGTGTCATAAATGTGCTCATCTACAGAAAGGAGTGCAAATAAAGAATAAACAGGAGAAATTTTCAGACAATTCTGAAAACAATTCCACTGAAATGAACATTGTTAAATTAGCTTGTTAGTAAGAACACAATCTTATATTGAATTACTGTATACATAAGGAAAGTATTCATTATGTGACACGTTGTCTGACCGGTCTGAAGTGGAGCGTGTCCTGACTGAGAATCCTCAGCTCCTGACTGACTCGGGTTCTGGCCTGGTGTCTGATTGCTGTTCTGCTGTATGTCTCTGTCCTTTCCTGTATGAGAAATTCTTCATTTGCTCAATTTATAAATCATACAAACTTTATTTTAGAGAACGCTTATACGTTATATATACACGTGTATAGCTAAAATGTACCAGTAAATAAAGAGAAATTACAAGCTATTAAATTATGTGTAAGCAACAATTTGTCTCATTTATCAAGCTGGATATGAACACATTTATTTGTAAATCATTCACAGGAGCATTTACATACATAATGTGTTATTCATGAATATCCAGTGAGTTTGGAAAACAATAGTGTATCCTATAAGAGCTCTTGAGTGTGGGCTAATTCACTTCTAAGGAGAATCACTAACGTGAACCAATTAGGAGAAGAATAATGGTGCCCCATATTGCAACACATTGTGGTGGTCACTAAATGTAAATCTGCTGTGTCATAAATGCACTTGATGCAATTTACAGCTGATTGGAATTCATCAACATACACGAGTATGAAGAAAATCAGTGATACTAAAACTTGTGTAAATCTAGTGAGAATTATTTTTTGTTTAGTTTGGCCTATGAAAACATTTAGACACAAGTTGATAATGATTAATAAACGAGGACCAAATTATGTAATTGCAAGTACAATGTGTAATAATTAGTATTCTATTCATATTTTTTATTACCTTGCAACTATTTCTTATTTAATAGAAGCTATGTACAGTAGTTGTGTTAAATCATGTGTAATGAGTAATTATTAAAAAAGTATTAGATACAGTGGGGGAAATAAGTATTGAACGTGTCAACATTTTTGTTCAGTAAATATATTTCCAATGAGGCTATTCACATTAAATTTTCAACAGACATAAGTATTAACTCAAGAAATCCAGAAATATAAAGAATTCACATTAAAGTCCATAAATGAAGTTATGTGTAATAAAGTGGAATAACACAGGAAAATAGTATTGAACACACTAACTGAAATGTATTTAATACTTAGTGGAGAAGCCTTCGTTTGTAAAGCAGCTTCAAGCTGCTTCCTGTATGAAGAAATTAATCGGCCAAAGTATTCAGGTGTGATTTTGGCCCGTTCTTCTAAACATAAATAAACACTGTAAATACCAGTCATATACCATTTTGTTAACATGTTTGTTATTTCCATGTTCGTGTAGCTTATACTATTTCATGTTTTGTACACCATGCTTTGTAGAAGTACTGATTATATTATAAGCAATTTAGTGAAAACTAGTTATCAGACCTTTGTTGGATTTGTGCCACCAAAGCAGGATCAGTAAAAGGATGATGAACAGAAAGGCCAAACTCAGTCCCACAGACACAAATACTATAACAGTATTGTATGTTGAACCTGAGACGGAGGAAAGAAAAAGACACAAATGATAAAAAACCTGCTGTCACTAATAATAGCCCAATTTCTAATTCTCCATTTCTGTCCAAACTGTTTTAAAGAGTGTTTACCAGCAATCTCTCTGAGCCTTTCTAATCAGATACGCATTCCCTACTGAGACTGCTCTTCAAGGAGTCACTCATAATCTACTCCTTTCTGCTGATGCTTTTCCTCCATCAGTATTTCTAGCTTGGTTCATGTTTCCTTTTTTTCTCCTGCCCCTGACACACAAGGTATCCCTCAATGATCAATCCTTGGCCCCCTCCTTTTAACTACAGGTACAGTATATGCATCCACTTGCTCAGATCATTCAAAAACATCTGAGTTTCCACTGTTAAGCAGATAACACTGATTTATCTGATCATGAGCTATGTCTTCCGCATCATTAACTGTATACATTCATGATCTAGAATAATGGATGGACTCCAACGTTCTTAAATTGAACTCTGATAAAACAGACATTTTATTTGCACCCAAAACTCATTTGTTTTAAAATTCCAGATATTCAGTAGATATTGATGGCATTAACGTTAAACCTTCTACAAATGTAAAAAAATATTTATCATTTTTGAAAACACAGTTTCATTTGAACTCTGCATTAGGTCACTCACAACAATCTCTTTATGAGCTCTGCATGACCCTTACTTAGTTTGAAAGATGTGGAATTTTTGCTGCATGAGTTTCACAGTTAGATTTTTGAAGATCTCTTCATTCTCATTTCTGGTATAACTCCTAATCAACTTCAACATGTTTGAAAATATGTTTGCTATAGTCTTTACTCATACCAAACACACATTAAATGTGTACTCTATCATGAACACTGGTTACCCATCTCACAGAGAATCAAACAAACTCTTAATTCTCACACAGTACATGACCTCGCTGTAACACTCTACACCCTGGAGTCTTAGATCCACCAGTACTGATCTACAAGTGGTTCCTAACGAGCAGACTGATAAGAATGGGCAGAATATTGAATGCCATAATCCACCACCAGGCCTTTAACTGCACGTCCATGAACTCAAAACACATGTTTTGTACCAACAGTTTTCCATTTTTTTTCTTCCTGCTAGTCATTTTCCTACTGTTTTTTTTTTTACAGTCAGTTTGAGTGATAGGTGCTACAGAAATTGAATGTATTTGTGTTCTCATTCTTCCACTTATTATTATTATTATTAGTAGTAGTAGTAGTAGCAGTAGTAACAGTCTCTCCTTTGAACACATGTTTATCAGGCTTTATGGTCACCACAGATATAGGAATCTCTACAGAAACATTTTTAACATCCCAGATACAAACACACTTCAATAATATACAGTTCTACTTCTATTAACTGCTATATACCTAAGTGATTAGTGATGATGCCGTTTATACGTATTATATACGTGTATTGTATACAAATTGGGCCCAAAGTGTCAATATTTTGTGTTGTCCAGCACGGTCTTAACCCTCTTGGGCATGGAGTTCACCAGAGCTTCACAGGTTGCCACTGGAGTCCTCTTCCACTCCTCCATGACGACATCACGGAGCTGGTGGATGTTAGAGACCTTGTGCTCCTCCACCTTCTGTTTGAGGATGCCCCACAGATGCTCAATAGGGGTTAGGTCTGGAGACATGCTTGGCCAGTCAATCACCTTCACCCTCAGCTTCTTTAGCAAGGCAGTGGTCGTCTTGGAGGTGAGTTTGGGGTCGTTATCATGCTGGAATACTGCATACTGATCATGCTCTGCTTCAGTATGTCACAGTACATGTTGGCATTTATGGTTCCCTCAATGAACTGTAGCTCCCCAGTGCCGGCAGCACTCATGCAGCCCCAGACCATGACACTACCACCACCATGCTTGACTGTAGGAGAGACACACTTGTCTTTGTACTCCTCACCTGGTTGCCCCACACACGCTTGACACCATCTGAACTAAATAAGTTTATCTTGGTCTCATCAGACCACAGGACATGGTTCCAGTAATCCATGTCCTTAGTCTGCTTGTCTTCAGCAAACTGTTTGTGGACTTTCTTGTGCATCATCTTTAGAAGAGGCTTCCTTCTGGGACGACAGCCATGCAGACCAATTTGATGCAGTGTGCGGTGTATGGTATGAGCACTGACAGGCTGAACTCCCACCCCTTCAACCTCTGCAGCAATGCTGGCAGCACTCATACATCTATTTCCCAAAGACAACCTCTGGATATGACGCTGAGCACGTGCACTCAACTTCTTTGGTGGACCATGGTGAGGCCTGTTCTGAGTGGAACCTGTCCTGTTAAACCGCTGTATGGTCTTGGCCACCGTGCTGCAGCTCAGTGTCAGGGTCTTGGCAATCTTCTTATAGCCTAGGCCATCTTTATGTAGAGCAACAGTTCTTTTTTTTCAGATCCTCAGAGAGTTCTTTTCCATGAGGTGCCATGTTGAACTTCCAGTGACCAGTATGAGGGAGTGTGAGAGCGATGACACCAAATTTAACACACCTGCTCCCCAATCACACCTGAGACCTTGTAACACTAACAAGTCACATGACACCGGGGAGGGAAAATGGCTAATTGGGCCCGATTTGGACATTTTCACTTAGGGGTGTAGTCACTTTTGTTGCCAGCGGTTTAGACATTAATGGTTGTGTGTTGAGTTATTTTGAGGGAACAGCAAATTTACACTGTTACACAAGCTGTACACTCACTACTTTACATTGTAGCAAAGTGTCATTTCTTCAGTGTTGGCACATGAAAAGATATAATTAAATACTTACAAAAATGTGAGGGGTGTACTCACTTTTGTGAGATAGTGTATTTTGCCATTAGCATTATTTATTATTAGATAAACCTGTGCAGCTCTAATCTACACCAGTACTGAGTGCTGAGGTGAACCTGAGGTTAATGAGTACTGAGGAGATGATCACACTCACCTGATACAGTCAGTGTAACAGCATCACTGGTGTGTGAGGAGTGTGAGCCTCCTCTCTCTCTTCCTCTACAGGTGTATTTACCTGCATGAGATGTTTCAGCACTACTGATTCTGTACTCCTGTTCACTACTGACACCAGAACCATCTTTATTCCAGCTGTAGATCCAGTCAGAGTCCTCTTCATCCTGTAGGTCACATCTGAGAGTGACAGTCTCTCCTCTGTACACCTGTTCATCAGGATTTATGGACACCACAGGTTTTGGGAGCGCTGTACAAAGATAGTAAAATATTTCCTGAAATAATTAGTATGCTTTGATGGGTTTTCATGAACGTGTAGCGTTTAGGAGATTTTGGAAAAGAATGTAACATTACACATGTAACTCTGAAAAATATTTTGGACAAGTTAAAACCACTTGCACCAAAAAGTCCAGCGTCTTCAACAGATCCTGATTCTAATCATTTGGTATTGTGTTAGATGTATTTATAGTAACGTATTATTCAGATCTGTTTAATAAAATGAAAGGTGATTCATGACATCACATTTTATTCTGTATAATTCCATGTTTTGGTCATTGGTAAGGAAGCAGAGTGGAGCAAAAGAAAGAAAATCCTACAATTACTCGAGATCCTGATGTGATCTGGCTCCAGGTCTCTTATGTATGATTTCCAAAGTGATTAGTCAGCACTTATAGAGACGGAGCAGGTGATTTATTTACAGTGTAGCTTTAAGGCCTCTGGTATCAGACACACACTGTACATTCTTTCTATACTGATCATAATTTAATATTCTGTAGTGAGTGTTTCAGCACTAATGTCTGTGTTTCAGTTACAATTATAAACACCATCATGAGTCTGATTAACATGAGTGCTGTGTAATTATAATTTCCATCTTTCTACTACCATGAGATTTATTATCCCTACATAACACTGATATCTGATAGTCTGTATCTCTTATAACAGAGATTCTCTTCCTGATGAACACACACTCAGCGGTACTTTAACTTTTGCTCTACTGTTCATGAATGACAGGCTTTATAAATATCTAAAATATAATAAGAAATAACTTAAAACATGCAGTGAGAGAGTAGAAAGCATGACGTACCTCTAACTGTAAGTGTAACTGGATCACTGAGCTCTGAGTCGTAGTTTCCTCTGCGTGCTTTACACTGATACACTGTTTCTCCTGCATTAGAGACTGTATCATGGAGTGTGTTGGTGTCTTCAGCTACTTGGACTCGATCTTTGTACCAGAGAAAAGTCCATCCATTAGACAGCAGATTACAGTTCAGAGTAACTCTGTCTCCAGTGTAGACGGAGCTCTGAGGATTCACTCTCACAGTCGGTTTGGGTTTTTCTGTTGATATGAAATGATGATGATATTAAAGTTTTCCTCTTTACAACATCAACAAGAGTTTTATCATCTTAATCAGATGATTTGTGTCTAATAATGCATTTATATTCAGCATTTGTTAAACAGTTACAGTTGTGTGACTTTATCACATGGACAACATGGTCTTATAATATCTGTCAGGAACCTCGAGTCGGCACGGAAGCAGGAGCGGGGGCAGGTGTAGAGCGTGGGATCGGGGAGTTCAAGAAACGTAGTCGTAAGACAGGCAAAGGTCAAGCGATCGGACGAACAACACAAACGGGGTCAGGCAGAGAGCGTAGTCGAAACCGGAAACAGGGGTCGAGGATCACGAGAAGACTAACTAACTAGATTGGCTTGGTAACGCAGAGAGACGAGTTGACTGAACGTAGACTTCACATTGACTCTAGGTGAATGACATCCCTAAGTACTAGCGGTGTGTGTGTGTGTGTGTGTGTGTGTGTGTGTGTGTGATTGGTACCAGGTGTGTCTGATCAGAACTCCGGGGATGTTGAGCGCATGCGCGCATGAGAAGTGAGTGTTGCATCTTGGGAAATTAAGTTCTGATCTGACTGAGCTGTGACAATATCATTACACTGTATATATACTGTACATGGAATTAATTTAATACATTTTTTCATAACTGAACAAACACACTGAAGATTAAAAGGTTTTTCTTTTTTTTTTTCAAAATGCACTTTATGAGTGGTGCATAAATACACACTATTAATGAATTCACCTTCATCAGTGTGTTCACTATTATGAATGTTGAACCCAGTGAATGTACAACTACACCATTCATCATTACTAGACACAGGATAAGTAACTAAACGTTGTTTTTTTTTCCGGATCTGTGACATTTTAATAAATCGTGTGACTTTAATCCACACTGCATGTAGTGATGTGATGCTGAAGTTAATAAATATTGGTGTGAGGAAGAGATTAACACGCACACACACACACACACACACACACACACACACACACACACACACACACACACACACCTGACACAGTGAGTGTAACAGTGTTGCTGGTCTCTGAGGTCCGAGAGTCGCTTCTTCTCCGTCCGCTGCAGGTGTATTTAGCGCTGAGAGACTCTACAGCAGTGAATGAATATTTCCTGCTCTCAGTGTAGGAGGATATTTGGACACCATCTTTATTCCAGTTGTACATCCACTCAGTGTCAGCATGTCCTCGTATTTCACATGTGAAAGTGACTTCCTGTCCACTGAATATCTGTCCATCAGGCTGCAGAGTCAGAACGGCTTTTGGTCTCTCTATACAGTTACAACAAATACATCAAATCAGTCAAACACACCCTTCTCTGACCATCTGATATTTAATCAGTGTGTTTTGTAATGATTATGTGCATCAGTGCATGTTACAGGAGTGTAAGATCAGACATGTACCTATCACTGAGAGAGTCACTTCATTACTCCATGCCGTTGACCATCCAGCAATAGACCCGTAACATCTGTATCTGTGACTCTGATCTACTTTTATAGTGTAGTAATTTTCAGCAGATCTGTGACTATAAACACGATCTTTGTACCAGTAGTACGGTCCATTTCCTCCTGAAATCCTACATGTGAGTGTAACCGTCTCTCCTCTGAATATTTGAGGTGAATTCGGCTCCACAGACAGAACTGGTGAAAAAGTCAAAAAGCAAACACACACTGTCAATGTAAACAACTTACATTCTGCATGACAATGTACAAACAATCTTCTCCACCTTAATACAAATCCAACATGTACACAACATAGGCAATAAAATATGTATAAATCACCTTGAGCTTGTCCGACTCGGATAAGTGAAATAAGCACTAAAAAGGGAAGAGGAACAGAGAATATGATGTAACGCTGACTTGTTTCTTTTCTTTAAGAAGACAAATGAGAACAATGTCATATACTGCAACAAAATCTGTATTTAGTTTCACTTCAGCTGTAAGAAATGCAATATATCGACCTGTTTCAGTAATGAATGGAGTTTAGATTATGCTTTTTAACCCATACTAATTATTCGATTATGCTTTAAGTAGTACTTCTAAATGTAGGTTACATATTGAATACACTTCATTAACATATCCAGAAGTGAGTTATACATATTGATTACACGTCATAGATATTTTCTATATATATTTTCTATATATTTTCCTTAGAAGCTCTTATGACCAATCACATTTTACAGCTGAGCTCAAAACCACTTCTTCTAGCATGACTTTTTAAAGAAAGTGATCTGTACATAAGACATAAATGGAGACAAGTCCAATACTTGTCTGATCTTTTTTGGAAAAGGTGGATCAGAGAATTCCTTCCACTGCTCCAGGAATATCAGAAGTGGACGAAACCACACAGAAGCTTCGCTGTTGGTGATATTGTGATCATCATGGATCCAGCAGCTCCATGGGGTTCTTGGCTACTTGACAAAATATCTCAAACACATCCTGACAAAAGAGGACTAGTACGAGCTGCACAACTCAAAACTAAAACAGGATTACTGGACAGACCTGTGATTAAAATCTGCCTGTTTTTAGAAGACACTGAGGACTGATCTCTAAAGTAAATATACACACATACATATTCCGGCTCCTTTGATAATTTAAAGGATTGTAGTTGCACACCAACAATTATGGGGTCGGTGTTGTAGGGGCCATTGTCGATACAGGTGCATCTAAAATATTTGAATATTGTGGAAAAGTTCTTTTTTTTTTCATAAATTTAATTCAAAAAGTGATACTTTCATATTTTCTAGATTCATTACACACAAAGTGAAATATTTCAAGCCTTTTTTCTTTTAATCTCAATGATTATGGCTTACATCTCATGGAAATCAAAAATCCAATATCTCAGAATATTAGAATAAAGAATTTATAATACAGAAACTCGACCGTCTGAAAAGTATGTTAATTTATGCACTCAATACTCGGTCAGGGCTTTAATGGTTTTGTACAAATTACTGCATCAATGCTCCGTGGCATGGAGGCAATCAGCCTGTGGCGCTGCTGAGGTGTTCTGGAGGCCCAGGTTGCTTTGATAGTGGCCTATAGCTCGTCTGTATTGTTGGGTCTGGTGTCTCTCATAGATTCTCTTTGGGGTTCAGGTCAGGCGAGTTGGCTGTCCAATCAAGCGCAGTAACACCATGGTCAGTAAACCAGTTACTAGTAGTTTTGGCACTCTGGGCAGGTGCCAAGTCCTGCTGGAAGAGGAAATCAGCATCTCCATAAAGCTTGTCAGCAAATGGAAGCATGAAGTGCTCTAAAATCTCCTGGTAGGCATCGTATTGACTCTCGACTTGAGAAAACACAGTGGACCAACACCAGCAGATGACATGGCACCCCAAATCATCACTGACTGTGGAAACTTCACACTGGACTTTACACTGGACACAGTGGCCTCTCCACTCTTCCTCCAGACTCTGGGACCTTGATTTCCAAATGAAATATACAATTTACTGTCATCTTCCCATGATTGTGGATGTGTGTACTGAACCAGACTGAGAGATTAAAGGCTCAGGAAACTTTTGCAGGTGTTTTGAGTTAATTATCTGATTATAGCTATTCTCAGGTCTCATTACTGCGTTTTAAATTCTTTATTATAATATTTTGTGATTTTTGATTTCCATGAGCTGTAAACCAAAATCATTGAGATTAAAACAAACAAACAAAAAAGGCTTGAAATATGTCACTTCATGTGTAATGAATCTAGAATATACATATTAAATTATGGCAAAAATGGTTTTCTTTATGGAAATTGAAAGATGTTTATAGGTTTGCAGAACGTTCCCCTAATGTTCTCTTAATGCTCCCATGATGTTTTCTTAATGTCCCCATAATTTCATGAATGAGAATTGAAAACTACTCAAAGTGAATGAGTAATCTGAGTAAACTTTCATAATCTGTTTGTAAAAACCTTGCTGATGGACCTACTTGATATAAATCACAATTCCCTACTCAGTGGTACAGGTAGTAAAACTTGAGGTAAAGTTCTCCAGTTCTCCAGCTCAACGTTCTCAACTCAGCTAGTAGCCTATTTTTTATTGAAGGCTGTGGTAATTTACCTGTCTGTAGGTAAATTAGGACTTGTAGGACTTATAATGTAGGACTTGATCAGATAAAAAGTTGGATTTATCATAAAACTTGCCTCAGGTGTTTTCATTGTTTGCAGGACTACCAGACCATAAAATATAAAACCATTTGGCTCTCTAACATGAGACTAGGCTAGTTTGGTGTCAAGCTAAGCTAACTAAGCTATCATCGTATGGGTTTAGCTGCTACAGAGCCATGCAGAGTACATTATATGTCCTTGTGTTCTGCTCATATCATATTCACGTAAACTGTAACTCATATAGACATTTACACATCAGAGGATGTTAGTGATTCTGTTTCAGCGACTTTACTGGTTAAAAATAAATAAAAATCAGTGTATAGTATATCCATTTTTCCCCTCACACTGACTGTGTGAGATGGCTTTGGGCAGAATTCAGAGCTGTCAGCAAATATTTCCACGTATTTTCCTGTAAACGTTGTCTGATTGGTCTCACCTCCATTTACTGAAGATAAAATTACAACACTTCAGTATTTTACTGATGTTCAGTTACATATTGACAAACTGCTCACTAGGTGAATTATTCACTACTGAGTGACTGGGGCTAAACAAAAAATCTTTGGGACTATAGCCCAGGCCAGGTACTCTTTCTTGTGGGTGGGTCAGTGGGGTGGTGGCCAGGGCGTTGGGGCGCTCATTGGTGGCTCCAAGCTGGTGTCGCCCTAAGGACTGCCTGGTTCACCTATGTCTAGAAACGGCCCTGTCGCATACCATGACAGTACGTACTGCATTAGATTCAGTACCTACAGCTCGTTGATACAGTACGTAGCCAATTCCATTACATTATGGGATAGTGCAGTATCCACAGTGTCCACTGGATCCATACTGCAGAATCAGAAGGTCATCCGGGTATTTCTCGCCTACTGTTTGATGAATACTGAGAATTCTGACATGCTACTACTTTGGTGTACTGCTTTTCTCCTACTGTGTAGTAGGGTAGTAGGGATATTCAGCCTATAGTAGTACGCCAAAAGTAATAGCACTGGACACTGTGATATCCCATAATGCAGTGGTTCTCAACCAGGGGCTCCACTGGGGAGGCGGGAAGAGATCGGAAGGGAGGTGCAAAAAAAAACACAGACCGGGCATCAGTTGTGTACTCTGTGTATTTTATTGCTTTTCAAATATATTGTGCATAAATGAAAAACTCAGTCTTTTCTCTCCCTCTGTATTTTCTCTTTTCCGGGTACAGGTGGAGTTTAGCTGCCTTTTATCTAGCTGTCACTGCAGACCAGTGTTGCCAACTTAGTGACTTTTCAGACCCCTTTAGCGACTTTCTTTTTGCAAAAAAATATGCACCTAGTGACAAATTTAGCGACTTTTTGGAAAAACCTTAGCAACTTTCCATTTGTGGCCAGTACTGTCCTGCAAGCACGAGGTCTTGCTTTCATGCTGCACTCACACCTCCCTCTGAATCTGCTCTGTTCAGTGAGGGGCTGAGAGCCATAGATTTAACAATGTCATGGATAACGAGACACGCCCTTCTTCCCAATGTGAATGTTTTTAGAATGCGAGACGAAAGGAATGCAACATATTTTACATAGTTCTCTTGTTCAAAGTATTCATAGTGTTCAGGAACACTTTATATCATTCATGTTCAATACCTGTCCATTATATAGCTTTATAAATGTCATAAAAGTTATGAAAAGTAATAAAAGAGTACAAAAACACAAAAGCAAAAATAAATGTATCTATCTATTTATCAAAAACATATTATAGATTATGAATGTATATATATATATATATATATATATATATATATATATATATATATATATATATATATATATATATATATAAACACACACACACACACACACAAGATATGGGATTCTTGGGGGGGGCTTTAGTTACAAAAGGTTGAGAACCTCTGCCATAATGCAACAAGATAGGCACTGAAGGGCTGTCAGAATCGGCACCAAGTAGTATTTCCCGTTTGTATTCATTACTACTAATTACTACTAATTCATTACTACCGATCAGTACTGTACTGTATCAATGACCCAGCAGTAGGTACTGAATCTAATGTAGCAGGTACTGAATCAAATGCAATAGGTACTGAATCAAATGCAATAGGTACTGAATCAAATGCAATAGGTACTGAATCTAATGCAGTAGACCTGTCACAGAATGCCTTTTCGGATGCAGCTGCAGTTCTTATCACACGCTCACGCACAACTTATCAACACTATCTTTTATTTATTTATTTAAAAGTAACAACATAACACTCTGATCATGTACTCTTCCTTTCATACCTTATAAGAAACAGAAAATGTTCATCCATGATAAAAGCCCACAAAAATATCATGAACCAAAATCTGATTCACGCTCAGAAAAAAACTCCACATCACCACATACACTCTACAACCCCAAATAACACACATATACTGAAGATGGTAGATTTTAGATTCTACACATATGCACTAAAGTGAACCAAAAGGTCACTGCAGTCTGTAGTGTGATTAGATTAGATTAGATTAGATTGAATTGGATAAGAACCACTAGGTACTGCGTGTTGTAACACACATGCGCAACTGCAAGCACAGTACATCACTCTTATCCATCTATGGTTAGGGTTGGGGTTAGAGGTAAAGTTAGAACATCCAGTACGTAGTATATCTAATCTAATGTCATTACACTACAGGCTGCAGTGAGGACACACCCAATTAACAGCAATCAACATAAACTATGCTGAAAATAATAAATATTTAGTCCCCTCTGACACCATTGGAACAGCAGGCCAAGTTATTGTTATTGCTGTAGTCTGAAGACATTTGGGTTTGAGATCAAAAGATGAAAAAGAGAAGAGAGGTTAGAATTTCAGCTTCTCTTTCCTGGTATTTATATGTAGACGTGTTAAACGACATAGAACATAGCACATTTCTTTCAGACCACCCAATTGGTAGATACTAGGAAATAAAAGCTGAAATCCTAAACTCTTGTCTCATATCCATCTTTTGATCACAAACCCAAATGTCTTTGGTGTACAGCAGAAACAAATGAATAGGCCTTGCCGTTCCAATAGTTTCAGAGGGGACTGTACTGTACGCTCCCACTGATATCATTATTAATGTAACTAATTAATACTATTCTATATATGAATGTAACCCTTACCTTAACCTCAGTAACCAAATAATAAAAAAAACTTCTCACAAGGGCTCAACTCAAATGAACCAACTCACACAACTGATATGGATGTACACTGATCCAACAATCATATCAGAGACTCTTACGAAAATGTTCTAATCACATATTAACCTCATTACACAGGACATTAGACTTCATCTGAACATATTGTTTTAAGCCACCACTCACTCTAATGAAGAAACAAAGAAAACATTTACTCACAGATCATCACACGGAGTGGACGGAGCTCCATCCTGTCACTCTGATGAAGGACTGACTGATCAGTGGTCTGTGTTAAAGACACTACACTTCCTGTGTTCTTACACACAGAGAGAAAGACAGAAAGACTTCCGTTCTGGTCAAAGTTGATGTGCTCTTTTCAGGTGAACCCAGAAATTATAACAACAATTTGCAGAACATAACTTTATTCAACTCCTGAACTTGTACAGTTCCTCTGCTACTTCACTCAGGTTCATGATTGATCTCAACAAGACATCCAGTGGACCTTTCTGTAAAGCTTTTTATCTCGTTTGATTGAGTAAGCAAGCTAACTCTTTTAAAAGAACGAGGTCTTTCCTAAATCAAGAAACTTTTCTATTCTGTCAGATTTACTTCAGGTTTTGGGTTTGATGCAGTCCATAAAGATCAGAAAAGTTCACTGGACTTGATGTCAGAACCTCCTATGAAGCTGGGAGGCAGGGCTTCTGCTAGTCACAAAATGGGGTTCTTAAATGTACAACCTAGATGTGATCAGTGAAAGGGATTCTAAAATTTAGATTTTTTCCAATAAATCTGTGTGTATTTTCATCCATTATATTTGGATAATAATAATAATAATAATAATAATAATAATAATAATAATAATAATAATAATAATTCCTTAGATCAGTGTAAGGCTTTTCTAGGCACTCAAAGTGTTTTGTATTGTATCAACCTCTACCAGTGTGTAGCATCCACCTGGATACACCAGAACACCCAATACACCCAGAACACCCAGAACAGCCAGAACAACCAGCTATTGGTGGAGAGGAGAGTGATGTATCCAATTCAGGGATGGGGATTATTAGGGCGCCATGATGGGGGCCAATGGAGGAATTTCACCAGGACACCAGGGTTATACAGAAAAATAAGTGTTCTGGGATTTTAATGACCATAGGACCTTGGTTTAATGTCTCATCCCAAAGACTGTGCATTAGGACCCACACTGAGCACCCCACAGAGTGAGCACCCCATGCTCTCTTTGCTGCTTCCAGCAGCAAGCTTAGTTTTCCCAAGAGAGTCTTCCATGAAGGTAATGGCCAAACTCACCCCTGCTTAGCTGCAGTGGGAAAACAGACGAGATCTACAGGGGGACATGGTTCGAGCAAATGATAAGATAACAATCTGTAAAGCTTCATGTGAAAGTAGGAGGTGTTTTTCTGGAGATGAACAAGTACTGAGTAATGCTGATGACAGGTACTGAATAAATAGGCTTGAGAAATAAAATGCTATTGAAATCTAAAAAAGTTTTAAATGAAAACAAATTAAATGGAAAAAGTGAAAAGAGTCTGATATGTACTCGGGTAAAAGTCTGGAAAAGCATCACAAAAGAGGGAATTAATAATTTGGTGGTGTCAGTGAGCTGCAGGCTTGATGAAGTTATTGCAAGCAAGAGATATGCAACCAAACATTAAGTGTTATTTACTTCAGTTTACTTCAACTTATCTGTTCCTTCACTTTTGCTCACCTAAAAACTGTTTGGTCTGATACAAAAGGTTCTATGTTTTATGATGTTTAACACCAAGATGTAAATACCAAGAAATAAAAACTCTAAACTCTTGTCTCATATCCATCTTTTGATATTAAATCCAAAGGGCTACAGGTGTACAGCAGAAACAAATGAATTGGCCTTGCTGTTCCAATAGTTTCAGAGGGGACTGTATGTACTAATCCCATAAACAAGTGTTAAGATCTTTTATATTTATTAATCCCCATAGTTAATGTGTGTTTAGATCTTTTATATTTATTAATCCCCATCACTAATTCATGTTTAGGTCTTTAATGTATGCTGCAGTGACATCTAACATTATGTTCATCTTTTATTATTAGCTCAGCTCACTGAGTGCTGTTAGTGTTTGCCACAGAAACTAGAGTGAGAACATGCAGGTGTGACTGTTTTAATTTTGGCATTACTGAGAATTTGAATGGCAGCATTTCCTCATTTCTCACACAGCTCAACTACAATATAAACCAAACCACAGTAATGTTTCATGTCTTAACTGCTAATCATTTAAAATGTGTAAGCATTAAAATCATTTAAAATCACATATTTGCTGACGAACAAATAAGAACAAATAAACTCTTTGTGTAGTAACGTCAATTAATCACAACATTCATTGCTAGATATAAATGGTTATTTTTTAATGTAAATCAGATCTGAAATGACTGACGTGAGATAATGTGCAGTTGTGTACAGTTTTCAGATAAGACTACATAATGAATCAGGAAGTCTTAAACTGTATCACTGCTGCCATTTGCAAAAACTTTATCTTCATAGATTAGAGTCTGCACATCTGAGCTCGGCTGTGCTGTGTGAACCTACTGGCTCTACAAGGTACTGCAAGTAAAAACATGATATACACTGCCCTCCACTAATATTAGCACCCTTGGTAAATATGAGCAAAGTAGGCTGTGAAAGACCTTTATATTTTATTCAAAAAATTCACAAAAATTCTCTGGATATCATGTAAAAATATCATGCAAAAAAGAACTCGCTTATCTCCGGACAGAGCTCTCGAAATCTCTGCAGGAATTTACCCCTACTAAGCCATCTCACGTCAGTGTGTAGCAGGAGCTCAGAGTGGTCGCAGTCTGCCTTCTCCAGATGCGCACGAACAGCTGTATTTGAAGTGATCTAGCACGTATAGAACAGGCGATCTCTGTTGCCACATCCACGATCTCTTTCATGTTTAGCATTTTTGCGCATAAGGCTTGTTGGTGTATTATGCAGTGGTAGTTCAGGAAGTCAGGGAAAGCATCGTCTTCCCTGCACTTGGCGATGAATCCATTTGCGCTGCTCAACCATTGCGGGCGCACCGTCCGTGGTGACTGATATCAGTTTGCACACTGGGAGCTGGGTTTCGTCAATGAAGTCTTTACAAGACTGAAAAATGTCCTCTCCCCGCGTGTCTTCTTTCATGGGCAGCATCGTTAACAACTCTTCTTTTGCAGTCCTGTCTGTAAACAACATCCGAATAAAAACGCACAACTGGGCTGTATCACTTCCGTCCGTAGACTCGTCCGATTGCAGTGAGAAACACGCGCCGTCTGTGATGTCCTTCCAAAGCTGTTGTGTCAAATCCTCGGCCATGACTTCACAGCGCCGTGGAACTGTACTTCTTGATAGCTGGAGAGCTCTGATTGAAGATAATACTTCGGTTTTGTTTTTAAAGTCCCGAAACAACGAGTCAGCTGCGTCTACGAATGCCTCTTTTATCACCTCTCCGTCTTGGGATGACTTCTTGTGTTTAATGATGGAGTGACTCACCCGGAACGACGCTTCGGTGGCGCCTTAGCATTTGAAGTCAGTCGTGAGAATCGTAGTTTTTATGAACAGTCCTAAAGTGCCGCTCCACATCCCCCTTTTTGGGAATAGCAATGGTAGCTTGGCAGATCAGACAAACGCACTTCGAATATGACATCGTGAAAAAAATCATCCTCCCATTCCGCATGGAAGTGATGAGTCTTCGGTTTCTTGCTTGATCCCGCTACCTCTCTCATTTTGTACCCTTTCTTCAGGAGGAATAAATCGGAAAGTTAACTCAGTGATTTCGCTCGATAGCCTTTAGCGCTGGCGCGTTTGATCGCACACGCATGGTGAGAGAAAAGACGAGATCTCAGACTGGCTGCCCTCTACATCATCCATAACATCTATTTTTATTTTAATGGAGATCTACCAGCACTTCCTTTGAGATCGACCGGACGTATTGGGCACCCTGATCTACCCCTTTTATTTATTACAGTATTTGGTGAAATGAACTTGACTGGTTTATATCTGTGTGAAGCTGCTTCATTCACAATAATATTATATTCTCTTTTTCTTATTTCATTATTCATTACAAGTCATCTGGACCTCCCATAGAAGTTTGTGTGACAGAAGACAAGACAGCACTCACACTCCGCCCATCTAGTTAACTTCACATCACCTCCCCACACACGCAGTAGTTTAGTCATTGTCTAGACTGCACACGTGGGTCTGCGCTACAGCTCCATTTCACACACACACACACACACACACACACACACAGGTTTTTATCACACATTACTTCTCCCTGCTGATCCACATCCCCAATAATCACACTACACACACCAGATAAGTTTAAAACAGAACATCTTTATTGACGTGTCTGTATATTTGTATAGTCTGTCTTTGTTTGTGCTGTAGATTGTCCGCGTCCGTCTTCCGGGTCCAGTCCGCCGAGACTACAGCAAGAGGGAGGAGATAAACTCCTGTCCGATTTCTGCACCAGTGTTTATGTGTCTGGGGGAAAAGGGGGACTTTTATTGAAATGAACATGAGGAAGGTGGTTAATATGTGTGTATGTTCACATTATGATCATATTATATGTTTATATCTATATGTTTATGATGATGTATACTTATCTTTATGTGTGAGGTTGTTGTGTTCATACTTACCTGATATTTATTCTTTATAATGGTTCATGCCGAATGGGCGGGGCTTCAGCTTTATAAGCGGGCCGCTTCCCTACATGCGGGGGCTGATGGAAAGTCCGATTCATTTCCACGAACCGGTTCTTTCGGACAGTTTGTTTCAATGAACCGGTTCATCGGTTGCTTTACTTCATCAGACAATGGCGTCACTACATATATCTTTTCTAACAACTCAGTATCATGTTGCATCAATGAAACCTTCAGATAAAGTCATGTGTGTGAACGCATATTGCTGATTATTGCCTTTTATTCACTTAAGTTAATGGTGTTTGTGGTCATTAACCATTAGTATTTCCAAAAAAACACACAAATTAAAAACAAATGTAAAATGTACATTTTCAAAGACATAGAATTTAATAATGCGTAGACTTTTCTATAATGAATTATACCCAGAAGATGGCACTGTCGTAATCTTTTGACAAGTGCGTAAAGGTAATAAAATGACCCCTTTATACAGAAAACACATGAATGCATTTTTGTTGTTGTTTGTTTTGTTTTTAAATTTGCAATATCTTACAGTAGACTTTATTCACAGTCTGTGTGATGCAGGATTGATAAAATATTTCCTCATCTGAAATTTTTCATGCTCTCTGTTTAGCTTTAGCCACTTTTTAAACGTAATATTAATGAGAAACAGAGCTGATGATTTCTACTGCAATGCAGGTATTTTTCTTGTAGAGTACAACAATAATGATGCATGAGAATGAATATATGCATTGTTTCATAGGACGTCATCACTTGTAAAGCAACTGGAGGTTAATCAGTGAATAACGCCCCTTAATAAAATACAGCTGCTTTGTATACATGTATATTTTAATGCAGGATATCATTTGTGTGACCTAAAAGTACAACTGTAATTGCTGAAATGCTTACAAATTTAAACCAAAGAAAAAATAAATAAATTAAAATACCAAGTAAATAAATTGAGAGATTGCACTGTACTGAGCACCTCTAACTTTACATATACTGATACTGCTTATGTCCACATGGATGGAGATGAGTACAAACGTTTGCTGGAGATAAAACTGTACACTCTATGCACATGACTTTTCTAACAGGCTTGTTACAGTGCGATAAAAATACATTAAAACGATAGTTTCTGGAAGACGTGTGACATTACAGACACATTTGGTGCACACAGTTTAGGACTTGTGATAGATATTCATCTTGTTGTGGTTTGTGATATCTGCACGCATTTATTTAAAGTGTTGCTTAATACAATGAAACCATGAAGTGATATTTGTTATGATGAAATGATACATGATCTTTTTAACTGTAGGCTGGAGATTGTGGTTGTACCGTGTGGTGGAAAATACATCAGTGTATCTCTGTATGTGATCATAACGACTTAGAGTTCTGGTGGTGTGAACTGCACACAGATGACATGATGAAGCCCCTCACATGAGTGAAAAAACATTTTCAAGAATAAAAGTTCAGTCACATTGACTTATTACTCTTACTATTACTACTAAATCCTTTTGCTTTACAACCAGTCCTAATAGTGGCACAAGTAATCAATAAAATACACCCTGTAAATACATCTTAATGCTGTCCATACACACGTTCTTAATCCCCCCACACACACATTTTAAACCAAATAAGTGCAAAGAACCTGTACAAAACAATCTCACTCTGATTTTACTGTCACTGCACACATGATGAACTTCTCTCTCTCTTCTCTCTCGTCTGTTCAGTTGTGTATTCACTCCTCCAGCACCTGTAAATGAACATTTACAGCTGTTTTAGATTTTAGTTCCTGAAATGGTTAAACTTTGGTGTTTTAAGCCAACAGCAAATCATTAAGGAACATTTAAAAGGCAATGCAAATTTATATTTCAGTATATACAGTAATTATTAAATATAAAGCAGTAAATAGTGATGGCTTATTTAAGGAGAAACTGTCATGTATGTTTTTACACTGCAATATTTGCACTTCTTATAGGAGTGTCAGTGTACTATACGAGGAGGAAATTACATGAAAATGCATCAAAGATGTGATTTTAAACCACTTTATCATTTATTAATAGAAATGTTACTAGGGTATTTTGCAAAAAATTGGATTGGAAGTAGAGTCAACAATTGATGATTGTTTGATGTCGTCTTGAACAAGAGACACGGGCTTGTTTAATCCACACACTGTATTCCACAGTAACTAATGATACATCAGCAAAAACGAGTCTTTGTGAATGTAAAATTATAGGGCCAGGTAGTGGTGGGAGATATATACATATAGTACAAATAAAAAGTGTATTAAACCCAGTTTCTACTGTGAAAAACTGTGAAGGCAGCTGATTTATTTGTCATAATATGCATTATACGTTCAGCTGTGGGATCTGGTTGCCATAGGGTTGTTTGTTTTTTTTTTCTATAGACTGAGGTTTATTTGTTTTCCTAAATTTGTTTAGAAGTTTTCTTTAAAAGTAAAGATCAAGCCCAGGAAATGAAAGTTCTAGAGGACTCTCACTTTGTGTACTGAGTGTTTGAGCTGTGAGAGGAACCAGAATGCACATCTCTATTTTCTACTGCTAAGAGCTATAGAGCATTTCTACAGTTGACTCACTTCCGCTGTGATTACATCATGATACCCAGCAGCTGGTAAGGCTTGCAGCAACAGGAAGAGGGGACACTGGAGCTGCTTTTTGACATTATTTGCTTTTAGAATTGCTTTAGGTGTAGTAATTTAGAAAGTTGTTAACAATCTAACTGAGGCTGTAGCATTTATATTACACTATTTATATTTATAACTGTTTATAACTCCGACTGAACTCCTACTGAGCAAGGCACAAAACTTGAACTAGGGTTTCTATACAATTCTAAGATCTCTCCAAGTATTTCTATCTCAATTTGAGATTTGAAAATAGAACAGATTTTGTCTTACCTATGTGTTCTGCTTCAGCTGTGAGTAAACAGTTCCATACTCTACACTGACCTTCACTAGATGTAAACAAGAAACGCTGAATTAATGTCATTAATGCCATCTCAACTGTTAAATACACATGAACTATATGAATTGGTTAATAAATCAGAAAACAATAAAAAGTAATGTACATGCAGATTTATATAAATATGTACAGATAGCTTTACCCTGATTTTTCTTTGCTTTTTTCTGTGGCTTGATTTCAAGCTCAGTGTAAATCACATCACTGGGTCCAGCATCAGCATCTGCAGTGACAGTGAACAGAACAAAACAAACACAGATAACATTTTAATCTGAATCAACCTTTGTAAAAAAAAAAAAAAAAAAAAAAAGAAACGAAAAAGAAAAATAGATCAGTGTGGAGAATTACAGGTGCATGATGGGATGTAACTGAACACAGTTTTAAATGTGGAGCTTATCGTCACTTCTCCTTGTTATGGGTTTGAACTACATGTTCAATTATTATTTTTTTTTTAAACTTGAAAAATTTTGTATGCACATTTACTGATGCTTAGTGTGTGTGTGTGTGTGTGTGTGTGTGTATATATATATATATATATATATATATATATATATATATATATATATATATATATATACACACACACACACACACACACACACACACACACACACACACACAATGGCACCTGTCAGGGGTGGGATATATTAGTCAGGAGGTGAACAATCAGTCCTTGAAGTTGATGTGATGGAGGCGACTTTGACAAGGGCCAAATTGTTATAGCTAGACGACTGGATCAGAGCATCTCCGTAATGCAGTGGGTAGTATCTACCAAAAGTGGTCTAAGGAAGGACAACCAGTGAACCGACGACAGCATCATGGGCACCCAAAGCTCACTGATGCATGTGGGGAGCAAAGGCCAGCCTGCCTATTCTAATCCCACAGAGGAGCTACTGTAGCACAAACTACTGCTGTAAATGTTAATGCTGGCTATGTTAGAAAGGTGTCAGAAAACACAGTGCATCGCAGATTGCTGTGTATAGGGCTGTATAACAGCAGACCAGTCAGAGTGTCATGGAAGAAGGTGGCCTGGTGTGATGAAGCACTTTTTCTTTTACATCATGTGGACGGCCAGGTGCGTGTGCATCGCTTATCTGCGGAGGAGATGGCACCAGGATGCACTATGGGAAGAGCGCAAGCCAGTGGAGGCAGTGTGATGCTCTGGGAAATATTCTGATGAGAAACCTTGGGTCCTAGCTTTCATGTGGATGTTATGTTGACACATACCACCTACTGAAACATTGTCGCAGACCAAGTACACCTTAATGGCAACGGTATTCCCTAACGTGGCCTCTTTAGGGAAATAAAATAACACAAAAAATAACCGTTATTTCTAATCTTTTCAGTCAAATACTGTGCTGCAAACATCGATGTTAGATTTATCTTGTCAGTACTGGCAAGTGACCATGGTATAACCGCACATCGAGTAGTTCTTTGCCTCCACGTAGTGTATTAAAATCATGTAATGTACACCTAGCCAAGGATTATCCCTTGCACATGTGGTATTATGTAGAATATATTATATAATAAACAGGTTTTAGTAGTTCCTTTCTTTCTGAGGTTTATAGTGGAACTGACACCTAAAATGGGAGGTGCATGCAGATTTTTAGTATAGTAGATGATTGAATGTACTGTAGACTGTAAATATTTTTTATATATAAAATGTGAAGTTGCAGTATAAAAATACTCCACCTTTATTCTTGTGTGACTCCTTTTTCTTCATGACCTGTGCATAAACGGCCCCACTGAGTTCAGCTGCAGCTTCACCTAATCACAGTGCAATGTGATAGTCACTACAGGAGATGTATTTACTGTATGGTGTTAATCTGAGATTTATTCCTTCTAGTGTAAGTGGAAAAATTTGACATGAAATAAAGAAATCTCTCACTTTTACTTGCGTTCTCCACAGTGGCATAAATGTGCACATCTACAGAAAGGAGTGCAAATAAAGAATAAACAGGAGAAATTTTCAGACAATTCTGAAAACAATTCCACTGAAATGAACATTGTTAAATTAGCTTGTTAGTAAGAACACGATCTTATACTGAATTACTGTATATGTAGTGAGGTGTGCCGTGACTAAAACGTCATCCTTATTAACTACATGGCCAATGGGCTCTCTCCCTACCATAGTATATAAGCTGTTGTTTAGGCCTCACGGAATGCGTCATGATCGAAAACCCACGCCTTCTTTTCGTTGCTACGGACTACAGAGGTATGTGGTTTTAGCTTTATTGCTTAGCTGTTTGATGCTAGCGTTGTCCACTTATCATGCGATTTATTTATTTAGAGTGACGTTAGGCTGCCGAGACTGTGCATGTGTGGTGTGCCGTCAGGGCTCTCAACTGTGTAGCATGGTAGTTTAACGTAGCTCCGGTCGGAGCACCAGCTGTTGCCGTCACAACTATTAAAGACGCTATCATGATTTTCGGATGTTCCATTGTGAGTATCATGTCATCGGATCACGGTAGGTAAATCGTTTAGTTCTATTACTCGAGCTAAACTCTATTGCATGCATTCCTAATTGAGGTTGTAACACCTGTTTGTTCTTAGGGTCCTCGATTTTGCATGCGTTAAGGCGGGCTGAGTGAGATGTGGTCATATCGGTATAACGCCTCCCCCTCATTCGTGAAGCCACGTTGCTGCTTGGTTGCTTTGGGGCTGCTTGCTGTTTGGTTTTGCTGCTTGATGGTCTGATTTGGTTTTATTTTGTTCTGCTTTGTTTCGTTATTTTGTTTTGTGTTGGTTACTGTCACTAATATGAGTTTTCTTTAATTAACTGTGTTGTAACAGTCTTTATCAGTTATGCTGATACTGCTATGTGGTACTAGTGGTTTTGGTCAGTCTTGGTAAACTTGCTACCTGTAATCAGTTTGAGTGTGAGGTTGTGTGTTTTTGTGACAGTAAGTTTGTCTTTGTTTTGTTTTATTCTGTTGTTTGTCAGATTTGAGCGTATTGTAATTGATTTTGTGTGTTTTTGTTATCTCCTTGTAGGAGCTGAGTGCTTCCTGAGGCTGGGAGGAGTTCTTTGCTGCACCTTTGTCTTTACTTAATTAAGGGTCATTATTATTGCTGTGTTTATTCTCGG
Organism: Ictalurus punctatus; assembly: GCF_001660625.3. Taxonomy (NCBI): domain Eukaryota; kingdom Metazoa; phylum Chordata; class Actinopteri; order Siluriformes; family Ictaluridae; genus Ictalurus; species Ictalurus punctatus. The sequence goes on along the minus strand of NC_030422.2, from coordinate 2,297,074 downwards.
TGAATTTTGAGGGTATGATTTTGATTAGTGGGGTGCTTTTGCCTTTTGTATAGCTGGTGCTGTCGTACTAGCCTGCCCTTCATACAGGAAGCCTCAGTCCTCCTATGATTATTGTTAACTTCCTCTTGTGACTGTTTTATTTGACCAATGCCTGACTGCGTTGGATGTTGTTTCTTTTAAATAATTCTTGACCAGTCTTTTTAACTTTAAAATAAAATGTATTCTTGTATGGAAACCCATGCCTCTTGCCCGTTCTAAGTGGAACGTACTTGCGTGTCTTTATTTGGGTTATTTTCCCTGTTTTCTCAGTGGCGTAGTTGGTACAAAAACGAAACAAATGAGTCGCATAGCTACACGTGGCGTAGTTGGCAGGATTTATGAGGATCTCCATAGTACAGTTTGTTGTTGCAAAAAAAAGAGCCACATTGCTACATATACATAAGGAAAGTATTCATTATGTGACACATTCTCTGACCGGTCTGAAGTGGAGTGTGTCCTGACTGAGAATCCTCAGCTCCTGACTGACTCGGGTTCTGGCCTGGTGTCTGATTGCTGTTCTGCTGTATGTCTCTGTCCTTTCCTGTATGAGAAGACAGAAATTCTTCATTTGCTCAATTTATAAACCATACAAACTTTATTTTAGAGAATGCTTATAAGTTAGTGTATATGTCGCTGAAATGTACCAACAGTAATTACAAGCCACTAAATGTGTAAGCAACAATTGGTCTCATTTATGAAGCTGGATATGAACAAATTTATTTGAAAATCATTCACAGGAGCCTTTTCATACATAATGTGTTACTCATGAGAATCCAGTTAGTTTAGAAAACAATAGTGTATCCTACAAGAGCTCTTGAGTGCTGAGACGGATGTACTTACAGAATAAAGTTTAATAAAGCAAAACATACACAAATCAATACAGACGAGGCAGGAGAGCATACTTGACAAAGTGGGAGAAACAAAGCCAGACACAGAGTGAGCTGCGAACAGTGACTATATACAGACTGGCACTTATTAACCAGAAAGAGAGTCAGGTGTGGGTGATCATGTGTCTGGTACAGACTTGTGGTGGCTGCTGGGATTTGAAGTCCAGAATGCCTTCTGGGAATTCATATAACACTGTGTCATAAATGCACTTGATTCAATTTACAGCTGATTGGAATTTATCATACACATGAGTATGAAGAAAAGCAGCAATGCTAAGACTTGTGTAAATCTAGTGGGATTTTTTTTTTTTTTATTAGATTGGCCTACAAAAACATTTAGACACAAGTTGAATTTGATAAAAATTAATAAATGAGCACCAAATTGTGCAATTGTAAGTGCACTGTGTCCCAATTAGTATTCTTTTCCTATTTTTATTAGTTTGGTAACTATTTCTTATTTAATGGAAGCATTGTACGTTAGTTGAATGATAATTAAGGATGTGTAAAATCCTGTGTAACGAGAGTAATTATTGAGTGTCAGATACCAGTCATAGACCATTTTGTTAACGTTTATTTCCATGTTAGTGTAATGTATACTATTTCATGTTTAATAGACTAAGCTTTGTAGAAGTACTGATTATATTATAAGCAATTTAGTGAAAACTAGTTATCAGACCTTGGATGGATTTGTGCCACCAACGCAGGATCAGTAAAAGGATGATGAACAGCAAGGCCAAACTCAGTCCCACAGACACAAATACTATATCAGTACTGGATCCAGACCCTGAGTCTGAGGAAAGAAAGACACAAATGAAAAAACCTGCTGTCATTACAGTTCGCAAAAATACTAGCCTTGACACTAACGTACATTCTAATAATAGTCCAATTTCTAATCTTCCATTTCTGTTCAGACGGTTTTAAAGAGTGTTTACCAGCAATCTCTCTGAGCCTTTCCAATCACATCTACATTCTCTACTCAGACTGCTCTTCAACAGGCCACTCATAATCTACTCCTTTCTGCTGATGCTGGTGCCTTTCCTCTATCAGGATTTCTAGCTTGGTTCATGTTTCCTTTTCTCTCCTGCCCCGTCACACATGATATCCCAGTCCTTGGCCCCCTCCTTTTCACTACAGGTACAGTATATGCATCCACTTGCCCACATATGCATCCACTTTCCACATCATTAACTGTATACATTCATGATCTAAAATAATGGATGGACTCCAACGTTCTTAAATTAAATTAAACTGATAAAACAGACATTTTTCTAGCACCCAAAACTCCACTGTTATGAATTCCAGGTATTTCATTTGATATTGATGGCATTACCGTTACACCTTCTGGAAACGTTCACAATCTAGTTATAATTTTTTGATAACACACTTTCATTTGAACTCTGCATTAGGTCACTCACAACAATCTTTTTTTTTTTTTTTATCAGCTCTTATTGATCCTTTTTTGCTGTAGTCCTTACTCAAACCAAGCACAGATTAGATTTGTACTCTATCATTAACACTGTTTACCCATCTCACAGAGAATCAAACAAACACACTCTTAATTCTCACACAGTACATGGCCTCGCCGTAACTCTCTACACCCTGGAGTCTTAGATCCACCAGTACTGATCTACTAGTGGCTCCTAACGACCAGACTGACAAGAATGAGCAAAATATTTAGTGCCGTAATCCACCTCTAGGCCTTTAACTGCACCTCCTTAATCCTAAAACATACATTTTTTACTAACACAAAAATGACCTCTTTTTCTTCCTGTTCGTCATTTAATTAACAGCCAGTTTCAGTTTTAGGTGCTACGTGCTACAGAATCAAATTTATTATTATTATTATTATTATTATTATTATTATTATTAGTAGTAGTAGTAGTAGTAGTAGTAATCACTGCACGTTTTAATGTTATTTTTACAAAGGGAATCAAATACTTTGAAAGCTGACTGAAAACACTGTGCATATAAACTTTGTTAATAAAAAGAGAATCAAATAAAAAGAAATTCTCTCAAGGTTTTTCACCTCTGACTGAAACCCAGCTTTTGGGTGACTCTCCTCTCTCTGGGTGTTTACAGTGGTAGAAACCTTCATCTGACTTTGAGACAGTACTGATGGTCATCTCTCCTGTAATCTGGGACTGGACAACTGAACTATCTTTATAGAAATCAACACCAGAAGCTGAGGTCTTTGAGTTGCGAGATAAACAATGTAAAGTCAGAGGATGTCCCTCAGTCACAGGATGGACAGGACTGTCCAGGATCACATGACCATCTGTAGGAAAGAGAAAGAAGACACTGAAATCAGAAAGTGTGTAAAATACAGTAATGATTTTAACACAGAGAGCTACAGTAAATCAGTGGTAGATATCAGAGAGAGTGTACACAGTGCAGCGCTCACAGAGTCTTCATGTGTGAAAGAGAAAATGTGCTTAAATGCCAGTTTTATCAGTAACATTCAGATGTGAAAGCAGCTTTCACTGTAATATTCTTAACATCCTGAAACTAAACTAGTCTTCATGAGTTATTCTTATTTCTGTTTATATTCTTATTGTTAAAACATTGTGAGAAGCTTTTTTAGGTTTACCCTCTGCAGTCTAACTTCTATATGGGGATAATAGTTTTATTTACGTAAGTCTAATGTCTTTATGCCTCTATTGCTATCATCTCTTTGTATTTTTCTTCTCTTTTTCTTCTCTGAGTCTGATCTTTGTGTACAGATGTGTGTATAAACCTCTGGGTCTCAGATCTCTGCAGCCCTGAACACAGCGCTATCTGTTGGTCTTTTGTTAGAATCGACTGAATAAAAACATCAAATCTGTGTCACCCTAGACACTGCACTCAGTTTCTTTATAACAATATTATAATTTATTTTCACCAATTCAGTAGATTATAAAAGTGTTATCTTTATTCCTGTATATTGTACATCTATTACTGATGAGAACATTGAAGACTCACGGTGCACTGTGATGTTGACAGGATTACTGCGTCCTCCAGATTCAGACTGACACCAGTAAACTCCAGTGTGTGATGTAGAGAGGGAGCTGATGTTACATGTAGATCCTGAAACTGATGAACAATCAGACACTGCCTCACTGTGTGTGTATCCTCTCACTGTCCATCCAGTAGAGTCACTCTGGTCCTCACAGCTCAGTGAGAGAGAGTCAGCAGTAAAGTGTTGAGTTCTGCTGGGATTGATGATCAGAGACACTGGAGGAGATTCACCTGAAACACACACATTATAATTCAGCTCTTATTCTGAAAATTAACATGTATTTTGATTTTATTATGATGTTAATTTCAGTGTACAGTTTAGTAAACATGTGTAACATTAAAATTACCACAGGACTAATACTTGCTCTGATTAGACAATGAAATCCGAATAAAAATCTACTATCAGGTGCTTATTCAGCTGCTTTACACATTCCTCACTAAGGAGTTTAAATATAAACAGTTATTATACAACACATTAGCACAGATACAACACTTAATATTAATAAATGTACATCTGCTACACTCCAACTCAACTCTATTGTTGATTTATTTCCTCACCAGTGATCCACAGTGGCTGTAGGTTACTGTCCCGTGTGTGAAAGACTGGTTCTCCTCTCTCTGCTCTGCACATATAAACTCCTGTGTGCTTCACAGTAACAGGACTGAGAGTGTAGGAGCCTCCAGATCCTCTGCTGCTGTCTGAGAGGAGCGCTGTACTGTACCTGAGGGAACCCTGACTGTCTCTGGAGGGAACCTCTGTGTACCAGCTGAATGTCCAGCCTGTAGAGGAGTGTTTAACCTCACAGCTTAGAGTCACTGAGTCTCCTTCAGTCAGCCAGCGCAGTGGAGACACACTCACTACTGCCTCTGCTGCATCTGATGGACAACAAATGTAAAATAAAATAAAATCAAATCATACAGAGTGGTAATCTTGTTATATATAATTAATGATAAGATAAAACTAACTCACACACTCACCTGATACAGTGAGTGTAACAGCATCACTGATCTCTGAGCTCTGAGAGTCACTTCTCCTCCCTCTGCAGGTGTATTCAGCACTGTCATCATTTCTAACTGAGCTGAAGCTGAACTCCTGTGTTGTGCGGGATGGGTAGAGTGTGTTATATTTCTTATACCAGCTGTATGTCCACTCAGTGTCTCCTCCTCCCTGTATTTCACATCTGAGAGTCACAGTCTCTCCTCTGAACACATGTTTATCAGGCTTTATGGTCACCACAGCTTTAGGACTCTCTGCAGAAACATAATTTTATTATTCATTTTATTATTTTATTTTTGTTTCATTATTAAACCGAATACAAACACACTTCAATAATATACAGTTCTAATACTACAACTGCTGTATATTTAAGTGATTAGTGATGATGCAGTGTTTTGCAACCTGTTTTCACTCACCAGTAACATTTACCCAGAGTGCATCACTGTAGTATGTGTAGTAGACTGGGTTTCCTCTTCCAGCTCTGCACCTGTACTGACCTCCATCAGAGACTCTAACTGAGCTGATGTTGTAGTAGTCTGTTTCAGTCTCAGTCTCAGTGCTCTGTGTGGGTTTGATCCAGTAAAACTTCCATCCAGCAGACTGCAGCTTCAGTGTACAGGACAGAGTCACGGAGTTTCCTTTCAGTACAGCTCCTTCACGACTTGATGTGAGTTCAGGTTTAGGTTTTTCTGCAGTTGGAGATGAAACACACAGTTCAGGATGTTAACTGCTCATGTTCTGCTGTCAGAGTGATTAACACACTAATCACTACTACAGACAAACACACTATTACTGATACACTGTAAAGACTCCTGTCATAGTGAAATTATTCATGAATATCTATCAAAATATTTTGTGGTATTTGTGAAAGTAATTTAGTTTTTGTGAGAGTAGATTTAATGTGAAGTACATTGTTCTCTTATTCAAGAAAAAGTGTAAAGACAAAATGTACTGCATTATGTTTGACTGTTATTTAAAACATATTTCAATATGAAATATTTGAATTTTTGTGACTTTAATCCACACTGCATGTAGTGATGTGATGCTGAAGTTAATAAATATTGGTGTGAGGAAGAGATTAACACACACACACACACACACACACACACACACACACACACACACACACACACACACACACACACACACACCTGACACAGTGAGTGTAACAGTGTTGCTGGTCTCTGAGGTCTGAGAGTCGCTTCTTCTCCGTCCGCTGCAGGTGTATTTAGCGCTGAGAGACTCTACAGGAGTGAATGAATATGTCCTGCTCTCAGTGTAGGAGGATATTTGGACACCATCTTTATTCCAGTTGTACATCCACTCAGTGTCTGCATGTCCTCGTATTTCACATGTGAAAGTGACTTCCTGTCCACTGAATATCTGTCCATCAGGCTGCAGAGTCAGAACGGCTTTTGGTCTCTCTGTACAGTTACAACAAATACATCAAATCAGTCAAACACACCCTTCTCTGACCATCTGATATTTAATCAGTGTGTTTTGTAATGATTATATGTATCAGTGCATGTTACAGGAGTGTAAGATCAGACATGTACCTATCACTGAGAGAGTCACTTCATCGCTCCATGCCGTTGACCGTCCATCAATAGACCCGTAACATCTGTATCTGTGACTCTGATCTGCTTTTATAGTGTAGTAATTTTCAGCAGAACCGTGACTATAAACACCATCTTTGTACCAGTAGTACGGTCCACTCCATCCTGAAATCCTACATGTGAGTGTAACCGTCTCTCCTCTGAATATTTGAGGTGAATTCGGCTCCACAGACAGAACTGGTTTAAACACTGCTGGAAAAGTCAAAAAGCAAACACACACTGTCAATGTAAACAACTTACATTCTGCATGACAATGTATAAACAATCTTCTCCACCTTAATACAAATCCAACATGTACACAACATAGGCAATAAAATATGTATAAATCACCTTGAGCTTGTCCGACTCGGATAAGTGAAATAAGCACTAAAAAGGGAAGAGGAACAGAGAATATGATGTAACGCTGACTTGTTTCTTTTCTTTAAGAAGACAAATGAGAACAATGTCATATACTGCAAAAAATCTATATTTAGTTTCACTTCAGCTGTAAGAAATGCAATATATCGACCTGTTTCAATAATGAATGGAGTTTAGAAAAAGCTATTTTCACTCAGGTCACTATGCTGCTCATTACTGTCTCATGTTTAATCTGATCCACATCTGCTAATCTGAAGCTGGATTACACACTTCCTTCTATGTGTCTCACATGAGAAAGGCGCTCCTGTGCACTAGAGCTGTGGTGTAATACATACAGCCTGCAGGATGATGTCATATATCAGGAAAAACCTGAGCTCAGTAGCACATACAGGATAATGAGCACACACAGGTTAATGAACACACACTGGTTAATGAACACACACAGGATAATGAACACACACTGGTTAATGAACACACACAGGTTAATGAACACACACAGGATAATGAACACAAACAGGTTAATGAACACACACAGGATAATGAACACAAACAGGATAATGAACACACACAGGATAATGAACACACACAGGTTAATGAACACACACAGGTTAATGAACACACACAGGCTAATGAACACACACAGGATAATGAACACACACAGGCTAATGAACACACACAGGTTAATGAACACACACTGGTTAATGAACACACACAGGTTAATGAACACACACAGGCTAATGAACACACACTGGATAATGAACACAAACAGGTTAATGAACACACACAGGCTAATGAACACAAACAGGCTAATGAACACACACAGGTTAATGAACACACACTGGCTAATGAACACACACAGGCTAATGAACACACACAGTTTAATGAACACACACAGGTTAATGAACACACACAGGCTAATGAGCACACACAGGTTAATGAACACACAGTTTAATGAACACACACTGGTTAATGAACACACACAGGATAATGAACACACACTTGTTAATGAACACACAGTTTAATGAACACACACAGGATAATGAACACACACTTGTTAATGAACACACACTGGTTAATGAACACACACTGGTTAATGAACACACACTGGTTAATGAACACACACAGGTTAATGAACACACACAGTTTAAGTATCTTATTTAGTGTCTGAAGGGCAGTACTAAATGGAAAAAATAAGATCTTTAAATAAATAAACAATTTAAACTGATCACCCTTTTCAAAAGTTTACACCCCCCTGAATCTTAATGTATCGTGTCACCTTCTCGAGCATCAGTGAATGTTTTGCACCTTATGTAATAGTTGAGTCCCTCAGTCGTCCTCAGTGTGAGAGACAGATCTGAACATCATATAAGCTGTGTTGGAAAGGGCTAAAATATACAGAAGATGCTGGAAAAGCAAAGAATGTGCAGGACCTGGAGGATTTTTATGAAGAACAGGGGGCAGTTTAACTGCTCAGGAGAAACAAGGGACTCATGAACAACTCTCACAAAACATAAACACACTCGTGGATCATCCAGGTAACGACACAGTATTAAGAATCAAGGGTGTGTAAACTTTTGAACGGGGTAATTTTCATAAACTCAGCTATTGTCTTGTGGACTATATGTAAACATCTGTTATGTGAAATAGCTTATTCAGGACAGGACTAAATGAACAACAACATGGGATTTTTATGATCAATCTTATTTTGTTAAAAGTATTAAGATTTTGCAGATTCAGCAAGGGGTATGTAAACTTCCGATCGCAACTGTATGTTCTCTATATGTCTTTTCTTTACAAAAACTAAATATATTTGTTTAACTTATTTTGTTATTTGTTAATGAATCTTCATATTACATTCATATTATATGATTTCATATTGTTCATATTGTATTTTTAATTGTTTATAAAAGTCCTTGATGTTTTTAAGTGGTTGAATTTTTGTGTGCGTGTGTTGGTAGCAGTGTGTGTGTGTGTGTGTGTGTGTGTGTGTGTGTGTGTGTGTGTGTGTGTGTGTGAGAGAGAGAGATAATTTGTTTTTGCCTTTAAATATACTGTAAATATATTTATTTGTTATTTTGTTGTTTTTAAAAGTGTGTTGTTAATAAATGTTCATATTGTAGTGTATTTGTTAATGTTTAATAAAAACCCTTAATCTTATTAAATGGTTGAATTTGAGTTTCCCTACTAAAATGAAGTACATTTAGCAGTTTCTGGGCCACATCTGGCCCGGGGACCAAGCCGACTCTCAGCCAGATCTGTCTTACAGTGCCTGGGGCAGACCCGGGCCAAATAAAACAATATAATTCACTTTACAGTGTGCGGGCCGGATCTGGGCCTGAGGAAATTGTGTGTGTCGGTTTGCAGTGTGTGGGCCGGTTTTGGCCCGGGGACCCAGGCGTATACTGGGCTAGAACTAAAGCAAGTATGTGGCGCACAAGTGGCCAAACAAATTTTGCTATGTGGGTGAGAGACGGAGATTTAACAATGTCATGGATAAGGAGACGCGCCCTTCGTCCCTATTCGTCCCAATGTGAATGTTTTTAGAATGTAAGACGAATGTAATGCAAGATGTTTTACATGTAAAATAGTCCATGTTATTACAGTCTAGTTCTCTGTTCAAAGTAGTTATAGTGTTCAGAAACATTTCATATCATTCATGTTCAATACCCGTCCGTTATATCTATCTTTTTATTGATCTATCTATCTATCTATCTATCTATCTATCTATCTATCTATCTATCTATCTATCTATCAAAAACAGATTATAGAATATATATATATATATATATATATATATATATATATATATATATATATATATATATAAAAAAAAAATAGATCACTATTATACCTGGTCCCCTCTAATATGGAGGGGGGATGGGGGGCATGCCAAATGATAGGGGAGGCTTGCAGGGGGTTTAGTTACAAAAGGTTGAGAATCCTTCCATAATGCAACGGGACTGGCACAGATGAGCTGTCAGAATCGGTGCCGAGTAGTATGTCTGGTTTGTATTCATGCTTACCACTTACTACTGATCAGTACTGTACTGTATCAACGACAGAGCAGTAGGTACTGAATCTAATGTAGCAGGTACTGAATATAATGTAGCAGGTAGGCTACTGAATCTAATGCAATAGGTACTGAATCTAATGTAGCAGGTACTGAATCTAATGCAATAGGTACTGAATCTAATGTAGCAGGTACTGAATCTAATGTAGCAGGTACTGAATCTAATGCAATAGGTACTGAATCTAATACAGTAGGTACTGAATCTAATGCAATAGGTACTGAATCTAATACAGTAGGTACTGAATCTAATGCAGCAGGTAGGCTACTGAATCTAATGCAGTAGACCTGTCACAGTATGCTTTTTCGGATGCAGCCGCAGTTCTTACCACACACACACTTAAGCACAACTTATCAACACTATCTTTTATTTATTTATTTAAAAGTAACAACATAACATGTTCATGTACTCTTCCTTTCATACCTTCTAAGAAACAGAAAATGTTCATCCATGATAAAAGCCCACGAAAATAACACAAACCAAAATCTGATTCACGCTCAGAAAAAACTCCACGTCACCACATACACTCTACAACCCAAAATAACACAAATCTTGAAGATGGTAGATTTTAGATTCCACACATATGCACTAAAATTAACCAAAAGGTCTTCACTGCAGTCTGTAGAGTAGTGACACACTGGATTTTATCCACTACGTACTGCATGTTGTAACACGCATGCACCAACGGCAGACACAGTACATCACTGTTATCCATCTATGGTTAGGGTTGGGGTTAGTGTTAAGGTTAGAACATCCAGTACGTAGTATATCTAATCTAATGTCATTACACTACAGGCTGCAGTGAGGACACACCCAATTAACAGCAATCCACATAAACTATGCTGAAAATAAAAAATATTTAGTCCCCTCTGACACCATTGGAACAGCAGGCCGAGTTATTGTTTTTGCTGTAGACTGAAGACATTTGGGTTTGAGATCAAAAGATGAAAAGGACAAGAGAGGTTAGAATTTCAGCTTCTGTTTCCTGGTATTTATATGTAGATGTGTTAAATGACATAGAACATAGCACATTTCTTTCAGACACCCAATTGGTAGATTCTAGGAAATAAAAGCTGAAATCCTAAACTCTTGTCTCAATCCATCTTTTGATCACAAACCCAAATGTCTTTGGTGTACAGCAGAAACAAATGAATAGGCCTTGCCGTTCCAATAGTTTCAGAGGGGACTGTACTGTACGCTCCCACTGATATCATTATTAATGCAACTAATTAATACTATTCTATATATGAATGTAACCCTTACCTTAACCTCAGTAACCAAATAATAATAAAAGTTCTCACAAGGGCTCAACTCAAATGAACTAACTCACACAACTGATATGGATGTACACTGATCCAACAATCATATCAGAGACTCTTACGAAAATGTTCTAATCACATATTAACCTCATCACACAGGACATTAGACTTCATCTGAACATATTGTTTTAAGCCGCCACTCACTCTAATGAAGACACAAAGAAAACATTTACTCACAGATCATCACACGGAGTGGACGGAGCTCCATCCTGTCACTCTGATGAAGGACTGACTGATCAGTGGTCTGTGTTAAAGACACTACACTTCCTGTGTTCTTACACACAGAGAGAAAGTGAGAAAGACTTCCGTTCTGGTCAAAGTTGATGTGCTCTTTTCAGGTGAACCCAGAAATTATAACAACAATTTGCAGAACATAACTTTATTCAACTCCTGAACTTGTGCAGTTCCTCTGCTGCTTCACTCAGGTTCATGACTGATCTCAACAAGACATCCAGTGGACCTTTCTGTAAAGCTTTTTATCTCGTTTGATTGAGTAAGCAAGCTAACTCATTTAAAAGAACGAGGTCTTTCCTAAATCAAGAAACTTTTCCATTCTGTCAGATTTACTTCAGGTTTTGGGTTTGATGCATTCCATAAAGATCAGAAAAGTTCACTGGACATGATGTCAGAACCTCCTATGAAGCTGGGAGGCAGGGCTTCTGCTAGTCACAAAATGGGGTTCTTAAATGTACAACCTAGATGTGATCAGTGAAAGGGATTCTAAAATTTAGATTTTTCCAATAAATCTGTGTGTATTTTCATCCATTATATTTGGATAATAATAATAATAATAATAATAATAATAATAATAATAATAATAATAATAATAATAATTCCTTAGATCAGTGTAAGGCTTTTCTAGGCACTCAAAGTGTTTTGTATTGTATGGGGGGGGGGGGGGGGGGGGCAGGTGTACCTCCTCAACCTCTACCAGTGTGTAGCATCCACCTGGATACACCAGAAGAACAGCCAGCTATTGGTGGAGAGGAGAGTGATGTATCCAATTCAGGGATGTGGATTATTAGGGCGCCATGATGGGGGCCAATGGAGGAATTTCACCAGGACACCAGGGTTATACAGAAAAATAAGTGTTCTGGGATTTTAATGACCATAGGACCTTGGTTTAATGTCTCATCCCAAAGACTGTGCATTAGGACCCACACTGAGCACCCCACAGAGTGAGCACCCCATGCTCTCTTTGCTGCTTCCAGCAGCAAGCTTAGTTTTCCCCAGAGAGTCTTCCATGAAGGTAATGGCCAAACTCACCCCTGCTTAGCTGCAGTGGGAAACCAGACGAGATCTACAGGGGGACATGGCTCGAGCAAATGATAAGATAACAATCTGTAAAGCTTCATGTGAAAGTAGGAGATGTTTTTCTGAAGATGAACAAGTACTGAGTAATGCTGATGACAGGTACTGAATAAATAGGCTTGAGAAATAAAATGCAATTGAAATCTAAAAAAGTTTTAAATGAAAACAAATTAAATGGAAAAAGTGAAAAGAGTCTGATATGTACTCTGGTAAAAGTCTGGAAAAGCAACACAAAAGAAGGAATTAATAATTTGGTGATGTCAGTGAGCTGCAGGCTTGATGAAGTTATTGCAAGCAAGAGATATGCAACCAAACATTAAGTGTTATTTACTTCAGTTTACTTCAACTTATCTGTTCCTTCACTTTTGCTCACCTAAAAACTGTTTGGTCTGATACAAAAGGTTCTATGTTTTATGATGTTTAACACCAAGATGTAAATACCAAGAAATACAAACTCTAAACTCTTGTCTCATATCCATCTTTTGATATTAAATCCAAAGGTCTACAGGTGTACAGCAGAAACAAATGAATTGGCCTTGCTGTTCCAATAGTTTCAGAGGGGACTGTATGTACTAATCCCATAAACAAGTGTTTAGATCTTTTATATTTATTAATCCCCATAGTCAATGTGTGTTTAGATCTTTTATATTTATTAATCCCCATCACTAATTCATGTTTAGGTCTTTAATGTATGCTGCAGTGACATCTAGCATTATGTTTATCTTTTATTATTGGCTCAGCTCACTGAGTGCTGTTAGTGTTTACCACAGAAACTAGAGTGAGAACATGCAGGTGTGACTGTTTTAATTTTGGCTTTACTGAGAATGTGAATGACAGCATTTCCTCATTTCTCACACAGCTCAACTACAATATAAACCAAACCACAGTAATGTTTCATGTCTTAACTGTTAATCATTTAAAATGTGTAAGCATTAAAATGATTTAAAATCACATATTTGCTGACGAACAAATAAGAACAAATAAACTCTTTGTGTAGTAACGTCAATTAATCACAACATTCATTGCTAGATATAAATGGTTATTTTTTAATGTAAATCAGATCTGAAATGACTGACGTGAGATAATGTGCAGTTGTGTACAGTTTTCAGATAAGACTACACAATGAAGCAGGAAGTCTTAAAACTGTATCACTGCCATTTGCAAAAACTTTATCTTCATAGATTAGAGTCTGCACATCTGGAGCTCGACTGTGCTGTTTGAACCTACTGGCTCTACAAGGTACTGCAAGTAAAAACATGATATACAGTGCCCTCCACTAATATTGGCACCCTTGATAAATATGAGCAAAGTAGGCTGTGAAAGACCTTTATATTTTATTCAAAAAATTCACAAAAATTCTCTGGATATCATGTAAAAATATCATGCAAAAAGGAACTCGCTTATCTCCGGACAGAGCTCTCGAAATCTCTGCAGGAATTTACCCCTACTAAGCCATCTCACGTCAGTGTGTAGCAGGAGCTCAGAGTGGCTGCCCTCTACATCATCCATAACATCTATTTTTATTTTAATGGAGATCTACCAGCACTTCCTTTGAGATCGACCGGACGTATTGGGCACCCTGATCTACCCCTTTTATTTATTACAGTATTTGGTGAAATGAACTTGACTGGTTTATATCTGTGTGAAGCTGCTTCATTCACAATAATATTATATTCTCTTTTTCTTATTTCATTATTCATTACAAGTCATCTGGACCTCCCATAGAAGTTTGTGTGACAGAAGACAAGACAGCACTCACACTCCGCCCATCTAGTTAACTTCACATCATCTCCCCACACACGCAGTAGTTTAGTCATTGTCTAGATCAGCGTTTCCCAACCATTTTTCAGTCAAGGCACCCTTTGAAAATTAAAAAAAATATATAGCACCCTACTTTACACAAACAATAATGCTAGACAGCGTTAAACCTGGTTTATACTCGACACATCCACAATAGCGCGAGGGAACGTGTGGCAAAAATTATGACATCGCAGAGTGGGCCATCGAGCGCGTTGAGTGCACGAGGCCTCGTTTCTCATGTCGGTTTGCACGACATTTTTTGTAACTTGCTGGATCCGAAAATTAATGACTTTGAGGCGACTCTTACCAAAAGGTACAATTGTACAGGCTTCTCTATGATCCATCCATGCAGGACCATAGAGAGAGCCAGAGGGCAAAAAATCCATGGAAAGGTTTTTAAAAATAGTTATTTCAATGTGCTTTGTACATACTGTTGATAGAATAAAGTTAATGTTTTTTTTGGGGAGTGCACCATGTTTTCATTCATCAGTATCTTCAAAAATAAACTCAGTCACTACACTACACCTTCAGACACAGTGATTAAACCTCATTCTCTTGTCTTTATACACAGAGACGTTTAGACTGATGGGTGAACATACAGAGTGATCATTCTGTAATAACTTTCTTTTGTCTCTATAAATAAAGAGACGTTTACACTGATGGGTGAACATAATAATCACCTGATTTTGTAAATATGAGAAATGAAATTAGCAGGATGCTCCCACTTTTTGCTGATATCTACAGTAATTGCTAACATTTACAAAATGAGCCTACAATAAATAATAAATAAGTCTATATAATGATTGTAAAGGTCCATGTTAAATAAAAATCTTAATGAAATGAATAAAATAAAAATTGAGGTTGTTCAATTTAGTTTTATACATGTTCTCATATTTATAGCTATATATTTAGTTGTAATGTGATGTGATAATCTCAAGGTTTACTGGGTTTTATATGATTCTTATATGATTCTTTGTTCTTTTTTCACACTGTGGGTTTTAGTGAAGTTTACTGATATCAAACATCAACAACAAACACAACAACAAACACAACAATTCCTCCTCGGCATTCAAACACAACATACAAACACAACAAATACAAACACAACAAATACAAACAACAAATACAAACAACAAATACAAACAACAAATACAAACACAACAATTCCTCCTCGGCATTCAGCAACTCCACGCGAGACGCCATGTTTGTAAACGTTGCTATGGTTGTTCCGACAAACTACTTCTTCTCTCACCTACTTCCTGTTGGTTTATAGAACGATTACTCAGAGTCGCCCCTTTCGTTTAAAAGAATATTACAACCGCGTGCTCGTCTTGCGTTTGTGGAGGTGCGCGCGCAGGCAGTGGAGGCTCGCGCTGCGGAGTCAGGCGGAAGTATGAACAGGGCTTTAGCTCCATGAGGATGAAGTTGATAGTCCAGAAGCATCTGGAGCTTTTCTTTTAAGAAATCTGTCCATATTCTTTTGCACTACACACGCATCGTCACACGCTAATTATTAGGATAAAACACACAGACTGATGTTGACGTGCTGCTGACAGGTCAGAGAGGGGGAGGGAATTATTATTATTATATATATTTTTTATTATTATTGTTATGCACGTGTGTCTCTCTTATTATTTCAGTGTCTGTGTTATTATTTCAGACATCATATATTGATCATATATCGGCTATTAAATGTTTTATAGCTACACAATTTAGCATTTTAGAAATGTTTGAAGGATTTCTACACGGCACCCTGCTCTCATCAGATGGTACACCAGTTGGGAAACACTGAAACAGACTGCACACGTGGGTCTGCGCTACAGCTCCATTTCACACACACACACACACACACACACACACACACACACACACACAGGTTTTTATCACATATTACTTCTCCCTGCTGATCCACATCCCCAATAATCACACTACACACACCAGATAAGTGTAAAACAGAACATCTTTATTGACGTGTCTGTATATTTGTATAGTCTGTCTTTGTTTGTGCTGTAGATTGTCCGCGTCCGTCTTCCGGGTCCAGTCCGCCGAGACTACAGCAAGAGGGAGGAGATAAACTCCTGTCCTATTTCTGCACCAGTGTTTATGTGTCTGGGGGAAAAGGGGGACTTTTATTGAAATGAACATGAGGGAGGTGGTTAATATGTGTGTATGTTCACATTATGATCATATTGTATGTTCATATCTATATGTTTATGATGATGTATACTTATCTTTATGTGTGAGGTTGTTGTGTTCATACTTACCTGATATTTATTCTTTATAATGGTTCATGCCGAATGGGCGGGGCTTCAGCTTTATAAGCGGGCTGCTTCCCTACATGCGGGGGCTGATGGAAAGTCCGATTCATTTCCGCGAACCGGTTCTTTCGGACAGTTTGTTTGAATGAACCGGTTCATCAGTTCCTTTAACGCAGTGGTCGGGAACCTATAGCTCGCGAGCCAGATGTGGCTCTTTTAATGGCTGCATCTGGCTCGCAGACAAATCTTTAATTAAAACAATAATAACGTTAAAAATATAAAACATTCTCATGTATTTCAATCCATTCATTTGCTACCGCTCATGTTCATGGTTGCGGGTGGCTGGAGCCAATCACAGCTGTCCTCCGGGACAACACCAATTTTTTATTGGATAATGCGTAACGCACACGGGTCGTTGTGAGGTCAGGAAGTAAACTTCCCTCCTTTTAGTCAAGTAGTCAGCTAGCTAATTGCAGAAACCCTTTTGTCGAAGAAGATGTCTAAAAGAAAAAAAGATGAGTATCGTACTTTTCAGCAGGAATGGACAGAGGAATTCGCCTTTGTGGAGAGAGCAGCTTCTGCAGTGTGTCTAATATGCAATGATGAAATTGCATCGATGAAACGGTCAAATATAAAGCAGCACTTCGACACACGCCATACTACATAGCGGCTTCACATCTAATCTCCTGCAGTCATTCAAAGCGCGCTTTGGAGAATTTCGTGAGCGCACTCGTCTTTTTAAGTTCATCACCCATCCACACGAGTGTGCAGTGGACAGGCCGACCTGAGTTACAGCCCCGGTGTCTCCGTCAGAGATCCTGAGCTACAAGCTGCTGACCTGAAGGCCTCAGACATGTGGGTGAAGTGAATAAGTTCAAGTCGCTGGATGAAGATTTGGGAAGACTTGCACGACAGCAAGCAGAGTTGGCGAGCAAACACAAGTGGGGAGAAATGAAAAAACTTCAACCCGCGGACCAGCTGATTGTCAAAACTTGGAACGCGCTTCCCGTCACATAGCACACACTGCAGCGTGTGAGTATTGCTGTACTGACCATGTTTGGCTCTACGTATGCATGTGAGCAGTCTTTCTCACATCTAAAGAACATTAAGATCAACCTACGATCATGTTTAACGGATGGAAGTCTCAACGCCTGCATGAAGCTTAACCTCACCACGTATCAACCAGACTACAAAGCCATCAGCAAAACCCTGCAGCACCAGAAGTCGCATTAATGCCAAGAAGTACTTTATTCATCATTGGTTAGAAACAGCACAACAACGTTATTAAAAAGAATTCAGAGACTTATTGTACTTTAAAAGTGTTGGTCTTACATAAAATGCACACATTTACTTGTATTTAGTTTTAAACATATTGTATGGCTCACGGAATTACATTTTAAAATATGTGGCGTTCATGGCTGTCTCAGCCAAAAAGGTTCCCGACCCCTGCTTTAACATCATCAAGCAATGGCGTAGTGCATGTGTCTGTCATGTTGCATCAATGAAACCTTCAAATAAAGTCATTTGTGTGAACGCATATTGCTGATTATTGCCTTTTATTCACTTAAGTTAATGGTGTTTGTGGTCACAGTTTAATTTGCTGATCCTTCATGTAAGACTCGACTGACCAGTATTGAGTAGCCTACATCTTGGACAAGTCTCCTCCATTAAAGTTTTACACCTACAGCATACATAACACACACTGATGTACAAACACAGATATGTTCTACTTGTCTGAAGTATAAGGAAAGAATAAACTAGTCTTATAAACTCCATGATTTAGCTTAACAACTTAAAATATAATCTGCATACACAATAAGCTATAATAAAATTCATTTATATTTCTTGATAGAAAGGATTTTCCATATTTTAATAAGAATGTATTTAATAAAACTAGCCATAAGTATAATTCCAATACGTTTTGTTTGTTATTAAATAAATTTACATTTCACATCAGGCTCGTTCAAGTCGTGCATAGTGTCAGCAACTCACTCGTCTGAATCCTCGCTGATCCTCTGCAAACCTCGACAGTTAGTTGAACCGGCTCATACGGTTCTTTTTGAGCCGGACTTGCTGTGGAGCGTGCTACTACAGCTGTGCATCTTGCGTCATCAACCCGGAATTAAAGTTAGATTCAGTTTGATTTTGTGAACCACCTTAACTGATTACTTCTGGAGAATCAGCTCAAAAGAACAGTTCATTCAAGAACTGGCCATCACTACATGCAGGGGTTAGTTTGCTGGTCCATGTGGAGTTAGATGTGAGAGTAGTGTAGTCAAAAGTATTAATATTGTGAACTTTTTTGAAAAAAGCAATCCAGTCTAATTATAAAATTATTATATAATTATAGTCAAGATATATATTTTGTCAATATTAATTTATTTTCACCATCATGTAAATATTTTTTTCTTCATTTAGCCTGAGAATGTGAAATGATGGATCAGCGGTGCAAAATCAGTTTAGCACCTCCTCTCTCTCTCTCACTGTTTAACTCACACTGCTGAGAAAAACACAACACCACAACCGCTTTAAAGCCCAGTGATGATCAGAGTGGGAAATGTTGACTCAGTCTGACAGTCACAGACAATTCAACATAATGGCAGTATGTAAAACTGAACTCTAAAGATAAATTGAACTTTGAGACGTGTGTAAAATGTTTCCATAGCATCAAAAAATGAGAAGCTAAATATAGATAATTTGTGGTTCAGTGACACATTTTAAGTTTTGTCTCAGCTAATGTTAACACTGTCTATTATAACCGATTCATACAATTGGCATTAAATGAGCTAGCTAACATCCATCCCATACCAAAACAGTGGGCGTGAATAACCCGACACATGTGGACATTGCCTTTGGCAACTTTTAGCAAGAGTAGGCAGTGTGTATTATAAGTATAGTCGTATAGTTGCAATCAAAATTATTCAACCCCCATTGCAAATCAGGTTTATTGTCAAAATTTACAGACTTTCAACTGTTTGCAATGAACACATCAAACAAAAGCAATTGAAATAGTTCAACACAATGAATGCATCAAGTGGTTTACCCAAATTCAACTGAAAATGCAACTTATAATGACTTCTCCAGTCTCAAAATTATTCAACCCCTTCATGGCATTTTTAGTACTTAGTAGAGCACGCTTTTGCTGTTATGACCTGCTGATGACGAGATGCAGAGCTTCTGCCAGCGGTCCTGAGGAATCTCAGCCCATTCCTCATGAGCAGTGGCCTCTAGTTCAGTGATGTTCTTGGATTTATATTATATATCAATCCTGCATGGAAAGAACTGTTATTCACAGTTTAGTAAATCCGACTACGCCACCCTGGGGAAGAACCAGGGAAATACTCCCAAATAAGTTTTACCGACTGAAGGCAAAGAACATGAGAGTGAGACATGAGTATCAATAAAAGCTACATTTTATTATCACACTTAAGCATCATTAAAACTTATAAATATAAAGTCACCCTCCCATGAAGCACAATAAGAATTTTAAAACTAAGCAATTCTCCAGGCCCAGGCTTGGTGGGAACAACGCAGGCCAGCTACTTCCTGGGAGGTCATCCAAACCCACCTTAATTAAAACCAAATCATTAACAGTACCTACACCACAAGGAAGTTGTTGTGCCGGGACACTGAGCACGCTGTGAAGCACACACCACCGAATGAAGGCAGCTAGCTTCCCCTGTCCACCAAGACTCACTGGCTCCTGGAGAGAAAGAAAAACACCAATTAACCCAGAATTACACAATACACTAAACAATAAGCAAAGAAAGAAAAACTAAAATATTACAGACACTGTGATGTGGTGGCTAGAACACTCAGGCCCACTGACACCACCACATGAAATAGAGGCAGTTCAACAGCTCCTAAACAGAACCAGAATGATTGTTAACAGTAAATACAATGAAAAGTATAGCCACTATAGTGTGGAGACAATAGGACAAAGCCACAACATACACCCCATCAATAGTGTCACATGTAGCGTCTTCAGCTAGGGATTTGTCTTAGAGGAGATTTAGATGCTCAACTCCCCACTCTCACCTCAACACAAATATCAGAGTCAAACTAAATCTACCAAGTCCCAGTGTGAAAAAGGGAGAGGTGCACTTACTATTGGGTTGAACAAACTCCAGACACGAAGTCGTATGATTACGCACGTGCGGCTAATGTTACTATCACTGAACGCACGCGCCACCAGCGCCGCTCCAAAACTATAATAAACAAATTGGCCTTGAGATGTTCACCTCATTACACCCTGAGCAAAGCCTCAACGTACCTGAACTGAACCGGGAACTGAACCGGGAACTGAAACTGAACCGGAAATGCCAGGGGGCGAGGAACTCTGAATCACCAATACACATATGCGCCTGCCAAAATAAAGGTCCTTAAATAATAGAATAGCTCCGACCTTATTGATCTGCCAAAGCCATACCCCAAGCAGGGTCAATAGGGTAGTTCACTTATCCTGCCACACACACACACACACACACACACACACATACACACACACACTCTGTCATTAACTTTGGGAAGACACTGTCAGTATCTGTCTACGCAAGCTCTCTGGAACTGCCTGTGCAGTAACTTTGGCAGCATCATGGACGTCACCCCATCTGTGCTAGATCTCATGGAGGTCACCCCATCTGTGCCAGATAGTGTGGTGTCTTAATGCACATCACCTTCTAACCAATCAGAATCCAGTATTGAGACTGACCATGGTATAATACATTATGATCAACTTTGTATTCTGCTTACATGTGACTGTTCCAGAAGATATATTGTTGTATAATAATGAAATGTATTACTATTTGTTTATGTGATTACCTTTCTTGTTTCATAAAAGTGTTTGAGCAGCACTTGACTAATTACATGTTTATTGAAATGTCTTATCTTTTTGTACAAAGGACTCGGCGGTGATGAAACAGACTCTGCTTGCCTGTGAGTGGGTGGAGGAGAACAGACCCCACTTTGCTTGGAAAGTTCACTTACCACGGATCATGAGGATGAACGAGGATGATGCCTTGTTAGCCATCACAATGCAGGACCTGTTTATCAACACTATTTTTTATGAAAGTGAAATGGACGAAGAGAAAATCCGGGCTCCCTTCCTTTTCACCTTCGAGAGATTAGAGGACATGGAGTTTTTCATGCAGGAAATATACGATAAAAGAAATATTCATGTGTCTTGCCTGCACAAAGTTCACCGCTAACAAGCTAATTAGTGGGGTAGATCTGTGAAAATATTGCTTTTACGTGTAGTTTTAGGTTTTGTAAAATGTTGTGCTTTTTTTAACCCATTAAAGTTTTGTGGGGAAAAAATGTGTTCTTGAAACCTAATATACTAAAATTTTATTTTGTATCTTTTATCTTATTATATATTTTTTTTTCTAGAGTGAAGATTGATTTTTATGTTAGATGTACATTTTGTTAATGAAGGTGAATAGAAATAAAATAAATTCAGCAACACTTGAGGGCAGTGGAGTATGTGACTAATAAATTGTAAATTATTAACACTCCCAGTCTACTACCAAATGTTCATGGAGTTAGTTGCCTTGCTACCAGTCTCAGACCACACGTGTCCTCTTGTTTTGTTCTTTAGTGTGACACGTGGCTGGGTTCAGACGACAAGTTGCTTATTACCATTTGATGAAGACAATCACATGTGGACTGAGTCCATACAAAATTATATTCGCATATTTCCATCTAAATTATATTCACAATGATACTCTCGTTGTACATGCATTCATTTTTCTTTCATGAGGTGGAGACCCTAAGTGTACATTTAAAAGCAACAAGAGATAAGACAAGCAGATAGGTGATCATTTTATTTATTTATTTATTTTTATCACACCTGCAAGGGTAACTCAGTTCCCATGTTTAAAAGCAAAGCGCATATTAGGAGCACACTTTATTACATTAATGAATCACATATGACTGAGAAAATTCACAAATTGCTTACATAGCCTTAATACAGTGGGGAAAAAAGAAGGTAGTCTGGTCATGCAGTTTGTCACAGAAACAGTGCAGAAAAATCATGAAATCATGAAAAATGTTAAAGAAAGATAAGGCAGTATTAGCTATGCCAGAATCTCCAGTTCCATGCAAGTCTCATGGTTACTTTGACCTAACCTTCGTGCATTAACAATCAACATTTTTTCCCCTTTAGGTAAGTTTGATCTAATGAAGGGCTTGCATTGACGTTAACAGCCAGTAGGTGGCGAAATGAGCCATAGAGGTGGAACTAGACTAGATCAAGAGAGGTGGAGCTAGACGTCCAGCTCCATCTATTTGGCTCTGCAGTGAGCAGTAGTGATAGGAAGTTCGGACCATTTTACTGACTCGGATCTTTGAATCTCGTTCAGCAAAATGAACAAATCTTTTTTCAAGTCATTTCTTTCATTTCAGCAGAATATAATTAAAATGTTACATGTTAAATTCACCAACACATCTAGTACTTATGCAAAGGTTGATCACATTTGGAATAAAAAATAAAGTATAGGCTATTGCAGCCAAGGCCAAATTATGAGAAACAGAAATTATTAATTAATAGCTTAGCATTAGGTCTTCAGGCTATACAGTCTGTTAGTTCACCTCACCTCCCGATCCGAGTCGTTCTTTCTTTTGTCACATCGCATTTCTCACGTCTGTTCCCCGGAAACAGAAATGATTATTTCAGCTCTCAAGTCTTCGGGTCAGAGTCGTTCGTTCACCACGTTACAGCTCCATGAGCTAAATGCAGTGTTCTCTGTTGCACGGGGAGCTGCTGTTATATAAAAGCTAGATGATAAAATAATGTAAACACCTGAGACTCAGACAGACGCTTCAGCTTCTATCACTCTGTACGGTCTGTTGTCCTCATCAGGGTCAGCTGTAAAATACACACTCATGAACACTTCAAATTAGCCTCTTATTAAATGTTAGGGTTTAATTTTATGTCTCATGAAGAACACTGTGAGGTCTTACTTCGAGCTCTGTAACATTTCACTGCCAGAATGATGGTCACCAGCAAATACGGAGAGGCCGCTACTGCACTGCTGAGGAGCTTCAGTACCGACAGTGGAGCTTTTCCATCTGATAGAACAGGAGGGAAAATTCCATGGATAATAAAATAATTATAATCATACTAATAATAAATTATAATTAATCATATATAAAGCATAAATGAACAGGCCATAGATCTAATACATACAAGTTTCATGAGTATTCAAATTTCAAGATATGAGTCTGAAAAGGTGTCTGAAACTTAATATGTTTCTTTAACCATATACAAGCGTTTCTCTGGAATATTTAATTGAACATTAGGACCGTTATATTTCTGCTTTACTACTGATAATTTAGAAGACATAAAAATAAACATCTAAATAAACACAAAATAAAAATCAGACCGACTTTTGGACAGTGCTGTATTGTTTAGCATGAACTGATAAGCTAGTTAATAACATTATTAACACTGCAAATACAAATATACTTCAATAATGTAGAGTTCTATAATACTATAACTGCTTTATATTTAAGTAATTAGTGATGATGCAGTGTACACGTATGTAATAATATATAAAATCTGTTAAGAAGTGCCAACCTTTTTCACTCACCAGTAACATTTACCCAGAGTGCATCACTGTAGTGTGTGTAGTAGACTGGGTTTCCTCTACCAGCTCTGCACCTGTACTGACCTCCATCAGAGACTCTAACTGATCTGAAGATGTAGTGGTGTGTTTCAGTCTCAGTCTCAGTGCTCTGTGTGGGTTTGATCCAGTAAAACTTCCATCCAGCAGACTGCAGCTTCAGTGTACAGGACAGAGTCACTGGGTTTCCTTTCAGTACAGCTCCTTCACGACTTGATGTGAGTTCAGGTTTAGGTTTTTCTGCAGTTGAAGATGAAACACAGTTCAGGATGTTAACTGTTCATGTTCTGCTCTCAGAGTGATTAACACACTAATCACTACTACAGACAAACACACTATTACTGATACACTGTAAAGACTCCTGTCGTAGTGAAATTATTCATGAATATCTATCAAAATATTTTGTGGTATTTATGAAAGTAATTTAGTTTTTGTGAGAGTAGATTTAATGTGAAGTACATTGTCCTCTTATTCAAGAAAAAGTGTACAGACAAAATGTACTGCATTATGTTAGACTGTTATTTAAAACAGCCTTCAATATAAAATGTTTGAACCAGCAGAATGCATTTTATTATTTCATTTTACACTTAATGCAATAATAATAAAAAAAGAAGAGATATTTTGCCATTAATATTATTTATTATTGGATAAACCTGGGACATTTTCATGTTCAGCATTTTGCAGCACATTGAGTCAGCAAATAAATAAAAATCACCTCTGTAGTCTTCATCGACTGCATTTCACATCATCATCTCAAAGTCCAACATCTTTACTGCATATCACACTTTGTATGCATATTGTGCAGCTCTAATCTACACCAGTACTGAGTGCTGAGGTGAACCTGAGGTTAATGAGTACTGAGGAGATGATCACACTCACCTGATACAGTCAGTGTAACAGCATCACTGGTGTGTGAGGAGTGTGAGCCTCCTCTCTCTCTTCCTCTACAGGTGTATTTACCTGCATGAGATGTTTCAGCACTACTGATTCTGTACTCCTGTTCACTACTGACACCAGAACCATCTTTATTCCAGCTGTAGATCCAGTCAGAGTCCTCTTCATCCTGTAGGTCACATCTGAGAGTGACAGTCTCTCCTCTGTACACCTGTTCATCAGGATTGATGGACACCACAGGTTTTGGGAGCGCTGTACAAAGATAGTAAAATATTTCCTGAAATAATTAGTATGCTTTTGATTGATTGGTTTTCATGAGTGTAGAGAGTTTAGAAGATTTTGGAGAAGAATGTGACATTACACATGTAAATGTTTTGGACAAGTTATAACCACTTGCACCAAAAAGTCCAGCGTCTTCAACAGATCCTGATTCTAATCATTTGGTATTGTGTTAGATGTATTTATAGTAAAGTATTATTCAGATCTGTTTAATAAAATGAAAGGTGATTCATGACATCACATTTTATTCTGTATAATTCCATGTTTTGGTCATTGGTAAGGAAGCAGCGTGGAGCAAAAGAAAAAAAATCCTACAATTACTCGAGATCCTGATGTGATCTGGCTCCAGGTCTCTTATGTATGATTTCCAAAGTGATTAGTCAGCACTTATAGAGACGAAGCAGGTGATTTATTTACAGTGTAGCTTTAAGGCCTCTGGTATCAGACACACACTGTACATTCTTTCTATATTGATCATAATTTAATATTCTGTAGTGAGTGTTTCAGCACTAATGTCTGTGTTTCAGTTACAGTTATAAACACCATCATGAGTCTGATTAACATGAGTGCTGTGTAATTATAATTTCCATCTTTCTACTACCATGAGATTTATTATCCCTACATAACACTGATATCTGATAGTCTGTATCTCTTATAACAGAGATTCTCTTCCTGATGAACACACACTCAGCGGTACTTTAACTTTTGCTCTACTGTTCATGAATGACAGGCTTTATAAATATCTAAAATATAATAAGAAATCACTTAAAACATGCAGTGAGAGAGTAGAAAGCATGACGTACCTCTAACTGTAACTGTAACTGTATCACTGAGCTCTGAGTCGTAGGTTCCTCTGCGTGCTTTACACTGATACACTGTTCCTCCTGCATTAGAGACTGTATCATGGAGTGTGTTGGTGTCTTCAGCTACTTGGACTCGATCTTTGTACCAGAGAAAAGTCCATCCATTAGACAGCAGATTACAGTTCAGAGTAACTCTGTCTCCAGTGTAGACGGAGCTCTG
Organism: Ictalurus punctatus; assembly: GCF_001660625.3. Lineage (NCBI taxonomy): Eukaryota > Metazoa > Chordata > Actinopteri > Siluriformes > Ictaluridae > Ictalurus > Ictalurus punctatus. Next base: position 2,270,610 of record NC_030422.2, on the reverse strand, counting down.
AGGATTCACTCTCACAGTCGGTTTGGGTTTTTCTGTTGATATGAAATGATGATGATATTAAAGTTTTCCTCTTTACAACATCAACAAGAGTTTTATCATCTTAATCAGATGATTTGTGTCTAATAATGCATTTATATTCAGCATTTGTTAAACAGTTACAGTTGTGCAACTTTATTACATGGACAACATGGTCTTATAATATTATTATACTCTATATATACTGTACATGGAATTAATTGAATACATTTTTCATAACTAAACAAACAATGTGTGTTCACTATTATGAATGTTGAACACAGTGAATGTACAACTACACCATTCATCATTGCTAGACACAGGATATGTAACTAAACATTGTTTTTTTTCAGAATCTGTGACATTTTAAATAAATCTTGTGACTTTAATCCACACTGCATGTAGTGATGTGATGCTGAAGTTAATAAATATTGGTGTGAGGAAGAGATTAACACACACACACAAACACACACACAAACACACCTGACACAATGAGTGTAACAGTGTTGCTGATATTTAATCAGTGTGTTTTGTAATGATTATGTGTATCAGTGCATGTTACAGGAGTGTAAGATCAGACATGTACCTATCACTGAGAGAGTCACTTCATTACTCAGTAGCGTTGACCATCCATCAATAGAGCCGTAACAGCTGTATTTGTGACTCTGATCTACATTTATAGTGTAGTAATTTTCAGCAGAACTGTGACTATAAACACGATCTTTGTTCCAGTAGTACAGTCCACTCCATCCTGAAATCCTACATGTGAGTGTAACCGTCTCTCCTCTGAATATTTGAGGTAAATTCGGCTCCACAGACAGAACTGGTTTAAACACTGCTGGAAAAGTCAAAAAGCAAACACACACTGTCAATGTAAACAACTTACATTCTGCATGACAATGTACAAACAATCTTCTCCACCTTAATGCAAATCCAACATGTGCACAACATAGGCAATAAAATATGTATAAATCACCTTGAGCTTGTCCGACTCGGATAAGTGAAATAAGCACTAAAAAGGGAAGAGGAACAGAGAATATGATGTAACGCTGACTTGTTTCTTTTCTTTAAGAAGACAAATGAGAACAATGTCATATACTGCAAAAAATCTATATTTAGTTTCACTTCAGCTATAAGAAATGCAATATATCGACCTGTTTCAATAATGAATGGTGTTTAGAAACAGCTATTTTCACTCAGGTCACTATGCTGCTCATTACTGTCTCATGTTTAATCTGATCCACATCTGCTAATCTGAAGCTGGATTACACACTTCCTTCTCTGTGTGTCACATGAGAAAGGCGCTCCTGTGCACTAAAGATGTCGTGTAATACATACAGCCTGCAGGATGATGTCATATATCAGGAAAAACCTGAGCTCACTAGCACATACAGGCTAATGAACACACACAGGATAATGAACACACACAGGCTAATGAACACACACAGGCTAATGAACACACACAGTTTAATGAACACACACAGGATAATGAACACACACAGGTTAATGAACACACACACGTTAATGAACACACACAGGATAATGAACACACACAGGTTAATGAACACACACACGTTAATGAACACACACAGGTTAATGAACACACACAGGTTAATGAACACACACAGGCTAATGAACACACAAGCAAGTATCATGCAAGTATCTTATTTAGCGTCTGAAGGGCAGTACTAAATGGAAAAAATAAGATCTTTAAATAAATAAACAATTTAAACTGATCACCCTGTTCAGAAGTTTACACCCCCCTGAATCTTAATGTATCGTGTCACCTTCTCGAGCATCAGTGAATGTTTTGCACCTTATGTAATAGTCGTGTACGAGTCCCTCAGTCGTCCTCAGTGTGAAAAGACAGATCTGAACATCATATAGCCTGTGTTGGAAAGGGCTAAAATATACAGAAGATGCTGGAAAAGCAAAGAATGTGCAGGACCTGGAGGATTTTTCTGAAGAATGGGGGCAGTTTAACTGCTCAGGAGAAACAAGGGACTCGTGAACAACTCTCACAAAACATAAACACACTCGTGGATCATCCAGGTAACGACACAGTATTAAGAATCAAGGGTGAGTAAACTTTTGAACGGGGTAATTTTCATAAACTCAGCTATTGTCTTGTGGACTATATGTAAACATATGTTCTGTGAAATAGCTTATTCAGGACAGGACTAAATAAACAACAACATGGGATTTTTATGATCAATCTTATTTTGTTAAAAGTATTAAGATTTTGCAGATTCAGCAAGGGGTATGTAAACTTCCGATCGCAACTGTATGTTCTCTATATGTCTTTTCTTTACAAAAACTAAATATATTTGTTTAACTTATTTTGTTATTTGTTAATAAATATTCATATTACATTCATATTATATGAATTCATATTGTTCATATTGTATTTTTAATTGTTTATAAAAGTCCTTGATGTTTTTAAGTGGTTGAATTTTTGTGTGCGTGAGTTGGTAGCAGTGTGTGTGTGTGTGTGTGTGTGTGTGTGTGTGTGTGAGAGAGAGAGAGAGAGAATTTGTTTTTGCCTTTAAATATACTGTAAATATATTTATTTGTTATTTTGTTGTTTTTAAAAGTGTGTTGTTAATAAATGTTCATATTGTAGTGTATTTGTTAATGTTTAATAAAAGCCCTTAATCTTATTAAATGGCTGAATTTGAGTTTCCCTACTAAAATGAAGTACATTTAGCAGTTTCTGGGCCACATCTGGCCCGGGGACCAAGCCGACTCTCAGCCAGATCTGTCTTACAGTGCCTGGGGCAGACCCGGGCCAAATAAAACAATATAATTCACTTTACAGTGTCTGGGTCGGATCTGGGCCTGAGGAAATTGTGCGTGTCGGTTTGCAGTGTGTGGGCCGGATCTGGGCCTGAGGAAATTGTGTGTGTCGGTTTGCAGTGTGTGGGCCGGTTCTGGCCCGGGGACCCAGGCGTATACTGGGCTAGAACTAAAGCAAGTATGTGGCCCACAAGTGGCCAGACAAATTTAGCAATCTGGGTGAGAGACGGAGATTTAACAATGTCATGGATAAGGAGACGCGCCCTTCGTCCCTATTCGTCTCAATGTGAATGTTTTTTGAATGTAAGACGAATGTAATGCAAGATGTTTTACATGTAAAATAGTCCATGTTATTACAGTCTAGTTTTCTGTTCAAAGTAGTTATAGTGTTCAGAAACATTTCATATCATTCAGGTTCAATACCTGTCCATTATATACTTTTATAAAAGTCATAAAAGTTTGTTTTTTTTAAATCATGAAAGTTATCTAAAGTAATAAAAAAGTACAAAAACAAAAGCAAAAAAAAAATTATCTATCTATTTATTGATCTATCTATCTATCTATCTATCTATCTATCTATCTATCTATCTATCTATCTATCTATCTATCAAAAACAGATTATAGAATATATATATATATATATATATATATATATATATATATATATATATATATATATATATATATATATATATATATATAACAGATCATCATTATACCTGGTCCTCTCTAATATGGAGGGGTGATGGGGGGCATGCCAAATGATAGGGGAGGCTTGGGGGGGCTTTAGTTACAAAAGGTTGAGAACCTCTGCCATAATGCAACGGGACTGGCACGGAAGAGCTGCCGAGTAGTATGTCTGGTTTGTATTCATGCTTACCACTTACCACAAAAATATCATGAACCAAAATCTGATTCACGCTCAGAAAAAACTCCACGTCACCTCAGACACTCTACAACCCAAAATAACACACAAATCCTGAAGATGGTAGACTTTAGATTCTACACATATGCACTAAAATAGACCAAAAGTTCCTCACTGCAGTCTGTAGCGTAGTGACACACTGGATTTTATCCACTAGGTAATGTATGTTGTAACACGCATGCACCAACGGAAGACACAGTACATCACTGTTATCCATCTATGGTTAGGGTTGGGGTTAGTGTTAAGGTTAGAACATCCAGTACGTAGTATATCTAATCTAATGTCATTACACTACAGGCTGCAGTGAGGACACACCCAATTAACAGCAATCCACATAAACTATGCTGAAAATAATAAATATTTAGTCCCCTCTGACACCATTGGAACAGCAGGCCAAGTTATTGTTATTGCTGTAGACTGAAGACATTTGGGTTTGAGATCAAAAGATGAAAAGGAGAAGAGAGGTTAGAATTTCAGCTTCTGTTTCCTGGTATTTATATGTAGACGTGTTAAACGACATAGAACATAGCACATTTCTTTCAGACCACCCAATTGGTAGATACTAGGAAATAAAAGCTGAAATCCTAAACTCTTGTCTCATATCCATCTTTTATCACAAACCCAAATGTCTTTGGTGTACAGCAGAAACAAATGAATAGGCCTTGCCGTTCCAATAGTTTCAGAGGGGACTGTACTGTACCCTCCCACTGATATCATTATTAATGCAACTAATTAATACTATTCTACATATAAATGTAACCCTTACCTTAACTTCAGTAACCAAATAATTAAAAAAAAAGTTCTCACAAGGGCTCAACTCAAATGAACTAACTCACACAACTGATATGGATGTACACTGATCCAACAATCATATCAGAGACTCTTACGAAAATGTTCTAATCACATATTAACCTCATCACACAGGACATTAGACTTCATCTGAACATATTGTTTTAAGCCACCACTCACTCTAATGAAGACACAAAGAAAACATTTACTCACAGATCATCACACGGAGTGGACGGAGCTCCATCCTGTCACTCTGATGAAGGACTGACTGATCAGTGGTCTGTGTTAAAGACACTACACTTCCTGTGTTCTTACACACAGAGAGAAAGACAGAAAGACTTCCGTTCTGGTCAAAGTTGATGTGCTCTTTTCATGTGAACCCAGAAATTATAACAACAATTTGCAGAACATAACTTTATTCAACTCCTGAACTTGTACAGTTCCTCTGCTACTTCACTCAGGTTCATGACTGATCTCAACAAGACATCCAGTGGACCTTTCTGTAAAGCTTTTTATCTCGTTTGATTGAATAAGCAAGCTAACTCTTTTAAAAGAACGAGGTCTTTCCTAAATCAAGAAACTTTTCTATTCTGTCAGATATACTTCAGGTTTTGGGTTTGATGCAGTCCATAAAGATCAGAAAAGTTCACTGGACATGATGTCAGAACCTCCTATGAAGCTGGGAGGCAGGGCTTCTGCTAGTCACAAAATGGGGTTCTTAAATGTACAACCTAGATGTGATCAGTGAAAGGGATTCAATTTTTCCAATAAATCTGTGCATAGTTTCATCCAGTTTACAACAATAATAATAATAATAATAATAATAATAATAATAATAATAATAATAATAATTCCTTAGATGTATGGGGGGGGGTCTTCTCAACCACCACCAGTGTGTATGATGCGACAGAAAACCCACTACACACCATCCATTGGTGGAGAGGAGAGGAGAGTGTTGTAGCCAATTCAGGGATGGGGATTATTAGCAGGCCATGCTAGATAAGGGCCAATGGAGGAATTTCATCAGGACACCAGGGTTACACCCCTACTCTTTACAAGAAGTGTCCTGGGATTTTTAATGACCATAGTGAACCAGGACCTTGGTTTAATGTCTCATCCCAATGACTGTGCATTTGGACCCACATAGACCATTAAGTGAGCACCCCATACTGGCCTCACTAATAGGTATTTAATGTATAAATTTTATACTAATCCCCACAAGTATGATAAACAATTAGCTCTTTATTTACTGAATCCCATTAGCTTTCCACAGTTCTACAGGTTCCTGTTGCTGCTGAAGGTCACAGTGAACCTCCACTGAGTCTCAGGATTTTCCTCCTTTTTGCATCTTGCTTACTTTTAACAGTTTTCAACAGACTAGCAGATAAAATATCCAGTTTATGTGAACACAGCACTGTACTTAAAGCTTTTATGTTAATTCTTCTTACTGCCTGTTGATGATTCAAGTTATTTACATTCTGAGTTCTCTGTGTTTAGATGCATTTAATGGCAGCACAAAGTAATGTGTTATAAGATGAGATAAGATCTAACATTATGTTCATCTTTTATTATTAGCTCAGCTCACTGAGTGCTGTTAGTGTTTGCCACAGAAACTAGAGTGAGAACATGCAGGTGTGACTGTTTTAATTGTGGCTTTACTGAGAATGTGAATGACAGCATTTCATCATTTCTCACACAGCTCAACTACAATATAAACCAAACCACAATAATGTTTCATGTCTTAACTGCTATTCATTTAAACTGTGTAATCATTAAAATCATTTAAAATCACATATTTGATGAAGAACAAATAAGAATAAATAAACATTTTGTGTAATAATGTCAATTAATCACAACATTTACTGAATGGTTATTTATTTATTTTTTTGATCAAGGTTTCTTTATTAACATTTTTCAAATTAAACATACAACGCCAACCAAACAGACAGAACAACCCCCCCCCCCCCCCCCCCCCCCCAAGTGCCAGACACAGAACATACATATTACATATTATAAAGCCAGACCACCACAGAAGAGAGCAAAAGAAATACAATTATAGACAATGATCACATAACAATACTGTCAGCATCCACGTCTCTGACAAAGAACAGAAAAGGTTGCCAGATTCTGTAAAATTTTCCAGTCGCCCCCATGACAGTGTATCTAATCTTTTCCAACTTAAGAGGAGACATGACTTCCCTGATCCAATCACCATACACTGGTGGAGCAGGATCCTTCCATCTAAACAATATTAATCTCCTGGCCAGGAGAGTGCAGAAGGACATCATGCTGGTCTCGCACCATCTGAAAGGAGTATTCTCACCCCAAACATCGCAATAAGAGGGGACGGCTGTACTACTCTTCCCAATATCTTAGTAAAGGTCTCAAATATAGGTTGCCAGAATGTGTACAGCTTTTGGACATGTCCAGAACATATGCAACAGAGTGGCTGGGGCCTGTCTGCATCGATCACATGTGGGATCTATGCCGGAAATTAATCTTCGAGAGTCTAGCTTTGGACCAATGCAGACGGTGAACAATTTTAAATTGGACAGCCGCATGTCTGAGACATATGGAGGAGGAGAAAATCCCCCGGATTACCTTGCACCAATCAGCATCAGAAAATGATTCGCCTACGTCCGCCTCCTATTTATTCTTAAGGAGATCTAGGGATGACAAATCATGCATGCTGAGTAGGTCATAGATAACCCTTATTGTCTGCTTCCTGGCCAGTTTACAGTTAAAAATTGCATCTAATAGCGAATTGGAAGGGCACAACGGGAAGGTGTCCGAATTTAAGACCACAAAGCTTCTAAGCTGCAAATATTTATAAAAATGCGATCTGGGAATGTCATATTTCTGCATGAGCTGCTCGAATGAGACAAAAACGCCCTCAAAATAGAGATCAGACAGTAAGACAGCTCCCTTTCTACGTAACGAAAGTCTTATCCAACAAAGATGGGAGAAACAGATGATTTGCAATTGGCCCCATGAGTGACAAGTCCCCAAGAGAGAAAGATCTTCAAAACTGATTCCAAATTTTGATTGAGTGTACAACAACTGGATTACAGGTAAAGCTAGTCTGAGGTTGTGCGAATGGTAATTTAGCACACAGTAGGGCCGCCGGGGAGGTGGACGCGATGGACGCCCCGTCCATAATTGTCCATACAGGGGCTGCCACACTCTCCCCCCATCCAGTACAACAATGATCTTATATTAGCTGCTCTATTAGTAGTAGTACATAAAGTTTGGGAGTGCCATCCCTCCCATCGCTCGAGGTCTCTGCAATATATGCCTTTTGATCCGTGATGGCTTTTTGTTCCAGATACAGGCTGAGATTTGATTGTTCAGTTTTGAAAAGAAGGATTTCGTAAGAAACACTGGGAAACACTGAAAAACATATAAAAATTTAGGCAGCACATTCATCTTTATAATATTGATTCTGCCCCCCAGGCAGAGAGGCAGGGGATCCCACCGCTCAATATCTTGCTTCAGATTAGATAACAGGGGCTGATGCATATCCCACATATACTTGAATTTATTTAGACTAATTTTGAAAGGGAATGAGTCCAGGGGTACCTGGAGTGCCCCCTCCCCAACAGTCATCAGTTCACTTTTTTGAAAATTACCTTATAGCCCGATATTCTACCAAAAACCTTCGAGTAGGGTCATTAGTTCAGGGAGACTCTCCAAGGGCTGTGAGATGAACAATAGCATGTCGTCCGCATACAAATAAACTTCATGCTCTATCCCCGCACGCCGGATCCCACTAATGTTAGCATTCTGTCTTAGCGCCACAGCAAGTGGCTCCACTGCAATGGAAAATAGCAGTGGTGATAGAGGACATCCCTGTCTTGTACCCCGCTGGAGCTCGAAGTAGGTGGACAAATTATTATTAGTGTGAACAGCAGTCCTCGGAGACGTATATTGAAGTTTGATCCATAATATGAACCTGGGACCAAACCCAAACCTCTCCAGCGTCAAGTGAAAGCACCACTTCTGGGGTACCAGGTGGGGAGGGGCTATAGAGGATATTGAAAAGGCGTCTGATATTGAAAAAAGAGTATCGATTCCTAATAAAACCTGTTTGGTCTGGTGATATAATGGATGGAAGAACTCCCTCCAAGCGACGTGCCAGAGTTTTAGCAAGGATTTTAACATCGCTATTTAGTAAAGAAATTGGCCGGTAAGAACTGCACTCAAGAGGGCTTTTGTCTTTCTTAAGGAGTAAGGAGATAACTGCTTCACGCACAGTAGATGGCAGGGCTCTCAAGGAGAACGACTCCTTGAAATCCGACGATAACAAAGGGGAGAGTTGCCTTGAAAACTTTTTATAGAAATCGTTTGGATAACCATCCGGTCCTGGGGACTTGCCGCTCTGCATAGAGCCAATCGCTGATGCTATCTCCCCAACCGAGAGGTCCTACTCTAACCCTGCGGCTTCCCCTGGATCTAAGGACAGAACATGCAGGGTCTTAAAAAAGTCTTCCAATGCAGAAGGGTCTACAGATGGGCCGGAGATGTATAGTGACATATAAAAAATTGAAAACTGGAGTTAATCTTATGATTATCTGTGCATTTTGAGCCCTGCTCATCATATATTTCAGAGATGGTCAGATTAGCAGTCCTCTGTCTTAGTTGGTGGGCGAGAATTCGTCCAGCCTTCTCCCCATGCTCATAAAACCCGTATCGTGATTTGGAGATAAGATACTCAGCCTGTTTCCTCGATAAAAGGTCAAACTCTGTCTGCAGTGACAAACACCTCTTCATAAAATCTGCAGAAGGTAGTTGGCTATGTGCCCTATCCAGCTCAAGAATCTCTTCCTCCAGTTCTTTGAGTCGAGCCATGTTCACTCTCTTCTGTTTAGCACAGTATGAGATGACCTGACCTCGTAAATATACCTTCAGTGACTCCAAATCGTCAAGGAGGACATTCCAGGTGTTTGATTAATATCCAAACCCCCCCCGAAATTTCAGATGCAATAAAACTAGTAAAAACATCATCAGACAGGAGCAGAGCATTGAGTCTCCAAGGGCGGTAATTGGATTGTATATCCGGGATGCGCATTTTCATAGTCAAGGGGCAGTGATCTGAAATAACTATGGGTCCATAATCATATCTGTCTATGAGGGGAAGCATTCTTTTGTCCAAAAAGAAATAGTCTATACGGGAATATGTATTATGGACTGAGGTGAAAAAGGAGTAACTCCTGGAAGCAGGGTTGCGAAAACGCCACCACTCCATACGACTCGAGGAAGGGCTGGATAGAACGCGCCACCCCCGACAGGGATGAGGATCTAGGTGAGCTACGATCCAACACGGGGGAAAGTGTACAGTTCAGGTCACCGCCGAGGATAAGGTAATGCGATGACATATTCGGTAGGCGTGAAAAAAATTTGTGAAGAACATTGAATCATCCCAGTTTGGTGCATAAACACTGGCCAAAATGACCGGAAAAGTATAAATTCGCCCAACGACAATAACATAGCGCCCAGCGGGGTCAGCTTCCACACGTCATCGTAAATGGTGTATTTCTATCAATTAATATAGCTGCCCCCCTAGCCTTCGAATGGAAATTTGAATGAAATATCTGTCCTGACCACTCCCCTCCCAATCTAGCGTGGTCTGATGACCGTAGATGCGTCTCCTGAAGAAATGCAATATTTATATTAAGCCGTTTCAGATGTGCAAATACCTTCTTCCGCTTCAAAGGATGATTAAGTGCCTTAACATTCCAGCTCACGAAATTAACCATACTACCATCCGATCCTCTGGGAATACTGAAGTCAGTAATAATGAGAGAAGAAAAAAAAAAGGTTAGATATCTGAGCCCTGCAGGGAACCTAGAATGACCGCAGATGGGCCACAATACAGATGTCTGGCAAATTAAACACAATAAATGACACAATAAAAGTCTGGCACACCCTCCACTTAACCCCACTCCACCCCCCACAGCACCTACAGGAACAGGGTGCTCACCATACACATCCAAAACGAATCCGTACATTCAGTGTTTGTGTGGGGGAACTCTATAGAGCCACAACAAAAGCTCCCACCGAACCCCTGGTACGAAAAATAAATTGAAAAAGTGCATCCTATCACAGTGTAGAAGCATACACCCTATCATAGCTTATATAACAGAAAATAAGACAGCGGAGTTGACCATCTTCCTCGTTACAGTAAAAGTCTGATCAAACAGTTATCATCCAGTCAGAGTTCAGAGTGAATGAATTAGCCGGGGCAACGTTACTCACTCAGCCCTCTACAGTAGTAACGATATTCTTCTTGACGTAGCTCATCGCTTTGCTTGCGTCTGTGAACTGCTTTTCTTTTCCGTTGAACGTAATACGGAGATGGGCTGGAAACACGATGCCATACCGGACCCCCTGCCGGTTACGGAGCAACTTCCTGACCTCATTGAAGGCCGCCCTGGCCTTAGCGACACTCGCAGTACAATCCGGAAAGATAGCAATCGTCTCACTGTTATGCCGGAGCGGTGCTCGAGAGCGCGCCACGCTCAGTACCTCAACGCAGTCCTGGTAGTAGTGGAGTTTGGCTATGATGGCACGTGGTTTCCCATCCTTCCTCACAGGACCCAGGCTTCTATGAGAGCGGTCCACAAGCACATCTTTATCCAGCTGTAGTATTTCTTTCAGTAGCTCTGAGACCGATGTTGTGGAGCTGGATCCATTCGCTTCCACCACCCCCAGAATTCTGATATTACAACTCCTCAGTCTGCCGTCCATGTCCTCACTCCTGTTTCTGAGTCCACTCACCTCCACTGCCAGGTCCTTCACCCTAGTCTGTAAGACTGCCACTTCATCCGACCAGGTCGTTAGCCCACCTTCCACCTCTTTAATTGCAGCTTTCATCAGGTCGATTTCGGAGTGAATTGCGGCCGTACTGTTCTGTATTTAGGCTTTCATCGCTTGCAACTCGCTCTTAAGAAAGTCGAAGCCTTCAGCAAGTGCACTTTTCAGCTCAGTTTTTATCACCGCAGCAATGTCAGCCCTAAGTGAAAGTAGGATATCCATCTTCAATGATTCAGCGTCTAACTCCTGGCTGCTCGGCCGGGGCGGGGGCTCCGAACCCGGAGAGGCAGCAGAACTTGCGGCCGAGGCGGTGCTGGGCCTAGATTTGGTTGACTCGGTGAATTTATATTTCCGCAAGTTTGTCTCCATCTTCACACAAATGTACACACAATCAAATTGGAAAAATGTGTTAGGAACAGGGTTTGCTAGTATTTAACTATGAAAAAACACTTAAAAAAAACTTTTTAAAAAACATAAGTTCGACGGGAGCTCAAACGAAACACTACCTACTCCATTTCCCGCTCGACAGCGCCCCCTGAATGGTTATTTTTAATGTAAATCAGATCTGAAATGAATGATGTGAGCTAATTTGCAGTTGTGTACAGTTTTCAGATAAGACTACATAATGAAGCAGGTAGTGTCAAACTGTATCACTGCTGCCATTTGCAAAAACTTCAACGCTCATAGATTAGCATCTGCACATCTGAGCTCAGCTGTGCTGTGTGAACCTACTGGCTCTACAAGGTACTGCAAGTAAAAACATGAGAGCAAAGTAGGCTGTGAAAAACCTTTATATTTTGTTAAAAAAATTCACAAAAATTCTCTGGATATCATGGATAAACAATTGCAGACAAAACACAGGTTTATAAAAAAATATATCTTTGTTAAATATAGGTGTGCACCAATTACTGGCACCCTTTAAGTCGATACATTGGGCTACCTCACTTTGACAAGATTTGACAAGAGTCTTCTCCTATGAGAAGACTCTTCTCCTGATGAGTTTGGAGGGGAAGGGATACATGGTAAGGGATCTGAGACCGTTCCTCCATACAGAATCACACCAGATCTTTCAAACGCTGGTGGATGCTCCTCTTCAGTTCACCCCACAGGTTAATTTTTTGATATTTGCATTGAATCATTGTCCTGCTGGAAGATCCAACCATGACCCATTTGAAGCTTTCTGGCAGAGGTAGTCAGGTTTTCATTTAATATCTGTTGATATTTGATAGAGTCCATGATGCCATGTATCCTAACATAATGTGCAAGTCTTCTGGCAGAAAAACAGCCCCAAAACATTAAAGAGCCTCCACCATATTTAACCGTGGGCATGAGGCAGTTTTCCAAATGGCTACCTCTCTGTTTGCGCCAAAACCACCTCTGGTGATTATTGCCGAAAGACTCTATTTTCTGACATTTGACCATAGAACTCGATCCCATTTGAAGTTCCAGTAGTGTCTGGCAGACTGAACATGCTTGAGTTTGTTTTTGGATGAGAGTAGAGGCTTTTTTCTTTAAACCCTACCAAGACTTTATGACCCCAAGATGCAACTAACTTCTGTAATTCTCCAGCTGTGGTCCTTGGAGATTTTTGGCCACTCGAACCGTCCTCTTCACACAAGAGACGATATAGACACACAACCAATTCTAGGTTGATTCATAACATTTCTAGTTGACTGAAATTTCATAATTATTACCCTGATGGTGGACATGGACATTTTCAATGCTTGTGCTATTTTCTTATTGCCACTTCCCATTTTGTGAAGCTCCACAACCTTTTGCCACACATCCCAGCTATGTTGCTTGGTCTTACCCATTATTATGAATGAGTAAGGGAATTTGGCCTATGTGTTACCTCATATTTATCTTGGTTGAACAATTTCTCCAGGTGTACTAAAAATAAAATATCAATGGGAATATACTTCAAATATAATTTTCTTACATGAATTCATAGGGGTGCTAGTAATTGTTTCACACCTATATTTAACAAAGATATTTTTGGATAAACCTGTGATGTGTTTGCAATTGTTTGATATCCATGAGAACAGAGTAGTTTTGTGATTTTTTTTTAAACAAAAGATGGAAAGGTTAAACAATAAAGACAACACACAGCCTTTTCACAGCCTTCTTTGCTCATATTTACCAGTGGTGCCAATATTAATGGAGGGCACTATAACTGCAATAAATGTGGCTTCAAATATGAACAGAGAGTTATCGTTATGTTTTTTTTTTTTTTTTTTTTTTTTTTTAAATATACTATATACTCATGAAGTCAGGGTAAATGTGTATAATGTCTAATAATCTACCCCTTTTATTTATTACAGTATTTGGTGAGATGAACTTGACTGGTTTATATCTGTGTGAAGCTGCTTCATTCACAATAATATTATATTCTCTTTTTCTTATTTCATTATTCATTACAAGTCATCTGGACCTCCCATAGAAGTTTGTGTGACAGAAGACAAGACAGCACTCACACTCCGCCCATCTAGTTAACTTCACATCATCTCCCCACACACGCAGTAGTTTAGTCATTGTCTAGACTGCACACGTGGGTCTGCGCTACAGCTCCATTTCACACACACACACACACACACACACACACACACACACACACACACACAGGTTTTTATCACATATTACTTCTCCCTGCTGATCCACATCCCCAATAATCACACTACACACACCAGATAAGTGTAAAACAGAACATCTTTATTGACGTGTCTGTATATTTGTATAGTCTGTCTTTGTTTGTGCTGTAGATTGTCCGCGTCCGTCTTCCGGGTCCAGTCCGCCGAGACTACAGCAAGAGGGAGGAGATAAACTCCTGTCCTATTTCTGCACCAGTGTTTATGTGTCTGCGGGAAAAGGGGGACTTTTATTGAAATGAACATGAGGAAGGTGGTTAATATGTGTGTATGTTCACATTATGATCATATTATATGTTCATATCTATATGTTTATGATGATGTATACTTATCTTTATGTGTGAGGTTGTTGTGTTCATACTTACCTGAAATGTATTCTTTATAATGGTTCATGCCGAATGGGCGGGGCTTCAGCTTTATAAGTGTGCCGCTACCCTACATGCGGGGGCTGATGGAAAGTCCGATTCATTTCCACGAACCGGTTCTTTCGGACGGTTTGTTACAATGAACCGGTTCATCGGTTCTTTTACGTCATCAGACAATGGCGTCACTACACATATCTTTTCTAACAACTCAGTGTCATGTTGCATCAATGAAAACTTCAGATAAAGTCATGTGTGTGAACGCATATTGCTGATTATTGCCTTTTATTCACTTAATTTAATGGTGTTTGTGGTCATTAACCATTAGTATTTCTAAAAAAAAAAACAAAAAAAAAAAACACAAATTAAAAACAAATGTAAAATGTACATTTTCAAAGACATAGAATTTAATAATGCATAGACTTTTCTAAAATGAATTATACCCAGAAGATGGCACTGCTGTAATCTTTTGACAAGTGCGTAAAGGTGATAAAATGACCACTTTAAAATATTTCCTCATCTGAAATTTTTCATGCTCTCTGTTTAGCTTTAGCCACTTTTTAAACATAATATTAATGAGAAACAGAGCTGATGATTTCTACTGCAATGCAGGTATTTTTCTTGTAGAGTACAACAATAATGATGCATGAGAATGAATATATGCATTGTTTCATAGGACGTCATCACTTGTAAAGCAACTGGAGGTTAATCAGTGAATAACGCCTCTTAATAAAATACAGCTGCTTTGTATACATGTATATTTTAATGCAGGGTATCATTTGTGTGACCTAAAAGTACAACTGTAATTGCTGAAATGCTTACAAATTTAAACCAAATAATACAATACATGCTTAATACAATGAAACCATGAAGTGATATTTGTTATGATGAAATGATACATGATCTTTTTAACTGTAGGCTGGAGATTGTGGTTGTACCGTGTGGTGGAAAATACATCAGTGTATCTCTGTATGTGATGATAACGACTTTCAGTTCTGGTGGTGTGAACTGCACACAGATGACATGATGAAGCCCCTCACACGAGTGAAAAAACATTTTCAAGAATAAAAGTTCAGTCACATTGACTAATTACTCTTACTATTACTACTAAATCCTTTTGCTTTACAACCAGTCCTAATAGTGGCACAAGTAATCAATAAAATACACCCTGTAAATACTTCTTAATGCTGTCCATACACACGTTCTTAATCCCCCCACACACACATTTTAAACCAAATAAGTGCAAAGAACCTGTACAAAACAATCTCACTCCGATTTTACTGTCACTGCACACATGATGAACTTCTCTCTCTCTTCTCTCTCGTCTGTTCAGTTGTGTATTCACTCCTCCAGCACCTGTAAATGAACATTTACAGCTGTTTTAGATTTTAGTTCCTGAAATGGTTAAACTTTGGTGTTTTAAGCCAACAGCAAATAATTAAGGAACATTTAAAAGGCAATGCAAATTTATATTTCAGTATATACAGTAATTATTAAATATAAAGCAGTAAATAGTGATGGCTTATTTAAGGAGAAACTGTCATGTATGTTATTACACTGCAATATTTGCACTTCTTATAGGAGTGTCAGTGTACTATACGAGGAGGAAATTACATGAAAATGCATCAAAGATGTGATTTTAAACCACTTTATCTTTTATTAATAGAAATGTTACTAGGGTATTTTGCAAAAAATTGGATTGGAAGTAGAGTCAACAATTGATGATTGTTTGATGTCGTCTTGAACAAGAGACACGGGCTTGTTTAATCCACACACTGTATTCCACAGTAACTAATGATACATCAGCAAAAACGAGTCTTTGTGAATGTAAAATTATAGGGCCAGGTAGTGGTGGGAGATATATACATATAGTACAAATAAAAAGTGTATTAAACCCAGTTTCTACTGTGAAAAACTGTGAAGGCAGCTGATTTATTTGTCATAATATGCATTATACGTTCAGCTGTGGGATCTGGTTGCCATAGGGTTGTTTATTTTTTTTTCTATAGACTGAGGTTTATTTGTTTTCCTAAATTTGTTTAGAAGTTTTCTTTAAAAGTAAAGATCAAGCCCAGGAAATGAAAGTACTAGAGGACTCTCACTTTGTGTACTGAGTGTTTGAGCTGTGAGAGGAACCAGAATGCACAGCTCTATTTTCTACTGCTAAGAGCTATAGAGCATTTCTACAGTTGACTCACTTCCGCTGTGATTACATCATGATACCCAGCAGCTGGTAAGGCTTGCAGCAACAGGAAGAGGGGACGCTGGAGCTGCTTTTTGACATTATTTGCTTTTAGAATTGCTTTAGGTGTAGTAATTTAGAAAGTTGTTAGCAATCTAACTGAGGCTGTAGCATTTATATTACACTATTTATATTTATAACTGTTTATAACTCCGACTCAACTCCTACTGAGCAAGGCACAAAACTTGAACTAGGTTTTCTATACAATTCTAAGATCTCTCCAAGTATTTCTATCTCAATTTGAGATTTGAAAATAGAACAGATTTTGTCTTACCTATGTGTTCTGCTTCAGCTGTGAATAAACAGTTTCATACTCTACACTGGCCTTCACTAGATGTAAACAAGAAACGCTGAATTAATGTCATTAATGCCATCTCAACTGTTAAATACACATGAACTATATGAATTGGTTAATAAATCAGAAAACAATAAAAAGTAATGTACATGCAGATTTATATAAATATGTACAGATAGCTTTACCCTGATTTTTCTTTGCTTTTTTCTGTGGCTTGATTTCAAGCTCAGTGTAAATCACATCTCTGGGTCCAGCATCATCATCTGCAGTGACAGTGAACAGAACAAAACAAACACAGATAACATTTTAATCTGAATCAACCTTTGTAAAAAAAAAAAAAAAAAAAAAAGAAAAGAAAAAGAAAAAGAGATCAGTGTGGAGAATTACAGGTGCATGATGGGATGTAACTGAACACAGTTTTAAATGTGGAGCTTATCGTCACTTCTCCTTGTTATGGGTTTGAACAACATGTTCAATTATTATTTTTTTTTTAAACTTGAAAAATTTTGTATGCACATTTACTGATGCTTAGTGTGTGTGTGTGTGTGTGTATATATATATATACACACACACACACACACACACACACACACACACACACACACACACAATGGCACATGTCAGGGGTGGGATATATTAGTCAGGAGGTGAACAATCAGTCCTTGAAGTTGATGTGCTGGAGGCGACTTTGACAAGGGCCAAATTGTTATAGCTAGACGACTGGATCACAGCATCTCCATAATGCAGTGGGTAGTATCTACCAAAAGTGGTCTAAGGAAGGACAACCAGTGAACCCACGACAGCATCATGGGCACCCAAAGCTCACTGATGCATGTGGGGAGCAAAGGCCAGCCTGCCTATTCTAATCCCATAGAGGAGCTACTGTAGCACAAACTACTGCTGTAAATGTTAATGCTGGCTATGTTAGAAAGGTGTCAGAAAACACAGTGCATCGCAGATTGCTGTGTATAGGGCTGTATAACAGCAGACCAGTCAGAGTGTCATGGAAGAAGGTGGCCTGTTGTGATGAAGCACTTTTTCTTTTACATCATGTGGACGGCCAGGTGCGTGTGCATCGCTTATCTGCGGAGGAGATGGCACCAGGATGCACTATGGGAAGAGCGCAAGCCAGTGGAGGCAGTGTGATGCTCTGGGAAATATTCTGATGAGAAACCTTGGGTCTTAGCTTTCATGTGGATGTTATGTTGACACATACCACCTACTGAAACATTGTCGCAGACCAAGTACACCTTAATGGCAACGGTATTCCCTAACGTGGCCTCTTTAGGGAAATAAAATAACACAAAAAATAACCGTTATTTCTAATCTTTTCAGTCAAATACTGTGCTGCAAACATCAATGTTAGATTTATCTTGTCAGTACTGGCAAGTGACCATGGTATAACCGCACATTGAGTGGTTCTTTGCCTCCACGTAGTGTATTAAAATCGTGTAATGTACACCTAGCCAAGGATTATCCCTTACACATGTGGTATTATGTAGAATATATTATATAATAAACAGGTTTTAGTAGTTTCTTTCTTTCTGAGGTTTATAGTGGAACTGACACCTAAAATGGGAGGTGCATGCAGATTTTTAGTATAGCAGATGATTGAATGTACTGTAGACTGTAAATATTTTTTATATATAAAATGTGAAGTTGCAGTATAAAAATACTCCACCTTTATTCTTGTATGACTCCTTTTTCTTCATGACCTGTGCATAAACGGCCCCACTGAGTTCAGCTGCAGCTTCACCTAATCACAGTGCAATGTGATCGTCACTACAGGAGATGTATTTACTGTATGGTGTTAATCTGAGATTTATTCCTTCTAGTGTAAGTGGAAATATTTGACATGAAATAAAGAAATCTCTCTCACTTTTACTTGCGTTCTCCACAGTGGCATAAATGTGCACATCTACAGAAAAGAGTGCAAATAAAGAATAAACAGGAGAAATTTTCAGACAATTCTGAAAACAATTCCACTGAAATGAACATTGTTAAATTAGCTTGTTAGTAAGAACATGATCTTATATTGAATTACTGTATATGTAGTGAGGTGTGCCGTGACTAAAACGTCATCCTTATTAACTACATGGCCAATGGGCTCTCTCCCTACCATAGTATATAAGCTGTTGTTTAGGCCTCACGGAATGCGTCATGATCGAAAACCCACGCCTTCTTTTCGTTGCTACGGACTACAGAGGTATGTGGTTTTAGCTTTATTGCTTAGCTGTTTGATGCTAGCGTTGTCCACTTATCATGCGATTTATTTATTTAGAGTGACGTTAGGCTGCCGAGACTGTGCATGTGTGGTGTGCCGTCAGGGCTCTCAACTGTGTAGCATGGTAGTTTAACGTAGCTCCGGTCGGAGCACCAGCTGTTGCCGTCACAACTATTAAAGACGCTATCATGATTTTCGGATGTTCCATTGTGAGTATAATGTCATCGGATCACGGTAGGTAAATCGTTTAGTTCTATTACTCGAGCTAAACTCTATTGCATGCATTCCTAATTGAGGTTGTAACACCTGTTTGTTCTTAGGGTCCTCGATTTTGCATGCGTTAAGGCGGGCTGAGTGAGATGTGGTCATATCGGTATAACGCCTCCCCCTCATTCGTGAAGCCACGTTGCTGCTTGGTTGCTTTGGGGCTGCTTGCTGTTTGGTTTTGCTGCTTGATGGTCTGATTTGGTTTTATTTTGTTCTGCTTTGTTTCGTTATTTTGTTTTGTGTTGGTTACTGTCACTAATATGAGTTTTCTTTAATTAACTGTGTTGTAACAGTCTTTATCAGTTATGCTGATACTGCTATGTGGTACTAGTGGTTTTGGTCAGTCTTGGTAAACTTGCTACCAGTAATCAGTTTGAGTGTGAGGTTGTGTGTTTTTGTGACAGTAAGTTTGTCTTTGTTTTGTTTTATTCTGTTGTTTGTCAGATTTGAGCGTATTGTAATTGATTTTGTGTGTTTTTGTTATCTCCTTGTAGGAGCTGAGTGCTTCCTGAGGCTGGGAGGAGTTCTTTGCTGCACCTTTGGCTTTACTTAATTAAGGGTCATTATTATTGCTGTGTTTATTCTCGGTGAATTTTGAGGGTATGATTTTGATTAGTGGGGTGCTTTTGCCTTTTGTATAGTTGGTGCTGTCGTACTAGCCTGCCCTTCATACAGGAAGCCTCAGTGCTCCTATGATTATTGTTAACTTCCTCTTGTGACTGTTTTATTTGACCAATGCCTGACTGCGTTGGATGTTGTTTCTTTTAAATAATTCTTGACCAGTCTTTTTAACTTTAAAATAAAATGTATTCTTGTATGGAAACCCATGCCTCTTGCCCGTTCTAAGTGGAACGTACTTGCGTGTCTTTATTTGGGTTATTTTCCCTGTTTTCTCAGTGGCGTAGTTGGTACAAAAACGAAACAAATGAGTCGCATAGCTACACGTGGCGTAGTTGGCAGGATTTATGAGGATCTCCATAGTATAGTTAGTTGTTGCAAAAAAAAGAGCCACATTGCTACATATACATAAGGAAAGTATTCATTATGTGACATGTTGTCTGACCGGTCTGAAGTGGAGCGTGTCCTGACTGAGAATCCTCAGCTCCTGACTGACTCGGGTTCTGGCCTGGTGTCTGATTGCTGTTCTGCTGTATGTCTCTGTCCTTTCCTGTATGAGAAGACAGAAATTCTTCATTTGCTCAATTTATAAACCATACAAACTTTATTTTAGAGAATGCTTATACGTTAGTGTATATGTCGCTGAAATGTACCAACAGTAATTACAAGCCACTAAATGTGTAAGCAACAATTGGTCTCATTTATGAAGCTGGATATGAACAAATTTATTTGAAAATCATTCACAGGAGCCTTTTCATACATAATGTGTTACTCATGAGAATCCAGTTAGTTTAGAAAACAATAGTGTATCCTACAAGAGCTCTTGAGTGCGGAGACGGATGTACTTACAGAATAAAGTTTAATAAAGCAAAACATACACAAATCAATACAGACGAGGCAGGAGAGCATACTTGACAAAGTGGGAGAAACAAAGCCAGGCACAGAGTGAGCTGCGAACAGTGACTATATACAGACTGGCGCTTATTAACCAGAAAGAGAGTCAGGTGCGGGTGGTCATGTGACTGGTACAGACGTGTGGTGGCTGCTGGGATTTGAAGTCCAGAACCCCTTCTGGGAATTCATATAACACTGTGTCATAAATGCACTTGATTCAATTTACAGCTGATTGGAATTTATCATGCACATGAGTATGAAGAAAAGCAGCAATGCTAAGACTTGTGTAAATCTAGTGGGATTTTTTTTTTTTTTATTAGATTGGCCTACAAAAACATTTAGACACAAGTTGAATTTGATAAAGATTAATAAATGAGCACCAAATTGTGCAATTGTAAGTGCACTGTGTCCCAAATAGTATTCTTTTCCTATTTTTATTAATTTGGTAACTATTTCTTATTTAATAGAAGCATTGTACGTTA
This sequence comes from Ictalurus punctatus, assembly GCF_001660625.3. Lineage (NCBI taxonomy): Eukaryota > Metazoa > Chordata > Actinopteri > Siluriformes > Ictaluridae > Ictalurus > Ictalurus punctatus. The sequence continues at coordinate 2,249,243 of NC_030422.2, read as the reverse complement.
GTTGAATGATAATTAAGGATGTGTAAAATCCTGTGTAACGAGAGTAATTATTGAGTGTCAGATACCAGTCATAGACCATTTTGTTAACGTTTATTTCCATGTTAGTGTAATGTATACTATTTCATGTTTTATAGACTAAGCTTTGTAGAAGTACTGATTATATTATAAGCAATTTAGTGAAAACTAGTTATCAGACCTTGGATGGATTTGTGCCACCAACGCAGGATCAGTAAAAGGATGATGAACAGCAAGGCCAAACTCAGTCCCACAGACACAAATACTATATCAGTACTGGATCCAGACCCTGAGTCTGAGGAAAGAAAAAGACACAAATGAAAAAACCTGCTGTCATTACAGTTCGCAAAAATACTAGCCTTGACACTAACGTACATTCTAATGATAGTCCAATTTGTAATCTTCCATTTCTGTTCAGACGGTTTTAAAGAGTGTTTACCAGCAATCTCTCTGAGCCTTTCCAATCATATCTACATTCTCTACTCAGACTGCTCTTCAACAGGCCACTCATAATCTACTCCTTTCTGCTGATGCTGGTGCCTTTCCTCTATCAGGATTTCTAGCTTGGTTCATGTTTCCTTTTCTCTCCTGCCCCTGACACACAAGATATCCCAATCCTTGGCCCCCTCCTTTTCACTACAGGTACAGTATATGCATCCACTTGCCCACATATGCATCCACTTTCCACATCATTAACTGTATACATTCATGATCTAAAATAATGGATGGACTCCAACGTTCTTAAATTAAATTAAACTGATAAAACAGACATTTTTCTAGCACCCAAAACTCCACTGTTATGAATTCCAGGTATTTCATTTGATATTGATGGCATTACCGTTACACCTTCTGGAAACGTTCACAATCTAGTTATAATTTTTTGATAACACGCTTTCATTTGAACTCTGCATTAGGTCACTCACAACAATCTTTTTTTTTTTTTTATCAGCTCTTATTGATCCTTTTTTGCTGTAGTCCTAACTCAAACCAAGCACAGATTAGATTTGTACTCTATCATTAACACGGTTTACCCATCTCACAGAGAATCAAACAAACACTCTCTTAATTCTCACACAGTACATGACCTCGCCGTAACTCTCTACACCCTGGAGTCTTAGATCCACCAGTACTGATCTACTAGTGGCTCCTAACGACCAGACTGACAAGAATGAGCAAAATATTTAGTGCCGTAATCCACCTCTAGGCCTTTAACTGCACCTCCTTAATCCTAAAACATACATTTTTTACTAACACTTTCCTCTTTTTCTTCCTGTTCGTCATTTAATTAACAGCCAGTTTCAGTTTTAGGTGCTACGTGCTACAGAATCAAATTTATTATTATTATTATTATTAGTAGTAGTAGTAGTAGTAGTAGTAGTAGTAGTAGTAGTAGTAGTACTCACTGCACGTTTTAATGTTATTTTTACAAAGGGAATCAAATACTTTGAAAGCTGACTGAAAACACTGTGCATATAAACTTTGTTAATAAAAAGAGAATCAAATAAAAAGAAATTCTCTCAAGGTTTCTCACCTCTGACTGAAACCCAGCTTTTGGGTGACTCTCCTCTCTCTGGGTGTTTACAGTGGTAGAAACCTTCATCTGACTTTGAGACAGTACTGATGGTCATCTCTCCTGTAGTCTTGTTCTGCAGCACTGAACCATCTTTATAGAAATCAACACCAGAAGCTGAGGTCTTTGAGTTGCGAGATAAACAATGTAAAGTCAGAGGATGTCCCTCAGTCACAGGATGGACAGGACTGTCCAGGATCACATGACCATCTGTAGGAAAGAGAAAGAAGACACTGAAATCAGAAAGTGTGTCAAATACAGTAATGATTTTAACACAGAGAGCTACAGTAAATCAGTGGTAGATATCAGAGAGAGTGTACACAGTGCAGCGCTCACAGAGTCTTCATGTGTGAAAGAGAAAATGTGCTTAAATGCCAGTTTTATCAGTAACATTCAGATGTGAAAGCAGCTTTCACTGTAATATTCTTAACATCCTGAAACTAAACTAGTCTTCATGAGTTATTCTTATTTCTGTTTATATTCTTATTGTTAAAACATTGAGAGGAGCTTTTTTAGGTTTACCCTCTGCAGCCTAACTTCTATATGGGGATAATAGTTTTATTTATGTAAGTCTAATGTCTTTATGCCTCTATTGCTATCATCTCTTTGTATTTTTCTTCTCTTTTTTATTCTCTGAGTCTGATCTTTGTGTACAGATGTGTGTATAATCCTCTGTGTCTCAGATCTCTGCAGCCCTGAACACAGCGCTATCTGTTGGTCTTTTGTTAGAATCGACTGAATAAAAACATCAAATCTGTGTCACCCTACACAATGCACTCAGTTTCTTTATAACAATATTATAATTTATTTTCACCAATTCAGTAGATTATAAAAGTGTTATCTTTATTCCTGTATATTGTACATCTATTACTGATGAGAACATTGAAGACTCACGGTGCACTGTGATGTTGACAGGATTACTGCGTCCTCCAGATTCAGACTGACACCAGTAAACTCCAGTGTGTGATGTAGAGAGGGAGCGGATGTTACATGTAGATCCTGAAACTGATGAACAATCAGACACTGCCTCACTGTGTGTGTATCCTCTCACTGTCCATCCAGTAGAGTCACTCTGGTCCTCACAGCTCAGTGAGAGAGAGTCAGCAGTAAAGTGTTGAGTTCTGCTGGGATTGATGATCAGAGACACTGGAGGAGATTCACCTGAAACACACACATTATAATTCAGATCTTATTCTGAAAATTAACATGTATTTTTATTTTATTATGATGTTAATTTCAGTGTACAGTTTAGTAAACATGTGTAACATTAAAATTACCACAGGACTAATACTTGCTCTGATTAGACAATGATATCCGAATAAAAATCTACTATCAGGTGCTTATTCAGCTGCTTTACACATTCCTCACTAAGGAGTTTAAATAAACAGTTATTACACAACACATTAGCACATATACAACACTTAATATTAATAAATGTACATTTGCTACACTCCAACTCAACTCTATTGTTGATTTATTTCCTCACCAGTGATGCGCAGTGGCTGCAGGTTGCTGAGCCATGTGTGAAAGACTGGTTCTCCTCTCTCTGCTCTGCACATATAAACTCCTGTGTGATTCACAGTAACAGGACTGAGAGTGTAGGAGCCTCCAGATCCTCTGCTGCTGTCTGAGAGGAGCGCTGTACTGTACCTGAGGGAACCCTGACTGTCTCTGGAGGGAACCTCTGTGTACCAGCTGAATGTCCAGCCTGTAGAGGAGCGTTTAACCTCACAGCTTAGAGTCACTGAGTCTCCTTCAGTCAGCCAGCGCAGTGGAGACACACTCACTACTGCCTCTGCTGCATCTGATGGACAACAAATGTAAAAATAAATAAATAAAATCATACAGAGTGGTAATCTTGTTATATATAATTAATGATAAGATAAAACAAACTCACACACTCACCTAATACAGTCAGTGTAACAGCATCACTGGTGTGTGAGGAGTGTGAGCCTCCTCTCTCTCTTCCTCTACAGGTGTATTTACCTGCATGAGATGTTTCAGCACTACTGATTCTGTACTCCTGTTCACTACTGACACCAGAACCATCTTTATTCCAGCTGTAGATCCAGTCAGAGTCCTCTTCATCCTGTATGTCACATCTGAGAGTGACAGTCTCTCCTCTGTACACCTGTTCATCAGGATTTATGGACACCACAGGTTTTGGGAGCGCTGTACAAAGATAATAAAATATTTCCTGAAATAATTAGTATGCTTTTGATTGATTGGTTTTCATGAGTGTAGAGAGTTTAGAAGATTTTGGAGAAGAATGTAACATTACGCATGTAAATGTTTTGGACAAGTTATAACCACATGCACCAAAAAGTCCAGCGTCTTCAACAGATCCTGATTCTAATCATTTGGTATTGTGTTAGATGTATTTATAGTAAAGTATTATTCAGATCTGTTTAATAAAATGAAAGGTGATTCATGACATCACATTTTATTCTGTATAATTCCATGTTTTGGTCATTGGTAAGGAAGCAGAGTGGAGCAAAAGAAAAAAAATCCTACAATTACTCGAGATCCTGATGTGATCTGGCTCCAGGTCTCTTATGTATGATTTCCAAAGTGATTAGTCAGCACTTATAGAGACGAAGCAGGTGATTTATTTACAGTGTAGCTTTAAGGCCTCTGGTATCAGACACACACTGTACATTCTTTCTATATTGATCGTAATTTAATATTCTGTAGTGAGTGTTTCAGCACTAATGTCTGTGTTTCAGTTACAGTTATAAACACCATCATGAGTCTGATTAACATGAGTGCTGTGTAATTATAATTTCCATCTTTCTACTACTATGAGATTTATTATCCCTACATAACACTGATATCTGATAGTCTGTATCTCTGATAACGGAGATTTTCGTCCTGATGAACACACACTCAGCGGTACTTTAACTTTTGCTCTACTGTTCATGAATGACAGGCTTTATAAATATCTAAAATATAATAAGAAATAACTTAAAACATGCAGTGAGAGAGTAGAAAGCATGACGTACCTCTAACTGTAACTGTAACTGTATCACTGAGCTCTGAGTCGTAGTTTCCTCTGCGTGCTTTACACTGATACACTGTTCCTCCTGCATTAGAGACTGTATCATGGAGTGTGTTGGTGTCTTCAGCTACTTGGACTCGATCTTTGTACCAGAGAAAAGTCCATCCATTAGACAGCAGATTACAGTTCAGAGTAACTCTGTCTCCAGTGTAGACGGAGCTCTGAGGATTCACTCTCACAGTCGGTTTGGGTTTTTCTGTTGATATGAAATGATGATGATATTAAAGTTTTCCTCTTTACAACATAAACAAGAGTTTTATCATCTTAATCAGATGATTTGTGTCTAATAATGCATTTATATTCAGCATTTGTTAAACAGTTACAGTTGTGCGACTTTATTACATGGACAACATGGTCTTATAATATCTGTCAGGAACCTCGAGTGGGCACGGAAGCAGGAGCGGGGGCAGGTGTAGAGCGTGGGATCGGGGAGTTCAAGAAACGTAGTCGTAAGACAGGCAAAGGTCAAGCGATCGGACGAACAACACAAACGGGGTCAGGCAGAGAGCGTAGTCGAAACCGGAAACAGGGGTCGAGGATCAGGAGAAGACTCACTAACTAGATCGGCTTGGTAACGCAGAGAAACGAGTAGACTGAACGTAGACTTCACATTGACTCTAGGTGAATGACATCCCTAAGTACTAGCGTGTGTGTGTGTGTGTGTGTGTGCGTGTGTGTGATTGGTGCCAGGTGTGTCTGATCAGAACTCCGGTCATGGTGAGCGCATGCGTGCATGAGAAGTGAGTGTTGCGTCTTGGGAAATTAAGTTCTGATCTGACTGAGCTGTGACAATATCATTACACTGTATATATACTGTACATGGAATTAATTGAATACATTTTTTCATAACTGAACAAACACACTGAAGTTTAAAAGTTTTTTTTTTTTTTCAAATGCACTTTATGAGTGGTGCATAAATACACACTCTTAATGAATTCATCTTCATCAGTGTGTTCACTATTATGAATGTTGAACACAGTGAATGTACAACTACACCATTCATCATTACTAGACACAGGATAAGTAACTAAACGTTGTTTTTTTTCCGGATCTGTGACATTTTAAATAAATCTTGTGACTTTAATCCACACTGTATGTAGTGATGTGATGCTGAAGTTAATAAATATTGGTGTGAGGAAGAGATTAACACACACACACACACACACCTGACACAGTGAGTGTAACAGTGTTGCTGGTCTCTGAGGTCTGAGAGTCGCTTCTTCTCCGTCCGCTGCAGGTGTATTTAGCGCTGAGAGACTCTACAGCAGTGAATGAATATTTCCTGTTCTCAGTGTAGGAGGATATTTGGACACCATCTTTATACCAGTTGTACATCCACTCAGTGTCTGCATGTCCTCGTATTTCACATGTGAAAGTGACTTCCTGTCCACTGAATATCTGTCCATCAGGCTGCAGAGTCAGAACGGCTTTTGGTCTCTCTGTACAGTTACAACAAATACATCAAATCAGTCAAACACACCCTTCTCTGACCATCTGATATTTAATCAGTGTGTTTTGTAATGATTATGTGTCTCAGTGCATGTTACAGGAGTGTAAGATCAGACATGTACCTATCACTGAGAGAGTCACTTCATTACTCCCTGTCGTGAACCCTCCATCAATAGACCCGTAACATCTGTATCTGTGACTCTGATCTGCTTTTATAGTGTAGTAATTTTCAGCAGATCTGTGACTATAAACACGATCTTTGTACCACTGGTACGGTCCATTTCCTCCTGAAATCCTACATGTGAGTGTAACCGTCTCTCCTCTGAATATTTGAGGTGAATTCGGCTCCACAGACAGAACTGCTGGAAAAATCAAAAAGCAAACACACACTGTCAATGTAAACAACTTACATTCTGCATGACAATGTACAAACAATCTTCTCCACCTTAATACAAATCCAACATGTACACAACATAGGCAATAAAATATGTATAAATCACCTTGAGCTTGTCCGACTCGGATAAGTGAAATAAGCACTAAAAAGGGAAGAGGAACAGAGAATATGATGTAACGCTGACTTGTTTCTTTAATTTAAGAAGACAAATGAGAACAATGTCATATACTGCAAAAAATCTGTATTTAGTTTCACTTCAGCTGTAAGAAATGCAATATATCGACCTGTTTCAGTAATGAATGGAGTTTAGATTATGCTTTTTAACCCATACTAATAATTCGATTATGCTTTAAGTAGTACTTCTAAATGTAGGTTACATATTGAATACACTTCATTAAGATATCCAGAAGTGAGTTATACATATTGATTACACGTCATAGATATTTTCTATATATATTTTCTATATATTTTCCTTAGAAGCTCTTATGACCAATCACATTTTATAGCTGAGATCAAAACCACTTCTTCCAGCATGACTTTTTAAAGAAAGTGATCTGTACATCAGACATAAATGGAGACAAGTCCAATACTTGTCTGATCTTTTTGGAAAAGGTGGATCAGAGAATTCCTTCCACTGCTCCAGGAATATCAGAAGTGGACGAAACCACACAGAAGCTTCGCTGTTGGTGATATTGTGATCATCATGGATCCAGCAGCTCCATGGGGTTCTTGGCTACCTGACAAAATATCTCAAACATATCCTGAAAGTAGAGGACTAATACGAACTGCACAACTGAAAACTAAAACAGGATTACTGGACAGACCTGTGATTAAAATCTGCCTGTTTTTAGAAGACACTGGGGACTGATCTCTAAAGTAAACATACACACATACATATTCCGGCTCCTTTGATAATTTAAAGGATTGTAGTTGCACACCAACAATTATGGGGTCGGTGTGTAGGAGCCATTGTAGATACAGGTGTATCTAAAAAATTTTAATATTGTGGAAAAGTTCTTTTTTTTCATTAATTTAATTCAAAAAGTGATACTTTCATATTTTCTAGATTCATTACACAAAGTGAAATATTTCAAGCCTTTTTTTCTTTTAATCTCAATGATTATGGCTTACATCTCATGGAAATCAAAAATCCAATATCTTAGAATATTAGAATAAAGAATTTATAATACAGAAACTCGACCGTCTGAAAAGTATGTTAATTTATGCACTCAATACTCGGTCAGGGCTTTAATGGTTTTGCACAAATTACTGCATCAATGCTCCGTGGCATGGAGGCGATCAGCCTGTGGCGCTGCTGAGGTGTTCTGGAGGCCCAGGTTGCTTTGATAGTGGCCTATAGCTCGTCTGTATTGTTGGGTCTGGTGTCTCTCATAGATTCTCTTTGGGGTTCAGGTCAGGCGAGTTGGCTGGCCAATCAAGCACAGTAACACCACGGTCAGTAAACCAGTTACTAGTAGTTTTGGCACTCTGGGCAGGTGCCAAGTCCTGCTGGAAGAGGAAATCAGCATCTCTATAAAGCTTGTCAGCAAATGGAAGCATGAAGTGCTCTAAAATCTCCTGGTAGGCATCGTATTGACTCTCGACTTGAGAAAACACAGTGGACCAACATCAGCAGATGACATGGCACCCCAAATCATCACTGACTGTGGAAACTTCACACTGGACTTTACACTGGACACAGTGGCCTCTCCACTCTTCCTCCAGACTCTGGGACCTTGATTTCCAAATGAAATATACAATTTACTGTCATCTTCCCATGATTGTGGATGTGTGTACTGAACCAGACTGAGAGATTAAAGGCTCAGGAAACTTTTGCAGGTGTTTTGAGTTAATTATCTGATTATAGCTATTCTCAGGTCTCATTACTGCGTTTTAAATTCTTTATTATAATATTTTGTGATTTTTGATTTCCATGAGCTGTAAACCAAAATCATTGAGATTAAAACAAACAAACAAAAAAGGCTTGAAATATGTCACTTCGAGTGTAATGAATCTAGAATATACATATTAAATTATGGCAAAAATGGTTTTCTTTATGGAAATTGAAAGATGTTTATAGGTTTGCAGAACGTTCCCCTAATGTTCTCTTAATGCTCCCATGATGTTTTCTTAATGTCCCCATAATTTCATGAATGAGAATTGAAAACTACTCAAAGTGAATGAGTAATCTGAGTAAACTTTCATAATCTGTTTGTAAAAACCTTGCTGATGGACCTACTTGATATAAATCACAATTCCCTACTCAGTGGTACAGGTAGTAAAACTTGAGGTAAAGTTCTCCAGTTCTCCAGCTCAACGTTCTCAACTCAGCTAGTAGCCTATTTTTTATTGAAGGCTGTGGTAATTTACCTGTCTGTAGGTAAATTAGGACTTGTAGGACTTGTAATGTATGACTTGATCAGATAAAAAGTTGGATTTATCATAAAACTTGCCTCAGGTGTTTTCATTGTTTGCAGGACTACCAGACCATAAAATATAAAACCATTTGGCTCTCTAACACGAGACTAGGCTAGTTTGGTGTCAAGCTAAGCTAACTAAGCTATCATCGTATGGGTTTAGCTGCTACAGAGCCATGCAGAGTACATTATCTGTCCTTGTGTTCTGCTCATATCATGTTCACGTAAACTGTAACTCATACAGACATTTACACATCACAGGATGTTAGTGATTCTGTTTCAGTGACTTTACTGGTTAAAAATAAATAAAAATCAGTGTATAGTATATCCATTTTTCCCCTCACACTGACTGTGTGAGATGGCTTTGGGCAGAATTCAGAGCTGTCAGCAAATATTTCCACGTATTTTCCTGTAAACCTTGTCTGATTGGTCTCACCTCCATTTACTGAAGATAAAATTACAACACTTCAGTATTTTACTGATGTTCAGTTACATATTGACAAACTGCTCACTAGGTGAATTATTCACTACTGAGTGATTTGGGGCTAAACAAAAAATCTTTGGGACTATAGCCCCGAATGCCCAGGCCAGGTACTCTTTCTTGTGGGTGGGTCAGTGGGGTGGTGGCGAGGGCGCTGGTGTCGCCCTAAGGACTGCCTGGTTCACCTATGTCTAGAAACGGCCCTGTCGCATACCATGACAGTACGTACTGCATTAGATTCAGTACCTACAGCTCGTTGATACAGTACGTAGCCAATTCCATTACATTATGGGATAGTGCAGTATCCACAGTGTCCACTGGATCCATACTGCAGAATCAGAAGGTCATCCGGGTATTTCTCGCCTACTGTTGATGAATACTGAGAATTCTGACATGCTACTACTTTGGTGTACTGCTTTTCTCCTACTGTGTAGTAGGGTAGTAGGGATATTCAGCCTATAGTAGTACGCCAAAAGTAATAGCACTGGACACTGTGATATCCCATAATGCAGTGGTTCTCAACCAGGGGCTCCACTGGGGAGGCGGGAAGAGATCGGAAGGGAGGTGCAAAAAAAAACACAGACCGGGCATCAGTTGTGTACTCTGTGTATTTTATTGCTTTTCAAATATACTGAGCATAAATGAAAAACTCAGTCTTTTCTCTCCCTCTGTATTTTCTCTTTTCTGGGTACAGATGGAGTTTAGCTGCCTTTTATCTAGCTGTCACTGCAGACCAGTGTTGCCAACTTAGTGACTTTTCAGACCCCTTTAGCAACATTCTTTTTGCAAAAAAATATGCACCTAGTGACAAATTTAGCGACTTTTTGGAAAAACCTTAGCAACTTTCCATTTGTGGCCAGTACTGTCCTGCAAGCACGAGGTCTTGCTTTCATGCTGCACTCACACCTCCCTCTGAATCTGCTCTGTTCAGTGAGGGTCTGAGAGCCAGAGATTTAACAATGTCATGGATAACGAGACACGCCCTTCTTCCCAATGTGAATGTTTTTAGAATGCGAGACAACTGGAATGCAACATGTTTTACATAGTTCTCTTGTTCAAAGTATTCATAGTGTTCAGGAACACTTTATATCATTCATGTTCAATACCTGTCCATTATATAGCTTTATAAATGTCATAAAAGTTATGAAAAGTAATAAAAGAGTACAAAAACACAAAAGCAAAAATAAATGTATCTATCTATTTATCAAAAACATATTATAGATTATGAATGTATATATATATATATATATATATATATATATATATATATATATATATAAACACACACACACACACACACACACACACACACACACACACACACACACACACACACACACACACAAGATATGGGATTCTTGGGGGGGCTTTAGTTACAAAAGGTTGAGAACCTCTGCCATAATGCAACAAGATAGGCACTGAAGAGCTGTCAGAATTGGCACCAAGTAGTATTTCCCGTTTGTATTCATTACTACTAATTACTACTAATTCATTACTACCAATCAGTACTGTACTGTATCAATGACCCAGCAGTAGGTACTGAATCTAATGTAGCAGGTACTGAATCTAATGTAGCAGGTACTGAATCAAATGCAATAGGTACTGAATCAAATGCAATAGGTACTGAATCAAATGCAATAGGTACTGAATCAAATGCAGTAGGTACTGAATCTAATGCAGTAGACCTGTCACAGAATGCCTTTTCGGATGCAGCTGCAGTTCTTATCACACGCTCACGCACAACTTATCAACACTATCTTTTATTTATTTATTTAAAAGTAACAACATAACACTCTGATCATGTACTCTTCCTTTCATACCTTATAAGAAACAGAAAATGTTCATCCATGATAAAAGCCCACAAAAATATCATGAACCAAAATCTGATTCATGCTCAGAAAAAACTCCACGTCACCTCAGACACTCTACAACCCCAAATAACACACATATACTGAAGATGGTAGATTTTAGATTCTACACATATGCACTAAAGTGAACCAAAAGGTCACTGCAGTCTGTAGTGTGATTAGATTAGATTAGATTAGATTGAATTGGATAAGAACCACTAGGTACTGCGTGTTGTAACACACATGTGCAACTGCAAGCACAGTACATCACTGTTATCCATCTATGGTTAGGGTTGGGGTTAGTGTTAAAGTTAGAACATCCAGTACGTAGTATATCTAATCTAATGTCATTACACTACAGGCTGCAGTGAGGACACACCCAATTAACAGCAATCCACATAAACTATGCTGAAAATAATAAATATTTAGTCCCCTCTGACACCATTGGAACAGCAGGCCAAGTTATTGTTATTGCTGTAGACTGAAGACATCTGGGTTTGAGATCAAAAGATGAAAAAGAGAAGAGAGGTTAGAATTTCAGCTTCTCTTTCCTGGTATTTATATGTAGACGTGTTAAACGACATAGAACATAGCACATTTCTTTCAGACCACCCAATTGGTAGATACTAGGAAATAAAAGCTGAAATCCTAAACTCTTGTCTCATATCCATCTTTTGATCGCAAACCCAAATGTCTTTGGTGTACAGCAGAAACAAATGAATAGGCCTTGCCGTTCCAATAGTTTCAGAGGGGACTGTACTGTACGCTGCCACTGATATCATTATTCACGCAACTAATTAACACTATTCTACATATAAATGTAACCCTTACCTTAACCTCAGTAACCAAATAATTAAAAAAAAAGTTCTCACAAGGGCTCAACTTGTTGTGGATAAAAATGACATGAAATAAACACGAGGGAGATTGAGTATGAGTAAAAATGTAATTTTATTGGTAATTCACAGGACGGGTGGGTGCGTAGTCTGGAGGAGAGTAAGAGGGGGAGGAAAATGGGGTGCGTCCTGGGGACATGGGGAAATCAGGGTGGGTGAAGTGAGCGGACCACTGAGAGTCGGGCGGACTGGTGGGTGAGAAGAGGGACGGATGGTCGGGGCCCGGATCGGAGAAGACAACATCATCATCCTCGGATTGGAAGCTGGAGGGGGGTTCTGGGTCTGACTGTGTAGAAGCGTCAACACGCACGTTCGTGGGGCAGATTCTGTACCGAAGAAGAGGGGGGAACCCCGGATCTCCATTCTTAGGGGGGGTGCTGCGAAGATAGTTAAGTAGCATCATGATATCAGCAGTGAGATGCACAAGCTGGTAATGAGTGTCCAGATCCAGGTCCAAATCCTGATCCAGGTCCAGTAACGGAGAGAGAGGGGACTGACGACGGGCACCGGCACCTAGACACATAGAAGCGGGATTAGGCGGATTGGAATTACGAGCAATTTAAGAGCAGTAATAGTAAAAAAGTCAAAAAGAAATGTACGAGCTGAGGAGTGCTAAAAACACACACACTCTCTTCCTCATACACACACATGAATAACTTTAATAGAATCTTATAGTAATAGAGAAACTCTATAAAAAACAGAATAGTAGGATATGCAGGACAGTAGAACTGTAATGATATTAAGAAGTTGGAAGTACAGTAAACCGCTTTTCAAGTAGTATAAATATATATAAACTAAGAAATATAGTGCAAATATGAAAATAAATTATAAATGAGAAGTACAGGAAAAAAAGGAAAATATAACTTACTCATGATTCAGATGGTGAAGATTCTCGTCTCGCAAGGAAAGCCTTAATTTTTAGAGAACCATGAAGAAAGCCAGTTATAAGGGTGGCTGCCCCCCCCCTCGAGATAACGATAAGACCAAGGTCCCTCCCGGTTGTTTAGTCGTCTTGCTTACGTCATTTTTTTAACCTAGGGAAATGGGAATCTTGGTTTTTGAAAACCTAGGTAAAAGAGAACCCTGGTTTTTGAAAACCTAGGTAAAAGAGAACCCTGGTTTTTGAAAACCTAGGTAAATAGAAACACTGGGTTTTTGTTTCCTGGGTTGTTGGAAATGCCTGGGTTCTGATTTTATGTGTAAAGTAAAACCCCTGGTTTCAATTCTATGGGTAAGTGAAATAGGCCTTTTCTGGAAACCTATGGGTTATCTAGTGTGTAAATACAGTATAAATACTGGAGCTTAAGCTCAGGGTATGGGGGATCACTTTTGAGAATTCTCATCGGTGTGGATCTCGTGTGGTGGAACAATAAAGCTGGACCCTTGCTTCTTCTCACTCACGGCTGGTGTGTTTTTTCTATCTCCAACTGGGCTCAGAGGTAGATGTGAGTATTGGCTTCTAAGTTGAGTTTTAAATGTTTTTGGGTAATAGGCTAAATTTGAGCCAACAAACTCAAATGAACTAACTCACACGACTGATAAGGATGTACACTGATCCAACAATCATATCAGAGACTCTTACGAAAATGTTCTAATCACATGTTAACCTCATCACACAGGACATTAGACTTCATCTGAACATATTGTTTTAAGCCACCACTCACTCTAATGAAGACACAAAGAAAACATTTACTCACAGATCATCACACGGAGTGGACGGAGCTCCATCCTGTCACTCTGATGAAGGACTGACTGATCAGTGGTCTGTGTTAAAGACACTACACTTCCTGTGTTCTTACACACAGAGAGAAAGTGAGAAAGACTTCCGTTCTGGTCAAAGTTGATGTGCTCTTTTCAGGTGAACCCAGAAATTATAACAACAATTTGCAGAACATAACTTTATTCAACTCCTGAGCTTGTACAGTTCCTCTGCTACTTCACTCAGGTTCATGACTGATCTCAACAAGACATCCAGTGGACCTTTCTGTAAAGCTTTTTATCTCGTTTGATTGAGCAAGCAAGCTAACTCTTTTAAAAGAACGAGGTCTTTCCTAAATCAAGAAATTTTTCTATTCTGTCAGATTTACTTCAGGTTTTGGGTTTGATGCATTCCATAAAGATCAGAAAAGTTCTCTGGACTTGATGTCAGAACCTCCTATGAAGCTGGGAGGCAGGGTTTCTGCTAGTCACAAAATGGGGTTCTTAAATCTACAACCTAGATGTGATCAGTGAAAGGGATTCTAAAATTTAGATTTTTCCAATAAATCTGTGTGTATTTTCATCCATTATATTTGGATAATAATAATAATAATAATAATAATAATAATAATAATAATAATTCCTTAGATCAGTGTAAGGCTTTTCTAGGCACTCAAAGTGTTTTGTATTGTATTGGGGGGGGGGGGGGGGGTGCCTCCTCAACCTCTACCAGTGTGTAGCATCCACCTGGATACACCAGAACACCCAATACACCCAGAACACCCAGAACAGCCAGACCAGCCAGCTATTGGTGGAGAGGAGAGTGATGTATCCAATTCAGGGATGGGGATTATTAGGGCGCCATGATGGGGGCCAATGGAGGAATTTCACCAGGACACCAGGGTTATACAGAAAAATAAGTGTTCTGGGATTTTAATGACCATAGGACCTTGGTTTAATGTCTCATCCCAAAGACTGTGCATTAGGACCCACACTGAGCACCCCACAGAGTGAGCACCCCATGCTCTCTTTGCTGCTTCCAGCAGCAAGCTTAGTTTTCCCAAGAGAGTCTTCCGTGAAGGTAATGGCCAAACTCAATCCTGCTTAACTGCAGTGGGAAACCAGACGAGATCTACAGGGGGACATGGTTCGAGCAAATGATAAGATAACAATCTGTAAAGCTTCATGTGAAAGTAGGAGGTGTTTTTCTGGAGATGAACAAGTACTGAGTAATGCTGATGACAGGTACTGAATAAATAGGCTTGAGAAATAAAATGCTATTGAAATCTAAAAAAGTTTTAAATGAAAACAAATTAAATGGAAAAAGTGAAAAGAGTCTGATATGTACTCTGGTAAAAGTCTGGAAAAGCATCATAAAAGAAGGAATTAATAATTTGGTGGTGTCAGTGAGCTGCAGGCTTGATGAAGTTATTGCAAGCAAGAGATATGCAACCAAACATTAAGTGTTATTTACTTCAGTTTACTTCAACTTATCTGTTACTTCACTTTTGCTCACCTAAAAATTGTTTGGTCTGATACAAAAGGTTCTATGTTTTATGATGTTTAACACCAAGATGTAAATACCAAGAAATAAAAACTCTAAACTCTTGTCTCATATCCATCTTTTGATATTAAATCCAAAGGTCTACAGGTGTACAGCAGAAACAAATGAATTGGCCTTGCTGTTCCAATAGTTTCAGAGGGGACTGTATGTACTAATCCCATAAACAAGTGTTTAGATCTTTTATATTTATTAATCCCCATAGTCAATGTGTGTTTAGATCTTTTATATTTATTAATCCCCATCACTAATTCATGTTTAGGTCTTTAATGTATGCTGCAGTGACATCTAGCATTATGTTCATCTTTTATTATTAGCTCAGCTCACTGAGTGCTGTTAGTGTTTACCACAGAAACTAGAGTGAGAACATGCAGGTGTGACTGTTTTAATTTTGGCATTACTGAGAATTTGAATGGCAGCATTTCCTCATTTCTCACACAGCTCAACTACAATATAAACCAAACCACAATAATGTTTCATGTCTTAACTGCTAATCATTTAAACTGTGTAATCATTAAAATCATTTAAAATCACATATCTGCTGACGAACAAATAAGAACAAATAAACTCTTTGTGTAGTAACGTCAATTAATCACAACATTCATTGCTAGATATAAATAGTTATTTTTTAATGTAAATCAGATCTGAAATGACTGACGTGAGATAATGTGCAGTTGTGTACAGTTTTCAGATAAGACTACACAATGAAGCCGGAAGTCTTAAACTGTATCACTGCTGCCATTTGCAAAAACATTATCTTCATAGATTAGAGTCTGCACATCTGGAGCTCGGCGGTGCTGTTTGAACCTACTGGCTCTACAAGGTACTGCAAGTAAAAACATGATATACACTGCCCTCCACTAATATTGGCACCCTTGGTAAATATGAGCAAAGTAGGCTGTGAAAAACCTTTATATTTTATTCAAAAAAATTCACAAAAATTCTCTGGATATCATGTAAAAATATCATGCAAAAAGGAACTCGCTTATCTCCCGACAGAGCTCTCGAAATCTCTGCAGGTATTTACCCCTACTAAACCATCTCACGTCAGTGTGTAGCAGGAGCTCAGAGTGGTCGCAGTCTGCCTTCTCCAGATGCGCACGAACAGCTGTATTTGAAGTGATCTAGCACGTATACAACAGGCGATCTTTGTTGTCACATCCACGATCTCTTTCACGTTCAGCATTTTTGCGCATAAGGCTTGTTGGTGTATTATGCAGTGGTAGTTCAGGAAGTCAGGGAAAGCATCGTCTTCCCTGCACTTGGCGATGAATCCATTTGCGCTGCTCAACCATTGCGGGCGCACCGTCCGTGGTGACTGATATCAGTTTGCACACTGGGAGCTGGGTTTCGTCAATGAAGTCTTTACAAGACTGAAAAATGTCCTCTCCCCGCGTGTCTTCTTTCATGGGCAGCATCGTTAACAACTCTTCTTTTGCAGTCCTGTCTGTAAACAACATCCGAATAAAAACGCACAACTGGGCTGTATCACTTCCGTCCGTAGACTCGTCCGATTGCAGTGAGAAACACGCGCCGTCTGTGATGTCCTTCCAAAGCTGTTGTGTCAAATCCTCGGCCATGACTTCACAGCGCCGTGGAACTGTACTTCTTGATAGCTGGAGAGCTCTGATTGAAGATAATACTTCGGTTTTGTTTTTAAAGTCCCGAAACAACGAGTCAGCTGCGTCTACGAATGCCTCTTTTATCACCTCTCCGTCTTGGGATGACTTCTTGTGTTTAATGATGGAGTGACTCACCCGGAACGACGCTTCGGTGGCGCCTTAGCATTTGAAGTCAGTCGTGAGAATCGTAGTTTTTATGAACAGTCCTAAAGTGCCGCTCCACATCCCCCTTTTTGGGAATAGCAATGGTAGCTTGGCAGATCAGACAAACGCACTTCGAATATGACATCGTGAAAAAAATCATCCTCCCATTCCGCATGGAAGTGATGAGTCTTCGGTTTCTTGCTTGATCCCGCTACCTCTCTCATTTTGTACCCTTTCTTCAGGAGGAATAAATCGGAAAGTTAACTCAGTGATTTCGCTCGATAGCCTTTAGCGCTGGCGCGTTTGATCGCACACGCATGGTGAGAGAAAAGACGAGATCTCAGACTGGCTGCCCTCTACATCATCCATAACATCTATTTTTATTTTAATGGAGATCTACCAGCACTTCCTTTGAGATCGACCGGACGTATTGGGCACCCTGCTCTACCCCTTTTATTTATTACAGTATTTGGTGAGATGAACTTGACTGGTTTATATCTGTGTGAAGCTGCTTCATTCACAATAATATTATATTCTCTTTTTCTTATTTCATTATTCATTACAAGTCATCTGGACCTCCCATAGAAGTTTGTGTGACAGAAGACAAGACAGCACTCACACTCCGCCCATCTAGTTAACTTCACATCATCTCCCCACACACGCAGTAGTTTAGTCATTGTCTAGACTGCACACGTGGGTCTGCGCTACAGCTCCATTTCACACACACACACACACACACACACACACACACACACACACACACAGGTTTTTATCACACATTACTTCTCCCTGCTGATCCACATCCCCAATAATCACACTACACACACCAGATAAGTTTAAAACAGAACATCTTCATTGACGTGTCTGTATATTTGTTTAGTCTGTCTTTGTTTGTGCTGTAGATTGTCCGCGTCCGTCTTCCGGGTCCAGTCCGCCGAGACTACAGCAAGAGGGAGGAGATAAACTCCTGTCCTATTTCTGCACCAGTGTTTATGTGTCTGGGGGAAAAGGGGGACTTTTATTGAAATGAACATGAGGAAGGTGGTTAATATGTGTGTATGTTCACATTGTGATCATATTATATGTTCATATCTATATGTTTATGATGATGTATACTTATCTTTATGTGTGAGGTTGTTGTGTTCATACTTACCTGATATTTATTCTTTATAATGGTTCATGCCGAATGGGCGGGGCTTCAGCTTTATAAGTGTGCCACTACCCTACATGCGGGGGCTGATGGAAAGTCCGATTCATTTCCGCGAACCGGTTCTTTCGGACAGTTTGTTTCAATGAACCGGTTCATCGGTTCCTTTAACGCAGTGGTCGGGAACCTATGGCTCGCGAGCCAGATGTGGCTCTTTTAATGGCTGCATCTGGCTCGCAGACAAATCTTTAATAATAAAAAAAATAATAATAATAACGTTAAAAATATAAAACGTTCTCATGTATTTCAATACATTCATTTGCTACCGCTCATGTTCATGGTTGCGGGTGGCTGGAGCCAATCACAGCTGTCCTCCGGGACAACACCAATTTTTTATTGGATAATGCGTAACGCACACGGGTCGTTGTGAGGTCAGGAAGTAAACTTCCCTCCTTTTAATCAAGTAGTCAGCTAGCTAATTGCAGAAACCCTTTTATCGAAGAAGATGTCTAAAAGAAAAAAGATGAGTATCGTACTTTTCAGCAGGAATGGACAGAGGAATTCGCCTTTGTGGAGAGAGCAGCTTCTGCAGTGTGTCTAATATGCAATGATGAAATTGCATCGATGAAACGGTCAAATATAAAGCAGCACTTCGACACACGCCATACTACACAGCGGCTTCACATCTAATCTCCTGCAGTCATTCAAAGCGCGCTTTGGAGAATTTCGTGAGCGCACTCGTCTTTTTAAGTTCATCACCCATCCACACGAGTGTGCAGTGGACAGGCCGACCTGAGTTACAGCCCCGGTGTCTCCGTCAGAGATCCTGAGCTACAAGCTGCTGACCTGAAGGCCTCAGACATGTGGGTGAATAAGTTCAAGTCACTGGATGAAGATTTGGGAAGACTTGCACGACAGCAAGCAGAGTTGGCGAGCAAACACAAGTGGGGAGAAATGAAAAAACTTCAACCCGCGGACCAGCTGATTGTCAAAACTTGGAAGGCGCTTCCCGTCACATAGCACACACTGCAGCGTGTGAGTATTGCTGTACTGACCATGTTTGGCTCTACGTATGCATGTGAGCAGTCTTTCTCACATCTAAAGAACATTAAGAACAACCTACGATCACGTTTAACGGATGGAAGTCTCAACACCTGCATGAAGCTTAACCTCACCACGTATCAACCAGACTACAAAGCCATCAGCAAAACCCTGCAGCACCAGAAGTCACATTAATGCCAAGAAGTACTTTATTCATCATTGGTAAGAAACAGCACAACAACGTTATTAAAAAGAATTCAGAGACTTATTGTACTTTAAAAGTGTTGGTCTTACATGAAATGCACACATTTACTTGTATTTAGTTTTAAACATATTGTATGGCTCACGGAATTACATTTTAAAATATGTGGCGTTCATGGCTCTCTCAGCCAAAAAGGTTCCCGACACCTGCTTTAACATCATCAAGCAATGGCGTAGTGCATGTGTCTGTCATGTTGTATCAATGAAACCTTCAAATAAAGTCATTTGTGTGAACGCATATTGCTGATTATTGCCTTTTATTCACTTAAGTTAATGGTGTTCGTGGTCACAGTTTAATTTGCCGATCCTTCGTGTAAGATTCGACTGACCAGTATTGAGTAGCCTACATCTTGGACAAGTCTCCTCCATTAAAGTTTTACACCTACAGCATACATAACACACACTGATGTACAAACACAGATATGTTCTACATGTCTAAAGTATAAGGAAAGAATAAACTAGTCTTATAAACTCCATGATTTAGCTTAACAACTTAAAATATAATCTGCATACACAATAAGCTATAATAAAATTCATTTATATTTCTTGATAGAAAGGATTTTACATATTTTAATAAGAATGTTTTTAATAAAACTAGCCATAAGTATAATTCCAATACGTTTTGTTTGTTATTAAATAAATTTACATTTCACATCAGGCTCGTTCAAGTCATGTGCATAGTGTCAGCAACTCACTCGTCTGAATCCTCGCTGATCCTCTGCAAACCTCGACAGTTAGTTGAACCGGCTCATACGGTTCTTTTTGAGTCGGACATGCTGTGGAGCGTGCTACTACAGCTGTGCATCTTGCGTCATCAACCCGGAATTAAAGTTAGATTCAGTTTGATTTTGTGAACCACCTTAACTGATTACTTCTGGAGAATCAGCTCAAAAGAACAGTTCATTCAAGAACTGGCCATCACTACATGCAGGGGTTAGTTTGCTGGTCCATGTGGAGTTAGATGTGAGAGTAGTGTAGTCAAAAGTATTAATATTGTGAACTTTTTTGAAAAAAGCAATCCAGTCTAATTATAAAATTATTATATAATTATAGTCAAGATATATATTTTATCAATATTAATTTATTTTCACCATCATGTAAATATTTTTTTCTTCATTTAGCCTGAGAATGTGAAATGATGGATCAGCAGTGCAAAATCAGTTTAGCACCTCCTCTCTCTTTCTCACTGTTTAACTCACACTGCTGAGAAAAGCAAAACACCACAACCGCTTTAAAGCCCAGTGATGATCAGAGTGGGAAATGTTGACTCAGTCTGACAGTCACAGACAATTCAACATAATGGCAGTATGTAAAACTGAACTCTAAAGATAAATTGAACTTTGAGACGTGTGTAAAATGTTTCCATAGCATCAAAAAATGAGAAGCTAAATATAGATAATTTGTGGTTCAGTGACACATTTTAAGTTTTGTCTCAGCTAATGTTAACACTGTCTATTATAACCGATTCATACGATTGGCATTAAATGAGCTAGCTAACATCCATCCCATCCCAAAACAGTGGGCGTGAATAACCCGACACATGTGGACATTGCCTTTGGCAACTTTTAGCAAGTGTAGGCAGTGTGTATTATGATAAGTTTAGTCGTACAGTTGCAATCAAAATTATTCAACCCCCATTGCAAATCAGGTTTATTGTCAAAATTTACAGACTTTCAACTGTTTGCAATGAACACATCAAACAAAAGCAATTGAAATAGTTCAACACAATGAATGCATCAAGTGGTTTACCCAAATTCAACTGAAAATGCAACTTATAATGACTTCTCCAGTCTCAAAATTATTCAACCCCTTCATGGCATTTTTGTACTTAGTAGAGCACGCTTTTGCTGTTATGACCTGCTGATAATGAGATGCAGAGCTTCTGCCAGCGGTCCTGAGGAATCTCAGCCCATTCCTCATGAGCAGTGGCCTCTAGTTCAGTAATGTTCTTGGATTTATATTATATATCAATCCTGCATGGAAAGAACTGTTATTCACAGTTTAGTAAATCCGACTACGCCACCCTGGGGAAGAACCAGGGAAATACTCCCAAATAAGTTTTACCGACTGAAGGCAAAGAACATGAGAGTGAGACATGAGTATCAATAAAAGCTACATTTTATTATCACACTTAAGCATCATTAAAACTTATAAATATAAAGTCGCTCTCCCATGAAGCATAATAAGAATTTTAAAACTAAGCAATTCTCCAGGCCCAGGCTTGGTGGGAACAACGCAGGCCAGCTACTTCCTGGGAGGTCATCCAAACCCACCTTAATTAAAACCAAATCATTAAACACTACCTACACCACAAGGAAGTTGTTGTGCCGGGACACTGAGCACGCTGTGAAGCACACACCACTGAATGACAGCAGCTAGCTTCCCCTGTCCACCAAGACTCACTGGCTCCTGGAGAGAAAGAAAAACACCAATTAACCCAGAATTACACAATACACTAAACAATAAGCAAAGAAAGAAAAACTAAAATATTACAGACACTGTGATGTGGTGGCTAGAACACTCAGGCCCACTGACACCACCACATGAAATAGAGGCAGTTAAACAGCTCCTAAACAGAACCAGAATGATTGTTAACAGTAAATACAATGAAAAGTATAGCCACTATAGTGTGGAGACAATAGGACAAAGCCACAACATACACCCCATCAATAGTGTCACATGTAGCGTCTTCAGCTAGGGATTTGTCTTAGAGGAGATTTAGATGCTCAACTCCCCACTCTCACCTCAACACAAATATCAGAGTCAAACTAAATCTACCAAGTCCCAGTGTGAAAAAGGGAGAGGTGCACTTACTATTGGGTTGAACAAACACCAAACACGAGGTTGTATGATTACGCACGCGCGGCTAATGTTACCGTCACTGAACGCACGCGCGGCTAATGTTACTATCACTGAACGCACGCGCGGCTAATGTTACTATCACTGAACGCACGCGCCACCAGCGCCGCTCCAAAACTATAATAAACAAATTAGCCTTGAGATGTTCACCTCATTACACCCTGAGCAAAGCCTCAACGTACCTGAACTGAACCGGGAACTGAACCGGGAACTGAAACTGAACCGGAAATGCCGGGGAGCGAGGAACTCTGAATCACCAATACACATACGCGCCTGCCAAAATAAAGGTCCTTAAATAATAGAATAGCTCCGACCTTATTGATCTGCCAAAGCCATACCCCGAGCAGGGTCAATAGGGTAGTTCACTTATCCTGTCACACACACACACACACACTCTGTCATTAACTTTGGGAAGACACTGTCAGTATCTGTCTACGCAAGCTCTCTGGAACTGCCTGTGCAGTAACTTTGTGCAGCATCATGGAGGTCACCCCATCTGTGCCAGATCTCATGGAGGTCACCCCATCTGTGCCAGATAGTGTGGTGTCTTAATGCACATCACCTTCTAACCAATCAGAATCCAGTATTGAGACTGACCATGGTATAATACATTATGATCAACTTTGTATTCTGCTTACATGTGACTGTTCCAGAAGATATATTGTTGTATAATAATGAAATGTATTACTATTTGTTTATGTGATTACCTTTCCTGTTTCATAAAAATGTTTAAGCAGCACTTGACTAATTACATGATTATTGAAATGTCTTATCTTTTTGTACAAAGGACTCGGCGGTGATGAAACAGACTCTGCTTGCCTGTGAGTGGGTGGAGGAGAACAGACCCCACTTTGCTGGGAAAGTTCACTTACCACGGATCATGAGGATGAACGAGGATGATGCCTTGTTGGCCATCACAATGCAGGACCTGTTTATCAACACTATTTTTTATGAAAATTAAATGGACGAAGAGAAAATCCGGGCTCCCTTCCTTTTCACCTTCGAGAGATTAAAGGATATGGAGTTTTTCATGCAGGAAATATACGATAAAAGAAATATTCACGTGTCTTGCCTGCACAACCCTCACCGCTAACAAACTAATTAGTGGGGTAGATCGGTGAAAATATTGCTTTTACGTGTAGTTTTAGGTTTTGTAAAATGTTGTGTTTTTTTTAACCCATTAAAGTTTTGTGGGGGAAAAAATGTGTTCTTGAAACTGAATATACTAAAATTTTATTTTGTATCTTTTATCTTATTATATATTTTTTTCCTAGAGTGAAGAGTGATTTTTATGTTAGATGTACATTTTGCTAATGAAGGTGAATAGAAATAAAATAAATTCAGCAACTCTTGGGGGCAGTGGAGTATGTGACTAATAAATTGTAAATTATTAACACTCCCAGTCTACTACCAAATGTTCATGGAGTTGGTTGCCTTGCTACCAGTCTCAGACCACACGTGTCCTCTTGTTTTGTTCTTTAGTGTGACACGTGGCTGGGTTCAGACTACAAGACAAGTTGCTTATTACCATTTGATGAAGTCAATCACATGTGGACTGAGTCCATCCAAAATTATATTCACATATTTCCATCTAAATTATGTTCACAATGATACTCTTGTTGTACATGCATTCATTTTTCTTTCATGAGGTGGAGGCCCTAAGTGTACATTTAAAAGCAACAAAAGAGATAAAACAAGCAGATAGGTGATCATTTTATTTATTTATTTATTTTTATTTTTTATCACACCTGCAATGGTAACTCAGCTCCTATGTTTAAAAGCAAAGAGCATATTAGGAGCACACTTTATTACATTAATGAATCACATGACTGAGAAAATTCACAAATTGCTTACATAGCCTGTCACGTATCGGGAAACTCTGGACTCCACTTCACATCAGTCACTGCACTTCTCTAGTTGTCACATGACCACCTGCACCTGATTCATGTTTTGGGTAATGAGCACTCATGTGTATATATAGTCCTTGTCTGCACCATTAGCTTGTCTTTCGTTGTCTTAGACTCATGTTGTTTCTGTCTCAGTGTTTTGTTTCATGCCACAGTGGTTTTTCAAGTTGTCTTTGTTTCTTAGTACGTTTGCTTCAATAAAAGTCATTATCTGCACCTGCTTCTGGCTTGACCATGACTCGTGACATAGCCTTAATACAGTGGGGGAAAAAAGAAGGTAGTCTGGTCATGCAGTTTGTCACAGAAACAGTGCAGAAAAATCATGAAATCATGAAAAATGTTAAAGAAAGATAAGGCAATATTAGCTATGCCAGCATCTCCAGTTCCATGCAAGTCTCATGGTTACTTTGACCTAACCTTCGTGCATTAACAATCAACATTTTTTCCCCATTAGGTAAGTTTGATCTAATGAAGGGCTTGCATTAACGTTAACAGCCAGTAGGTGGCGAAATGAGCCATAGACGTGGAACTAGACTAGATCCATAGATTACTAGACTAGATCAAGAGAGGTGGAGCTAGACGTCCAGCTCCATCTATTTGGCTCTGCAGTGAGCAGTAGTGATAGGAAGTTCGGACCATTTTACTGACTCGGATCTTTGAATCTCCTTCAGCAAAATGAACAAATCTTTTTTCAAGTCATTTTTCATTTCAGCAGAATATAATTAAAATGTTACATGTTAAATTCACCAACACATCTAGTACTTATGTAAACGATCACATTTGGAATAAAAAATAAAGTATAGGCTATTGCAGCCAAGGCCAAATTATGAGAAACAGAAATGATTAATAGCATTAGGTCTTCAGGCTATACAGTCTGTTAGTTCACCTCACCTCCCGATCCGAGTCGTTCTTTCTTTTGTCACATCGCATTTCTCACGTCTGTTCCCCGGAAACAGAAATGATTAATTCAGCTCTCAAGTCTTCGGGTCAGAGTCGTTCGTTCATCACGTTACAGCTCCATGGGCTAAATGCAGTGTTCTCTGTTGC
The DNA here is from genome assembly GCF_001660625.3 of Ictalurus punctatus. NCBI lineage: Eukaryota > Metazoa > Chordata > Actinopteri > Siluriformes > Ictaluridae > Ictalurus > Ictalurus punctatus. The sequence continues at coordinate 2,223,832 of NC_030422.2, read as the reverse complement.
ACTTGGAGCTGCTGTTATATAAAAGCTAGATGATGAAAAATAATGTAAACACCTGAGACTCAGACAGACGCTTCAGCTTCTATCACTCTGTACGGTCTGTTGTCCTCATCAGGGTCAGCTGTAAAATACACACTCATGAACACTTCAAATTAGCCTCTTATTAAATGTTAGGGTTTAATTTTATGTCTAATGAAGAACACTGTGAGGTCTTACTTCGAGCTCTGTAACATTTCACTGCCAGAATGATGGTCACCAGCACATACGGAGAGGCCGCTACTGCACTGCTGAGGAGCTTCAGTACCGACAGTGGAGCTTTTCCATCTGATAGAACTGGAGGGAAAAATACCATGGATAATAAAATAATTATAATCATACTAATAATAAATTATTATTAATCATATATAAAGCATAAATGAACAGGCCATAGATCTAATACATACAAGTTTCATGAGTATTCAAATTTCAAGATATGAGTCTGAAAAGGTGTCTGAAACTTAATATGTTTCTTTAACCATATACAAGTGTTTCTCTGGAACATTTAATTGAACATTAGGACCGTTATATTTTATTATTTCATTTTACACTTAATGCAGTAATAATAAAAGAAGAGATATTTTGACATTAATATTATTTATTATTGGATAAACCTGGGACATTTTCATGTTCAGCATTTTGCAGCACATTGAGTCAGCAAATAAATAAAAATCACATCTTTAGTCTTCATCGACTGCATTTCACATCATCATCTCAAAGTCCAACATCTTTACTGCATATCACACTTTGTATGCATATTGTGCAGCTCTAATCTACACCAGTACTGAGTGCTGAGGTGAACCTGAGGTTAATGAGTACTGAGGAGATGATCACACTCACCTGATACAGTCAGTGTAACAGCATCACTGGTGTGTGAGGAGTGTGAGCCTCCTCTCTCTCTTCCTCTACAGGTGTATTTACCTGCATGAGATGTTTCAGCACTACTGATTCTGTACTCCTGTTCACTACTGACACCAGAACCATCTTTATTCCAGCTGTAGATCCAGTCAGAGTCCTCTTCATCCTGTAGGTCACATCTGAGAGTGACAGTCTCTCCTCTGTACACCTGTTCATCAGGATTGATGGACACCACAGGTTTTGGGAGCGCTGTACAAAGATAGTAAAATATTTCCTGAAATAATTAGTATGCTTTTGATTGATTGGTTTTCATGAGTGTAGAGAGTTTAGAAGATTTTGGAGAAGAATGTAACATTACACATGTAAATGTTTTGGACAAGTTATAACCACTTGCACCAAAAAGTCCAGCGTCTTCAACAGATCCTGATTCTAATCATTCGGTATTGTGTTAGATGAATTTATAGTAAAGTATTATTCAGATCTGTTTAATAAAATGAAAGGTGATTCATGACATCACATTTTATTCTGTATAATTCCATGTTTTGGTCATTGGTAAGGAAGCAGAGTGGAGCAAAAGAAAGAAAATCCTACAATTACTCGAGATCCTGATGTGATCTGGCTCCAGGTCTCTTATGTATGATTTCCAAAGTGATTAGTCAGCACTTATAGAGACGGAGCAGGTGATTTATTTACAGTGTAGCTTTAAGGCCTCTGGTATCAGACACACACTGTACATTCTTTCTATATTGATCATAATTTAATATTCTGTAGTGAGTGTTTCAGCACTAATGTCTGTGTTTCAGTTACAGTTATAAACACCATTATGAGTCTGATTAACATGAGTGCTGTGTAATTATGATTTCCATCTTTCTACTACCATGAGATTTATTATCCCTACATAACACTGATATCTGATAGTCTGTATCTCTTATAACAGAGATTCTCTTCCTGATGAACACACACTCAGCGGTACTTTAACTTTTGCTCTACTGTTCATGAATGACAGGCTTTATAAATATCTAAAATATAATAAGAAATAACTTAAAACATGCAGTGAGAGAGTAGAAAGCATGACGTACCTCTAACTGTAAGTGTAACTGTATCACTGAGCTCTGAGTCGTAGTTTCCTCTGCGTGCTTTACACTGATACACTGTTTCTCCTGCATTAGAGACTGTATCATGGAGTGTGTTGGTGTCTTCAGCTACTTGGACTCGATCTTTGTACCAGAGAAAAGTCCATCCATTAGACAGCAGATTACAGTTCAGAGTAACTCTGTCTCCAGTGTAGACGGAGCTCTGAGGATTCACTCTCACAGTCGGTTTGGGTTTTTCTGTTGATATGAAATGATGATGATATTAAAGTTTTCCTCTTTACAACATCAACAAGAGTTTTATCATCTTAATCAGATGATTTGTGTCTAATAATGCATTTATATTCAGCATTTGTTAAACAGTTACAGTTGTGTGACTTTATCACATGGACAACATGGTCTTATAATATCTGTCAGGAACCTCGAGTCGGCACGGAAGCAGGAGCGGGGGCAGGTGTAGAGCGTGGGATCGGGGAGTTCAAGAAACATAGTCGTAAGACAGGCAAAGGTCAAGCGACCGGACGAACAACACAAACGGGGTCAGGCAGAGAGCGTAGTCGAAACCGGAAACAGGGGTCGAGGATCACGAGAAGACTAACTAACTAGATCGGCTTGGTAACGCAGAGAAACGAGTTGACTGAACGTAGACTTCACATTGACTCTAGGTGAATGACATCCCTAAGTACTAGCGGGGTGTGTGTGTGAATATTTATGAATATCACAGCTGCTCTTTACTCCAGATCTTCCAGATCAGTTGTAGTGATGTGATGCTGAAATTACTAAATATTGGTGTGAGGAAGAGATTAACACACACACACACACACACACACACACACACACTCCTGACACAGTGAGTGTAACAGTGTTGCTGGTCTCTGAGGTCTGAGAGTCGCTTCTTCTCCGTCCGCTGCAGGTGTATTTAGCGCTGAGAGACTCTACAGGAGTGAATGAATATTTCCTGCTCTCAGTGTAGGAGGATATTTGGACACCATCTTTATTCCAGTTGTACATCCACTCAGTGTCTGCATGTCCTCGTATTTCACATGTGAAAGTGACTTCCTGTCCACTGAATATCTGTCCATCAGGCTGCAGAGTCAGAACGGCTTTTGGTCTCTCTGTACAGTTACAACAAATACATCAAACCAGTCAAACACACCCTTCTCTGACCATCTGATATTTAATCAGTGTGTTTTGTAATGATTATGTGCATCAGTGCATGTTACAGGAGTGTAAGATCAGACATGTACCTATCACTGAGAGAGTCACTTCATTACTCCATGCCGTTGACCGTCCATCAATAGACCCGTAACATCTGTATCTGTGACTCTGATCTACTTTTATAGTGTAGTAATTTTCAGCAGAACTGTGACTATAACCACCATCTTTGTTCCAGTGGTACGGTCCACTCCAACCTGAAATCCTACATGTGAGTGTAACCGTCTCTCCTCTGAATATTTGAGGTGAATTCGGCTCCACAGACAGAACTGGTTTAAACACTGCTGGAAAAGTCAAAAAGCAAACACACACTGTCAATGTAAACAACTTACATTCTGCATGACAATGTACAAACAATCTTCTCCACCTTAATACAAATCCAACATGTACACAACATAGGCAATAAAATATGTATAATTCACCTTGAGCTTGTCCGACTCGGATAAGTGAAATAAGCACTAAAAAGGGAAGAGGAACAGAGAATATGATGTAACGCTGACTTGTTTCTTTTCTTTAAGAAGACAAATGAGAACAATGTCATATACTGCAACAAAATCTGTATTTAGTTTCACTTCAGCTGTAAGAAATGCAATATATCGACCTGTTTCAGTAATGAATGGAGTTTAGAAAAAGCTATTTTCTCTCAGGTCACTATGCTGCTCATTACTGTCTCATGTTTAATGTCACGTCTTGTGACGTAAGGGAGATAGGGACGGATGCAAGTGCAGTAGGAACAGTTTTATTTAATGAGAAACACAGGCAGGTAAATCCAAAACGTGATCCAAAACATGCAAGAGGTCAGGCGATCGGAAAACAGGCCTACACGGGGCAAGGCAGGAAACTATGTCGTGGTCACCGAAAACAGGTCGAGATACAAAACATGACACATAAACTATGACTATGAACTGGGAGCGGAGAAACCAGCGTGAACTACACATGAAGACTGACTGACTTAATCTAATCTAATCTAATCTAATCTAATCTAATCTAATCTAATCTAACATTCCGCGCTGTGCGCTGGGAGGCGCGCGGTATATATACACAAACATACTCAGCCTCGTAAAGTCTGACGGCTGAGGGCAATTCAGACACACGTGAAACAATAGCCAATGACAGAGCAGGGAGGAGACATAACAAAACATAACAAATGCACGTGTCCAAACGTCACAAATGTCACCAAAGGAAAAGCAGGTGCTCGCGCACCTTGCTCGTCCACGCGCGCTCACATGTTCTAACGCGCGCGCTGCGCTGCGTTTCCTATGAGGAAAAACCCGATCTCAGTAGCACGTACAGGTAAATGATCACATTCAGGCTTGGACTGTGCAACGTACTGAAACATTTCTCTGAAAAAATGTCTATGAGGATGACTGTCGAGTGTAAAACTGAAAACTGGCATGGCTTTTAAAGTTCAAAGATGTTCTCTTAAAGCTAAGACCATATAGAAGGTTCATTCAGTCTTCACTTTCTTCTGAAACAGGTGATCCTATCACAGAGCAGGACAGAGTCAAAAGGGAAATGAAGATCTGCAAGGCTGGATTACATGGTCAAAGTAGAAGTAGAAGATCTTGCTGTTGCAGATTCGGCAATCATCAGATTTTCTCAACAAGAAACACACAAGGGAGAGATTGCTGCCTTGCAAAATGGAAGATCTGGAGTAAAGAGCAGCTGTGATATTCATAACCTTCATCCAGTGTTGATGGATGGTGTGCTCAAAGTTGGTGGAGGACTTAGTAGAGCAGCGATGCCAGAAGAGATGAAACGTCCTGTTATCTTGTCAAAGGAACACCATGTATCCAAACTCATCTGGCCACATGTTCATAAAAACTAGGTCATGCTGGAGGAAGCCACATGTCAACACTTCAAAAAAGGTAATGAGTTATAAATTGAAACTCTGCCTGTAGAAATAAATTTTCAGAATGCGTTGTCCGTCAACGTCTACAGGGCAAGATGGGAGAATAAAAAATGGCTGAGACTCATGCATTAAAGTTTGATAATGGCACAAATTTCATTGGAGCAGAAAGAGAGCTCCAGACAGCTTTGAACACACTGGATCATGACTAAATCCTGCGTACATGTTTCTATCTGAGGGACTCAAATGGACTTTAATCCCCCTGCTGCATCGCATCACGGTGGCGTGTGGGAGCGGCTCATTCATCTGGTAAAGAAGGTCCTGTACTCCACTCTCCAACAACAATCGTTGGATGATGAGAATTTTCACACCATCCTTTGTGAAATTGAAGCTATTCTTAATGACCTCCCCATCACAAAGCTTCTGATGATTTAAACAACTTGGAAGCTCTTACGCCCAATCACATTTTACAGCTGAGATCAAAACCACCTCTTCCACCAAGGCTTTTTAAAGACAGTGATCGGTACATAAACACGTAAAGAGCGACAAGTCCAATACTTTGATCTTTTTGGAAAAGGTGGGTCAGAGAATTCCTTCCACTGCTCCAGGAATATCAGAAGTGGACGAAACCACACAGAAGCTTCACTGTTGGTGATATTGTGATCACCATGGGTCCAGCAGCTCCATGGGGTTCTTGGCTACTTGACAAAATATCTCAAATATCTCATATCCTGACAGTAGAGGACTAATACGAACTGCACAACTCAACACTAAAACAGGATTACTGGACAGACCTGTGATTAAAATCTGCCTGTTTTTAGAAAACACTGGGGACTGATCTCTAAAGTGGACATACACATATATATTCCGGCTCCTTTGATAATTTAATGGATTGTAGTTGCACACCAGCAATTATGGGGTCGGTGTGTAGGAGCCATTGTAGATACAGGTGTATCTAAAAAAAAATTAATATTGTAGAAAAATGTTTTTTTTTCCATAATTTAATTCAAAAAGTGATACTTTCATATTTTCTAGATTCATTACACAAAGTGAAATATTTCAAGCCTTTTTTCTTTTTATCTCAATGAATACGGCTTACACCTCATGGAAATCAAAAATCCAGTATCTTAGAAAAAAAATTATAATACAGAAATTTGACCATCTGAAAGGCATGTTCATTTATGCACTCAATACACGGTCGGGGCTTTAATCCTTTTGCACACATTACTCCATCAATGCGCCGTGGCATGGAGGCGATCAGCCTGTGGCACTGATGAGGTGTTCTGGAAGCCAAGGTATCTTTGATTATTGTATTATAAGTTCTTTATTCTAATATTTTGAGATTTTTGATTTCCATGAGCTGTAATCCAAAATCATCGAGATTAAAACAACAACAAAAAAAGGCTTGAAATATTTCACTTGATGTGTAATGAATATAAAATATACATATTAAATTATTGCAAAAATAAATTTTTCCACAATGTAACATTTTTTTTTAGATGCACTTGTAAATGTATGTGTACTGCATGTATTTTGAGGCTGTCACCACTGGGGGGCAGTATACACATGTTAAGGGGTATTATCAGGTGATTATATGATATCAGGTATACCCAGCTAACAATTTTTGGTTCTCAGAACATACATTTTTAAGGTTTGTTTTTTGTTAACCAGGAACATTTTATTTATGGAAATAGAAAGATGTGGTTTGGAAAGATAGGTTTGCAGTACGTTCCCCTAATGTTCTCTTAATGCTCCCATGATGTTTTGTTAATGTCCCCATAATTTCATGAATGAGAATTGAAAACTACTCAAAGTGTCTGCATAATCTTTCATAATCTGTTTGTAAAAACCTTGCTGATGGACCTATTTGATATGAATCACAATTCCCAACTCAGTGGTACAGGTAGTAAAACTTGAGGTAAAGTTCTCAAGTTCTCCAGCTCAACATTCTCAACTCAGCTAGTAGCCTATTTTTTATTGAAGGCTGTGGTAATTTACCTGCCAATGTATGACTTGATCAGATAAAAAGCTGGATTTATCATAAAACTTGCCTCAGGTGTTTCATTGTTTGCAGTACTACCAGACCATAAAATATAAAACTTTTTGGCTAACATGAGACTAGGCTAGTTTGGTGTCAAGCTAAGCTAACTAAGCTATCATTGTATGGGTTTAGCTGCTACAGAACCATGCAGAGTACATTATCTGTCCTTGTGTAGCTGCTCCCAAACTTATTCTTCTGGTCAGATAAAAATGTATGCTTCAACTGATGTTTGTCGTTTCTTTTATTGCATTCCTTCACAACTTAAGCGCATTCAATCACCATCAAAAACCATCAATCACCGTCAAACACCGTGAAAAACTGAAATAAAGTACATAACACATTCTCACATGAGCATATTGCACATAAGCATGTTCTTAAGAGTCCATGTGTATTCATTCATCTTGCTCACATATTAAACTAGCATTAATGGCCTTAGGAAACATTTGCACTATTACATTACAATACAAACCAACATACCGTGTGCGACTTCCGACCAGAAATCTAGGAGTAGCTGTAACGCTTTACTGTTTAATTATTCTCTTCTTTAGCACCTAACTCCGTGTACAGCGTAGCACCAAAAACTGCATGCACATTTTTGCACTGCTATTAGTTAGGCTAATCACATGACCACAGTAACTTAAATTCAATGCAGTTCACTAGTATAACCTGTAGGTGTCACTATTTCTGCAACCCTTGTAAAACAAAACTCACATAGGCAAATTATTATTAATATTGACATTGCATTATTGTAATAACAACAACATAACAAATAAATACTTTAAAGGCTTAAAGAAAGAAAAGACCCATACATGTTTTCAGCGGCAGCTACATCATGTTCACGTAAACTGTAACTCATATAGACATTTACACATCAGAGGATGTTAGTGATTCAGTTTCAGTGCCTTTACTGGCTAAAAATAAATAAAAAATCTCTGTATATCCATTTTTCTCTCACACTGACTGTGAGATGGCTTTTATTTCCACGTATTTTCCTGTAAACCTTGTCTGATTGGTCTCACCTCCATTTACTGAAGATAAAATTACAACACTTTAGTCAGTTAGTCGGGTGGTGGTGAGGGCGTTGGGGCGCTCATCGGTGCCTCCAAGCTGGTGTCGCCCTAAGGACTGCCTGGTTCACCTATGTCTAGAAACGGCCCTGTCGCATGCCATGACAGTACGTACTGCATTAGATTCAGTACCTACAGATCGTTGATACAGTGTGTACTGATCAGTATGTGTGTAGTCTGAATACAAAGTGGACATACTACATCCGACATGTTGGTGCAGACAGCTCTTCCGTGCCAGTTCCGTTACATTATGGGATAGTGCAGTATCCACAGTGTCCACTGGATCCATACTGCAGAATCAGAAGGTCATCTGGGTATTTCTCGCCTACTGTTTTATGAATACTGAGAATTCTGACATGCTACTACTTTGGTGTACTGCTTTTCACCTACTGTGTAGTAGGGTAGTATGGATATTCAGCCTATGGTAGTACACCAAAAGTAATAGCACTGGACACTGTACTATCCCATAATGCAGTGGTTCTCAACCAGGGGCTCCACTGGGGAGGTGTGAAATAAACACAGACAGGGCATCAATTGTGTACTCTGTGTATTTTATTGCTTTTCAAATAGAATGAGTATAAATGAAAAACTCAGTCTTTTCTCTCCCTCTGTATTTTCTCTTTTCTGGGTACAGGTGGAGTTTAGCTGCCTTTTATCAAGCTGTCACTGCAGACCAGTGTTGCCAACTTAGTGACTTTTCAGACCCCTTTAGCGACATTCTTTTTGCAAATAAAGCACCTAGTGACAAATTTAGCGACTTTTTGGACAAACCTTAGCAACTTTCCATTTGTGGCCAGTACTGTCCTGCAAGCGCGAGGTCTTGCTTTAATGCTGCACTCACACCTCCCTCTGAATCTGCTCTGTTCAGTGAGGGGCTGAGAGCCAGAGATTTAACAATGTCATGGATAACGAGACACGCCCTTCTTCCCAATGTGAATGTTTTTAGAATGCGAGACGACTGGAATGCTACATGTTTTACATAGTTCTCTTGTTCAAAGTATTCATAGTGTTCAGGAACACTTTATATCATTCATGGTCAATACCTGTCCATTATATAGCTTTATAAATGTCATAAAAGTTATGAAAAGTAATAAAAGAGTACAAAAACACAAAAGCAAAAATAAATGTATCTATCTATTTATCAAAAACATATTATAGATTATGAATGTATATATATATATATATATATATATATATATATATATATATATATATATATAAACACACACACACACACACACAAGATATGGGATTCTTGGGGGGGCTTTAGTTTCAAAAGGTTGAGAACCTCTGCCATAATGCAACAAGATAGGCACTGAAGGGCTGTCAGAATCGGCACCAAGTAGTATTTCCCGTTTGTATTCATTACTACTAATTACTACTAATTCATTACTACCGATCAGTACTGTACTGTATCAATGACCCAGCAGTAGGTACTGAATCTAATGTAGCAGGTACTGAATCTAATGTAGCAGGTACTGAATCTAATGCAATAGGTACTGAATCAAATGCAATAGGTACTGAATCAAATGCAATAGGTACTGAATCTAATGCAGTAGACCTGTCACAGAATGCCTTTTCGGATGCAGCTGCAGTTCTTATCACACGCTCACGCACAACTTATCAACACTATCTTTTATTTATTTATTTAAAAGTAACAACATAACACTCTGATCATGTACTCTTCCTTTCATACCTTATAAGAAACAGAAAATGTTCATCCATGATAAAAGCCCACAAAAATATCATGAACCAAAATCTGATTCACGCTCAGAAAAAACTCCACGTCACCTCAGACACTCTACAACCCCAAATAACACACATATACTGAAGATGGTAGATTTTAGATTCTACACATATGCACTAAAGTGAACCAAAAGGTCACTGCAGTCTGTAGTGTGATTAGATTAGATTAGATTAGATTGAATTGGATAAGAACCACTAGGTACTGCGTGTTGTAACACACATGCGCAACTGCAAACACTGTACATCACTGTTATCCATCTATGGTTAGGGTTGGGGTTAGTGGTAAGGTTAGAACATCCAGTACGTAGTATATCTAATCTAATGTCATTACACTACAGGCTGCAGTGAGGACACACCCAATTAACAGCAATCCACATAAACTATGCTGAAAATAAAAAATATTTAGTCCCCTCTGACACCATTGGAACAGCAGGCCAAGTTATTGTTATTGCTGCAGTCTGAAGACATTTGGGTTTGAGATCAAAAGATGAAAAGAAGAGAGGTTAGAATTTCAGCTTCTGTTTCCTGGTATTTATATGTAGACGTGTTAAACAACGTAGAACATAGCACATTTCTTTCAGACCACCCAATTGGTAGATACTAGGAAATAAAAGCTGAAATCCTAAACTCTTGTCTCATATCCATCTTTTGATCACAAACCCAAATGTCTTTGGTGTACAGCAGAAACAAATGAATAGGCCTTGCCGTTCCAATAGTTTCAGAGGGGACTGTACTGTACGCTCCCACTGATATCATTATTCACGCAACTAACTAACACTATTCTACATATAAATGTAACCCTTACCTTAACCTCAGTAACCAAATAATAATAAAACTTCTCACAAGGGCTCAACTCAAATGAACTAACTCACACAACTGATATGGATGTACACTGATCCAACAATCATATCAGAGACTCTTACGAAAATGTTCTAATCACATATTAACCTCATCACACAGGACATTAGACGTCATCTGAACATATTGTTTTAAGCCACCACTCACTCTAATGAAGACACAAAGAAAACATTTACTCACAGATCATCACACGGAGTGGACGGAGCTCCATCCTGTCACACTGATGAAGGACTGACTGATCAGTGGTCTGTGTTAAAGACACTACACTTCCTGTGTTCTTACACACAGAGAGAAAGTGAGAAAGACTTCCGTTCTGGTCAAAGTTGATGTGCTCTTTTCAGGTGAACCCAGAAATTATAACAACAATTTGCAGAACATAACTTTATTCAACTCCTGAACTTGTACAGTTCCTCTGCTACTTCACTCAGGTTCATGATTGATCTCAACAAGACATCCAGTGGACCTTTCTGTAAAGCTTTTTATCTCGTTTGATTGAGTAAGCAAGCTAACTCTTTTAAAAGAACGAGGTCTTTCCTAAATCAAGAAATTTTTCTATTCTGTCAGATTTACTTCAGGTTTTGGGTTTGATGCATTCCATAAAGATCAGAAAAGTTCACTGGACTTGATGTCAGACCCTCCTATGAAGCTGGGAGGCAGGGTTTCTGCTAGTCACAAAATGGGGTTCTTAAATCTTCAACCGAGATGTGATCAGTGAAAGGGATTCTAAAATTTAGATTTCTTCCAATAAATCTGTGTGTATTTTCATCCATTATATTTGGATAATAATAATAATAATAATACTAATAATAATAATAATAATAATAATAATAATAATATCAATAATATCAATAATTCCTTAGATCAATGTAAGGCTTTTCTAGGCACTCAAAGCGTTTTGTATTGTGTGTGTGTGTGTGTGTGTGTGTGTGTGGGGGGGGGGGGGTATGCCAGAACACCCAGTACACCCAGAAAACCCAGAACACCCAGAACACCCAGATATCGGTGGAGAGGAGAGTGATGTAGCCAATTCAGGGATGGGGATTATTAGGGGGCCATGATGGGGGCCAGTGGGGGAATTTCACCAGGACACCAGGGTTATACAGAAAAATAAGTGTTCTGGGATTTTTAATGACCATAGGACCCTGGTTTAATGTCTCATCCCAAAGACTGTGCATTAGGACCCACACTGAGCACCCCACAGAGTGAGCACCCCATGCTCTCTTTGCTGCTTCTAGCAGCAAGCTTAGTTTTCCCCAGAGAGTCTTCCATGAAGGTAATGGCTAAACTCACCCCTGCTTAGCTGCAGTGGGAAACCAGACGAGATCTACAGGGGGATATGGCTCGAGCAAATGATAAGATAACAATCTGTAAAGCTTCATGTGAAAGTAGGAGGTGTTTTTCTGGAGATGAACAAGTACTGAGTAATGCTGATGACAGGTACTGAATAAATAGGCTTGAGAAATAAAATGCAATTGAAATCTAAAAAAGTTTTAAATGAAAACAAATTAAATGGAAAAAGTGAAAAGAGTCTGATATGTACTCTGGTAAAAGTCTGGAAAAGCATCACAAAAGAAGGAATTAATAATTTGGTGATGTCAGTGAGCTGCAGGCTTGATGAAGTTATTGCAAGCAAGAGATATGCAACCAAACATTAAGTGTTATTTACTTCAGTTTACTTCAACTTATCTGTTCCTACACTTTTGCTCACCTAAAAGTTGTTTGGTCTGATACAAAAGGTTCTATGTTTTATGATGTTTAACACCAAGATGTAAATACCAAGAAATACAAACTCTAAACTCTAAACTCTTGTCTCATATCCATCTTTTGATATGAAATCCAAAGGTCTACAGTGGCTGCAGTGGCATCTAACATTATGTTTGCTGTTAGTGTTTACCACAGAAACTAGAGTGAGAACATGCAGGTGTGACTGTTTTAATTTTGGCATTACTGAGAATGTGAATAGCAGCATTTCCTTATTTCTCACACAGCTCAACTAGAATAGAAACCAAACCACAATAATGTTTCATGTCTTAACTGCTAATCATTTAAACTGTGTAATCATTAAAATCATTTACAATCACATATTTGCTGACGAACAAATAAGAACAAATAAACTCTTTGTGTAGTAACGTCAATTAATCACAACATTCATTGCTAGATATAAATGGTTATTTTTTAATGTAAATCAGATCTGAAATGACTGACGTGAGATAATGTGCAGTTGTGTACAGTTTTCAGATAAGACTACACAATGAAGCAGGAAGTCTTAAACTGTATCACTGCTGCTATTTGCAAAAACATTATCTTCATAGATTAGAGTCTCCACATCTGAGCTCGGCTGTGCTGTGTGAACCTACTGGCTCTACAAGGTACTGCAAGTAAAAACATGATATACAGTGCCCTCCACTAATATTGGCACCCTTGGTAAATATGAGCAAAGTAGGCTGTGAAAAACCTTTATATTTTATTCAAAAAATTCACAAAAATTCTCTGGATATCATGGATAAACAATTGCAGAAAAACATAGGTTTATATAAAAAATATCTTTGTTAAATATAGGTGTGCACCAATTATTGGCACCCTTTAAGTTGATACTTTGTGCTACCTCCTTTGACAACATAACAGACAAGAGTCTTCTCTTATAACGCCTGATGAGGCTGGAGAATACATGGCAAGGGATCTGAGACAGTTCCTCCATATAGAACCTCTCCAGATCCTTCAAACGCTGGTGGACTCTCCTCTTCAGTTCACCCCACAGGTTTTTTATTTTTTTTTTTTATGTATGTTTTGGATCATTGTCTTGCTGTAAGATCCAAACACGGCCCATTTGAAGCTTTCTGGCAGAGGCAGTCAGGTTTTCATTCAATATTTCTTGATATTTGATAGAGTCCATGATGCCATGTATCCTAACTAAATGTCCAGGTCCTCTGGCAGAAAAACAGCCCCAAAACATTAAAGAGCCACCACCATATTTAACCGTGGGCATGAGGTATTTTTCCATGTCTACCTCTCTGTGTGTGCCAAAACCACCTCTGGTGTTTATTACCAAAAAGCTCAATTTTGGTTTCATCTGACCATAGAACCCGATCCCATTTGAAGTTCCAGTAGTGTCGGCAAACTGAAGACACTTGAGTTTGTTTTTTTGATGAGAGTAGAGGCTTTTTTCTTGAAATGTAGGAGACTTCGGATTGTAGTTTTGGAGACTTTCTAACCCCAAGACGCAACTAACTTCTGCAGCTCTCCAGCTGTGATCCTTGGAGATTTTTTGTCCACTCGAACCGTCCCCTTCACAGTGCGTTGAGACTATACAGACACACGTCCTCTTCCAGGTTGATTCATAACATCTCCAGTTGACTGGAACTTATTAATTATTGCTCAGATGGTGGAAATGGGCATTTTCACTGCTTGTGCTATTTTCTTATAGACACTTCCCATTTTGTGAAGCTCCACAACCTTTTGCTGCACATCCCAGCTATGCTGCTTGGTCTTACCAATTGTTATGAATGACTAATTGAATTTGGCCTATGTGTTACCTCATATTTATCTTGGTTGAACAATTTCCTGTTCGTAGTCACCCAGGTGTACTAAAAATGTAAAATATCAATGGGAATACACTTCACATATCATTTTCTTACATGAATTCATAAGGGTGGCAATAATTGTTGCACACCTATATTTAACACAGATATATTTTGGATAAACCTGGGTGGGTGCATTCTGCATGTTTAACAGCAAAAAGAAACTCGCTTATCTCCGGACAGAGCTCTCGAAATCTCTGCAGGAATTTACCCCTACTAAGCCATCTCACGTCAGTGTGTAGCAGGAGCTCAGAGTGGTCGCAGTCTGCCTTCTCCAGATGCGCACGAACAGCTGTATTTGAAGTGATCTAGCACGTATACAACAGGCGATCTTTGTTGCCACATCCACGATCTCTTTCATGTTTAGCATTTTTGCTAAATAATCCACTCTTAACCCGATTAAGACCATACTCTGATTAAGAAACTACCATGTAAACAGCTATTTTTACTTACCTTAATCTAATTAAGGTCACACTCGAATTAAGCTCTAATCGAATTAAGACAGGTGGAGTACTGCTGTTTCAGTCGCATTACGGACGAGTATTACAGACATGTAAACACCTTAATCACATTATGAACGTCGTGTGAGAGTTTTCACCGCATTTTGCGACAGGACACGATCACACGGCAGTTTTACGTTTTACGGCGAACAAGAGAGATCGGCCGCGTCCCAAACCGCATACTTTCCTACTATAGGCCTGTAATGTATCTCGGCTACTATATAGACGGTAAGTATGCGGTTTGAGACGTAGCCCACGGCTTCAAGCAGTCGTCTATTAGCACGCACAGCATGACAAATAATTAACTGCACTTAAAGCGTTCGTAAAAAAATAAAAATAAAAACACCCAAAACTGTATACGGTACCATAACAAAGACCAACTGTATGTCGATACGTGAAATTCTGGAGGGACGTGGGACAGCATGGTGCGGTGACGTAATGACGTGTGACGTTAATGTAATTATGTTCTAAAACATGTAAAACGGGAACATGACAGGAGTATTCTAAAAGCGACTCATGTAAACAACTTAATCACATTATTATCTTACTCAGAGTAAGGTCAATAATTACATTACTGCTGTCCATGTAAAAGTAGTCAGTATCGTAGTTTTTATGAACAGTCCTAAAGTGCCGCTCCACATCCCCCTTTTTGGGAATAGCAATGGTAGCTTGGCAGATCAGACAAACGCACTTCGATTATGACATCGTGAAAAAAATCATCCTCCCATTCCGCATGGAAGTGATGAGTCTTCGGTTTCTTGCTTGATCCCGCTACCTCTTTCATTTTGTACCCTTTCTTCAGGAGGAATAAATCGGAAAGTTAACTCAGTGATTTCGCTCGATAGCCTTTAGCGCTGGCGCGTTTGATCGCACACGCATGGTGAGAGAAAAGACGAGATCTCAGACTGGCTGCCCTCTACATCATCCATAACATCTATTTTTATTTTAATGGCGATCTACCAGCACTTCCTTTGAGATCGACCGGACGTATTGGGCACCCTGATCTACCCCTTTTATTTATTACAGTATTTGGTGAAATGAACTTGACTGGTTTATATCTGTGTGAAGCTGCTTCATTCACAATAATATTATATTCTCTTTTTCTTATTTCATTATTCATTACAAGTCATCTGGACCTCCCAGAGAAGTTTGTGTGACAGAAGACAAGACAGCACTCACACTCCGCCCATCTAGTTAACTTCACATCATCTCCCCACACACGCAGTAGTTTAGTCATTGTCTAGATCAGCGTTTCCCAACCATTTTTCAGTCAAGGCACCCTTTGAAAATTAAAAAAAATATATAGCACCCTACTTTGCACAAACAATAATGCTAAACAGCGTTAAACCTGGTTTATACTGGACACATCCACAATAGCACGAGGGAACGTGTGGCAAAAATTATGACATCGCCAAACAGGCTACACAGATTCTAGTCCAGTCTCTTGTTATCTCTAAACTGGACTACTGCAACTCACTGCTTTCAGGCCTCCCAGCCAGCTCCATCAAACCCCTTCAGATGATTCAGAATGCTGCGGCGCGCCTCGTCTTCAACCAGTCCAAGAGAACCCATGTCACACCCCTCTTCATCTCCCTCCACTGGCTTCCTGTAGCCGCCCGCATCAAGTTCAAGGCCTTGATGCTCACCTACAAGACCTTGTCAGGAACAGCACCCTCCTACCTCAACTCTCTCCTGAAGGCCTACGTTCCCTCTCGCAATCTGCGATCGATTAGCGACCGACGTTTAGCAGTTCCAACTCAGCGTGGCGCTAGGTTCCTTTCCAAAACCTTCACACTAACTGTTCCTAAGTGGTGGAATGCACTTCCAATATCAATCCGGACCGCAGAATCTCTCACCATCTTCAAAAAACAACTAAAGACCCACCTCTTCAATGAACACCTAACAAACACATAAAAAAAAAAAAATTTGCATTTACACCTCTACTCTGCACTTTGCTTCTTCTGGAATTCAATTAATGGATCTCGTATGGTAGCACTTATTGTATTGTTCTCTGCTTGATATCGCTTTGCTTGTATCTTTCTCATTTGTAAGTCGCTTTGGATAAAAGCGTCTGCTAAGTGCATAAATGTAAATGTAAATATGTTTATATCTATATGTTTATGATGTTGTATACGTATCTTTATGTGTGAGGTTGTTGTGTTCATACTTACCTGATATTTATTCTTTATAATGGTTCATGCCGAATGGGCGGAGCTTCAGCTTTATAAGTGGGCTGCTTCCCTACATGCGGGGGCTGATGGAAAGTCCGATTCATTTCCGCGAACCGGTTCTTTCGGACAGTTTGTTTCAATGAACCGGTTCATCAGTTCCTTTAACGCAGTGGTCGGGAACCTATGGCTCGCGAGCCAGATGTGGCTCTTTTAATGGCTGCATCTGGCTCGCAGACAAATCTTTAATCAAAAAAATTAATAACGTTAAAAATATAAAACGTTCTCATGTATTTCAATCCATTCATTTGCTACCGCTCATGTTCGTGGTTGCGGGTGGCTGGAGCCAATCACAGCTGTCCTCCGGGACAACACCAATTTTTTATTGGATAATGCGTAACGCACACGGGTCGTTGTGAGGTCAGGAAGTAAACTTCCCTCCTTTTAATCAAGTAGTCAGCTAGCTAATTGCAGAAACCCTTTTATCGAAGAAGATGACTAAAAGAAAAAAAGATGAGTATCGTACTTTTCAGCAGGAATGGACAGAGGAATTCGCCTTTGTGGAGAGAGCAGCTTCTGCAGTGTGTCTAATATGCAATGATGAAATTGCATCGATGAAACGGTCAAATATAAAGCAGCACTTCGACACACGCCATACTACACAGCGGCTTCACATCTAATCTCCTGCAGTCATTCAAAGCGCGCTTTGGAGAATTTCGTGAGCGCACTCGTCTTTTTAAGTTCATCACCCATCCACACGAGTGTGCAGTGGACAGGCCGACCTGAGTTACAGCCCCGGTGTCTCCGTCAGAGATCCTGAGCTACAAGCTGCTGACCTGAAGGCCTCAGACATGTGGGTGAATAAGTTCAAGTCGCTGGATGAAGATTTGGGAAGACTTGCACGACAGCAAGCAGAGTTGGCGAGCAAACACAAGTGGGGAGAAATGAAAAAACTTCAACCCGAGGACCAGCTGATTGTCAAAACTTGGAACGCGCTTCCCGTCACATAGCACACACTGCAGCGTGTGAGTATTGCTGTACTGACCATGTTTGGCTCTACGTATGCATGTGAGCAGTCTTTCTCACATCTAAAGAACATTAAGACCAACCTACGATCACGTTTAACGGATGGAAGTCTCAACGCCTGCATGAAGCTTAACCTCACCACGTATCAACCAGACTACAAAGACATCAGAAAACCCTGCAGCACCAGAAGTCGCATTAATGCCAAGAAGTACTTTATTCATCATTGGTAAGAAACAGCACAACAACGTTATTAAAAAGAATTCAGAGACGTATTGTACTTTAAAAGTGTTGGTCTTACATGAAATGCACACATTTACTTGTATTTAGTTTTAAACATATTGTATGGCTCACGGAATTACATTTTAAAATATGTGGCGTTCATGGCTCTCTCAGCCAAAAAGGTTCCCGACCCCTGCTTTAACATCATCAAGCAATGGCGTAGTGCATGTGTCAGTGTCATGTTGCATCAATGAAACCTTCAAATAAAGTCATTTGTGTGAACGCATATTGCTGATTATTGCCTTTTATTCACTTAAGTTAATGGTGTTCGTGGTCACAGTTTAATTTGCTGATCCTTCATGTAAGACTCGACTGACCAGTATTGAGTAGCCTACATCTTGGACAAGTCTCCTCCATTAAAGTTTTACACCTACAGCATACATAACACACACTGATGTACAAACACAGATATGTTCTACATGTCTAAAGTATAAGGAAAGAATAAACTAGTCTTATAAACTCCATGATTTAGCTTAACAACTTAAAATATAATCTGCATACACAATAAGCTATAATAAAATTCATTTATATTTCTTGATAGAAAGGATTTTACATATTTTAATAAGAATGTATTTAATAAAACTAGCCATAAGTATATTTCCAATATGTTTTGTTTGTTATTAAAGAAACTTGCATTTCACATCAGGCTCGTTCAAGTCATGTGCATAGTGTCAGCAACTCACTCGTCTGAATCCTCGCTGATCCTCTGCAAACCTCGACAGTTAGTTGAACCGGCTCATACGGTTCTTTTTGAGTCGGACATGCTGTGGAGCGTGCTACTACAGCTGTGCATCTTGCGTCATCAACCCGGAATTAAAGTTAGATTCAGTTTGATTTTGTGAACCAGCTTAACTGATTACTTCTGGAGAATCAGCTCAAAAGAACAGTTCATTCAAGAACTGGCCATCACTACATGCAGGGGTTAGTTTGCTGGTCCATGTGGAGTTAGATGTGAGAGTAGTGTTGTCAAAAGTATTAATATTGTGAACTTTTTTGAAAAAAGCAATCCAGTCTAATTATAAAATTATTATATAATTATAGTCAAGATATATATTTTGTCAATATTAATTTATTTTCACCATCATGTAAATATTTTTTTCTTCATTTAGCCTGAGAATGTGAAATGATGGATCAGCGGTGCAAAATCAGTTTAGCACCTCCTGTCTCTTTCTCACTGTTTAACTCACACTGCTGAGAAAAGCAAAACACCACAACCGCTTTAAAGCCCAGTGATGATCAGAGTGGGAAATGTTGACTCAGTCTGACAGTCACAGACAATTCAACATAATGGCAGTATGTAAAACTGAACTCTAAAGATAAACTGAACTTTGAGACGTGTGTAAAATGTTTCCATAGCATCAAAAAATGAGAAGCTAAATATAGATAATTTGTGGTTCAGTGACACATTTTAAGTTTTGTCTCAGCTAATGTTAACACTGTCTATTATAACCGATTCATACGATTGGCATTAAATGAGCTAGCTAACATCCATCCCATACCAAAACAGTGGGCGTGAATAACCCGACACATGTGGACACAGCCTTTGGCAACTTTTAGCAAGTGTGGGCAGTGTGTATTATAAGTATAGTCGTATAGTTGCAATCAAAATTATTCAACCCCCAATGCAAATCAGGTTTATTGTCAAAATTTACAGACTTTCAGCTGTTTGCAATGAACACATCAAACAAAAGCAATTGAAATAGTTCAACACAATGAATGCATCAAGTGGTTTACCCAAATTCAACTGAAAATGCAACTTATAATGACTTCTCCAGTCTCAAAATTATTCAACCCCTTCATGGCATTTTTAGTACTAAGTAGAGCACGCTTTTACTGTTATGACCTGCTGATAACGAGATGCAGAGCTTCTGCCAGCGGTCCTGAGGAATCTCAGCCCATTCCTCATGAGCAGTGGCCTCTAGTTCAGTAATGTTCTTGGATTTATATTATATATCAATCCTGCATGGAAGGAACTGTTAATCACAGTTTAGTAAATCCGACTACGCCACCCTGGGGAAGAACCAGGGAAATACTCCCAAATAAGTTTTACAGACTGAAGGCAAAGAACATGAGAGTGAGACATGAGTATCAATAAAAGTTACATTTTATTATCACACTTAAGCATCATTAAAACTTATAAATATAAAGTCACCCACCCATGAAGCACAATAAGAATTTTAAAACTAAGCAATTCTCCAGGCCCAGGCTTGGTGGGAACAAGGCAGGCCAGCTACTTCCTGGGAGGTCATCCAAACCCACCTTAATTAAAACCAAATCATTAAACACTACCTACACCACAAGGAAGTTGTTGTGCCGGGACACTGAGCACGCTGTGAAGCACACACCACCGAATGAAGGCAGCTAGCTTCCCCTGTCCACCAAGACTCACTGGCTCCTGGAGAGAAAGAAAAACACCAATTAACCCAGAATTACACAATACACTAAACAATAAGCAAAGAAAGAAAAACTAAAATATTACAGACACTGTGATGTGGTGGCTAGAACACTCAGGCCCACTGACACCACCACATGAAATAGAGGCAGTTCAACAGCTCCTAAACAGAACCAGAATGATTGTTAACAGTAAATAAAATTAAAAGTATAGCCACTATAGTGTGGAGACAACAGGACAAAGCCACAACATACACCCCATCAATAGTGTCACATGTAGCGTCTTCAGCTAGGGATTTGTCTTAGAGGAGATTTAGATGCTCAACTCCCCACTCTCACCTCAACACAAATATCAGAGTCAAACTAAATCTACCAAGTCCCAGTGTGAAAAAGGGAGAGGTGCACTTACTATTGGGTTGAACAAACTCCAGACACGAAGTCGTATGATTACGCACGCGCGACTAATGTTACTATCACTGAACGCACGCGCGGCTAATGTTACTATCACTGAACGCACGCGCCACCAGCGCCGCTCCAAAACTATAATAAACAAATTGGCCTTGAGATGTTCACCTCATTACACCCTGAGCAAAGCCTCAACGTACCTGAACTGAACCGGGAACTCAACCGGGAACTGAAACTGAACCGGAAATGCCAGGGGGCGAGGAACTCTGAATCACCAATACACATATGCGCCTGCCAAAATAAAGGTCCTTAAATAATAGAATAGCTCCGACCTTATTGATCTGCCAAAGCCATACCCCGAGCAGGGTCAATAGGGTAGTTCACTTATCCTGCCACACACACACACACACACACACACACACACACACACACACACTCTGTCATTAACTTTGGGAAGACACTGTCAGTATCTGTCTACGCAAGCTCTCTGGAACTGCCTGTGCAGTAACTTTGTGCAGCATCATGGAGGTCACCCCATCTGTGCTAGATCTCATGGAGGTCACCCCATCTGTGCCAGATAGTGTGGTGTCTTAATGCACATCACCTTCTAACCAATCAGAATCCAGTATTGGGACTGACCATGGTATAATACATTATGATCCACTTTGTATTCTGCTTACATGTGACTGCTCCAGAAGATATACTGTTGTATAATAATTAAAGTATTAATGTTTTATTATAGAAACTTGGCAAATCAAATTTCACCTGGCCATTGGACTATGTCTTTACTGAGAAACTGTGAGGTACAGCTTTTAACTTCTTTGCATGTAAACCATTATTATCAGCAGTGGCGTGTCATCATATACTACATTCACAGTACACTATAGACTGTATGTACAGTATCTGGTCTTATTCCACTCTTCATTAACAGGGACACCACTTCAGCTTGGAGGGACGGACTGTGGGATATTCATGTTGATGGTAAGTGGTCATATAATTGCTATACCATTGCCTCTGTGTGTGCTAAACACTGCATTTGTTAAAATAACATCAGAGTTTTGATTTTGCATTTCAGTACACCCTGTATGTGACCCTTGCAAAGCGCTTTGATTTTTCAGCTGTGAGTTTTTATCAATTTATGGTTATTTTTTTCAGCAAAAAGGACCGTAAACACAACTAAAATTTTATGATTAAGATTTTCAATTGTCATCGTTTATCAGTCTGACATGCCTGTAATCAGGAGGTGGTGGTGCCATCAGTTACTACAGGCATTTCCTCTGGCAAGGTATGATACTCATAACTATAGTTTGGATGAAGATGTCCATTATGTGCATTCCCAGTATGCAGGTCATTTGTAATAAATAAAAAATAATGCACACTGGAATTTTTATTTATTTTTATTTTTTTACTGTTTTGTCAGTCCAACAGTCAGTCACCAAACAAACAATCTTACTGGAGCTAAACATCATGGAGGTCACCCCATCTGTGTCAGACCTCATGGAGGTCACCTCATCTGTCTTAAATATCATGGAGGTCACCTCATCTGTGTCAGATGAGATGGAGGTCACCCCATCTGTGCCAGACCTCATGGAGGTCACCCCAACACAGAGAATCCATGTATATACAGGGAACGTTTATGTATTGTTTGACTATCGTTTGTTTATGTAATTACCTTTCTTGTTTCATAAAAGTGTTTGAGCAGCACTTGACTAATTACATTTTTATTGAAATGTCTTATCTTTTTGTACAAAGGACTCGGCGGTGATGAAACAGACTCTGCTTGCCTGTGAGTGGGTGGAGGAGAACAGACCCAACTTTGCTGGGAAAGTTCACTTACCACGGATCATGAGGATGAACGAGGATGATGCCTTGTTGGCCATCACAATGCAGGACCTGTTTATCAACACTATTTTTTATGAAAGTGAAATGGACGAAGAGAAAATCCGGGCTCCCTTCCTTTTCACCTTCGAGAGATTAGAGGATATGGAGTTTTTCATGCAGGAAATATACGATAAAAGAAATATTCATGTGTCTTGCTTCACAACCATCACCGCTAACAAGGTTTTGTAAAATGTGTTTGTTTTTTTTTAGTTTTATGGGGGGGAAAAAAGTGTTCTTGAAACCTAATATACTAAAATTTAAGTTTAATTTAAGTATCTTTTATCTTATTATATATAATTTTTTTTCCTAGAGTGAAGACTGATTTTTATGTTAGATGTACATTTTGTTAATGAAGGTGAATAGAAATAAAATAAATTCAGCAACACTTGAAGGCAGTGGAGTATGTGACTAATAAATTGTAAATTATTAACACTCCCAGACTACTACCAAATGTTCCTGGAGTTGGTTGCCTTGCTACCAGTCTCAGACCACACGTGTCCTCTTGTTTTGTTCCTTAGTGTGACACGTGGCTGGGTTCAGACTACAAGACAAGTTGCTTATTACCATTTGATGAAGACAATCACATGTGGACTGAGTCCATCCAAAATTATATTCACATATTTCCATCTAAATTATATTCACAATGATACTCTCGTTGTACATGCATTCATTTTTCTTTCATGAGGTGGAGACCCTAAGTGTACATTTAAAAGCAACAAAAGAGATAAGACAAGCAGATAGGTGATCATTTTATTTATTTATTTTTTATCACACCTGCAAGGGTAACTCAGTTCCCATGTTTAAAAGCAAACAGCATATTAGGAGCACACTTTATTACATTAATGAATCACATGACTGAGAAAATTCACAAATAGCCTACATAGCCTTAATACGTTGGGGGGTGGGGGGTGGGGGGAAGGGGGGGAAGAAGGTAGTCTAGTCATGCAGTTTGTCACAGAAACAGTGCAGAAAAATCATGAAATCATGAAAAATGTTAAAGAAAGATAAGGCAATATTAGCTATGCCAGCATCTCCAGTTCCATGCAAGTCTCATGATTACTTTGACCTAACCTTCGTGCATTAACAATCAACATTTTATCCCCTTTAGGTAAGTTTGATCTAATGAAGGGCTTGCATTAACGTTAACAGCCAGTAGATGGCGAAATGAGCCATAGAGGTGGAACTAGACTACATCCATAGAGGTGGAACTAGACTAGATCCATAGATTACTAGACTAGATCAAGAGAGGTGGAGCTAGACGTCCAGCTCCATCTATTTGGCTCTGCAGTGAGCAGTAGTGATGGGAAGTTCGGACCATTTTACTGACTCGGATCTTTGAATCTCGTTCAGCAAAATGAACAAATCTTTTTTCAAGTCATTTCTTTCATTTCAGCAGAATATTATTAAAATGTTACATGTTAAATTCACCAACACAT
This sequence comes from Ictalurus punctatus, assembly GCF_001660625.3. Lineage (NCBI taxonomy): Eukaryota > Metazoa > Chordata > Actinopteri > Siluriformes > Ictaluridae > Ictalurus > Ictalurus punctatus. Next base: position 2,199,410 of record NC_030422.2, on the reverse strand, counting down.
CTAGTACTTATGCAAACGTTGATCACATTTGGAATAAAAATAAAGTATAGGCTATTGCAGCCAAGGCCAAATTATGAGAAAGAGAAATGATTAATTAATAGCTTAGCATTAGGTCTTCAGGCTATACAGTCTGTTAGTTCACCTCACCTCCCGATCCGAGTCGTTCTTTCTTTTGTCACGTCGCATTTCTCACGTCTGTTCCCTGGAAACAGAAATGATTATTTCAGCTCTTGAGTCCTTGGGTCAGAGTTGTTCGTTCATCACGTTATAGCTCCATGAGCTAAATGCAGTGTTCTCTGTTGCACGGGGAGCTGCTGTTATATAAAAGCTAGATAATAAAATAATGTAAACACCTGAGACTCAGACAGACGCTTCAGCTTCTATCACTCTGTACGGTCTGTTGTCCTCATCAGGGTCAGCTGTAAAATACACACTCATGAACACTTCAAATTAGCCTCTTATTAAATGTCAGGGTTTAATTTTAAGGCTAATGAAGAACACTGTGAGGTCTTACTTCGAGCTCTGTAACATTTCACTGCCAGAATGATGGTCACCAGCACATACGGAGAGGCCGCTACTGCACTGCTGAGGAGCTTCAGTACCGACAGTGGAGCTTTTCCATCTGATAGAACAGGAGGGAAATATACCATGGATAATAAAATTATATAATCATCACAATAATAAATTATAATTAACCATATATAAAGCATACATTTACAGATCATACATTTAAGTTTCATGTGAAGATATGAGTCTGAAAAGTTGTCTGTAACTTAAGATGTTTCTTTAACCACATACATTTAATTGAACATTAGGGCAGTTATATTTGCCTTTATGCTAGTGATAAAGGTGATACTGACATCCAAAAAGTCTCATCTTTCTGTATTCTTTTTTCCTCTTTTTTCTCCTCTGAGTCTGATCTTTGTGTGCAGATGTGTGTATAAACCTCTGTGTCTCAGATCTCTGCAGCCCTGAACACAGCGCTATCTGTTGGTCTTTTGTTAGAATCGACTGAATATAAACATCAAATCTGCGTCACCCTACACAATGCACTCAGTTTCTTTATAACAATATTATAATTTATTTTCACCAATTCAGTAGATTATAAAAGTGTTATCTTTATTCCTGTATATTGTACATCTATTACTGATGAGAACATTGAAGACTCACGGTGCACTGTGATGTTGACAGGATTACTGCGTCCTCCAGATTCAGACATTAAATGTTATTGTTACAAAGGGAATCAAATACTTTGAAAGCTGACTGAAAACACTGTGCATATAAACTTTGTTAATAAAAAGAGAATCAAATAAAAAGAAATTCTCTCAAGGTTTCTCACCTCTGACTGAAACCCAGCTTTTGGGTGACTCTCCTCTCTCGGGGTGTTTACAGTGGTAGAAACCTTCATCTGACTTTGAGACAGTACTGATGGTCATCTCTCCTGTAGTCTTGTTCTGCAGGACTGAACCATCTTTATAGAAATCAACACCAGAAGCTGAGGTATTTGAGTTGCGAGATAAACAATGTAAGGTCAGAGGATGTCCCTCAGTCACAGGATGGACAGGACTGTCCAGGATCACATGACCATCTGTAGGAAAGAGAAAGAAGACACTGAAATCAGAAAGTGTGTAAAATACAGTAATGATTTTAACACAGAGAGCTACAGTAAATCAGTGGTAGATATCAGAGAGAGTGTACACAGTGCAGCGCTCACAGAGTCTTCATGTGTGAAAGAGAAAATGTGCTTAAATGCCAGTTTTATCAGTAACATTCAGATGTGAAAGCAGCTTTCACTGTAATATTCTTAACATCCTGAAACTAAACTAGTCTTCATGAGTTATTCTTATTTCTGTTTATATTCTTATTGTTAAAACATTGTGAGAGGCTTTTTTAGGTTTACCCTCTGCAGCCTGACTTCTATATGGGGATAATAGTTTTATTTATGTAAGTCTAATGTATTTATGCCTCTTCTCTCTCTCTCTCGCTCTCTCTCTCTCACCTGCTTTGTGTGTGTGTGTGTGTGTGTGTGTGTGTGTGTGTGTATGTGTGTGTGTGTGTGAGAGTGTGTCTTGCTCAACTCTGTCTATCTTGTTCTTTATGCTAGTGATAAAGATGATACTGACATCCAAAAAGTCTCATCTATCTGTATTCTTTTTTTTTTTCTCCTCTGAGTCTGATCTTTGTGTGCAGATGTGTGTATAAACCTCTGGGTCTCAGATCTCTGCAGCCCTGAACACAGCGCTATCTGTTGGTCTTTTGTTAGAATCGACTGAATAAAAACATCAAATCTGTGTCACCCTAGACACTGCACTCAGTTTCTTAATAACAATATTATCATTTATTTTCACCAATTCAGTAGATTATAAAAGTGTTATCTTTATTCCTGTATATTGTACATCTATTACTGATGAGAACATTGAAGACTCACGGTGCACTGTGATGTTGACAGGATTACTGCGTCCTCCAGATTCAGACTGACACCAGTAAACTCCAGTGTGTGATGGAGAGAGGGAGCTGATGTTACATGTAGATCCTGAAACTGATGAACAATCAGACACTGCCTCAGTGTGTGTGTATCCTCTCACTGTCCATCCAGTAGAGTCACTCTGGTCCTCACAGCTCAGTGAGAGAGAGTCAGCAGTAAAGTGTTGAGTTCTGCTGGGATTGATGATCAGAGACACTGGAGGAGATTCACCTGAAACACACACATTATAATTCAGATCTTATTCTGAAAATTAACATGTATTTTGATTTTATTATGATGTTAATTTCAGTGTACAGTTTAGTAAACATGTGTAACATTAAAATTACCACAGGACTAATACTTGCTCTGATTACACAATGATATCCGAATAAAAATCTACTATCAGGTGCTTATTCAGCTGCTTTACACATTCCTCACTAAGGAGTTTAAATAAACAGTTATTACACAACACATTAGCACAGATACAACACTTAATATTAATAAATGTACATCTGCTACACTCCAACTCAACTCTATTGTTGATTTATTTACTCACCAGTGATCCACAGTGGCTGTAGGCTTGTGTTAGATGTATTTATAGTAAAGTATTATTCAGATCTGTTTAATAAAATGAAAGGTGATTCATGACATCACATTTTATTCTGTATAATTCCATGTTTTGGTCATTGGTAAGGAAGCAGAGTGGAGCAAAAGAAAAAAAATCCTACAATTACTCGAGATCCTGATGTGATCTGGCTCCAGGTATCTTATGTATGATTTCCAAAGTGATTAGTCAGCACTTATAGAGACGAAGCAGGTGATTTATTTACAGTGTAGCTTTAAGGCCTCTGGTATCAGACACACACTGTACATTCTTTCTATATTGATCATAATTTAATATTCTGTAGTGAGTGTTTCAGCACTAATGTCTGTGTTTCAGTTACAGTTATAAACACCATCATGAGTCTGATTAACATGAGTGCTGTGTAATTATAATTTCCATCTTTCTACTACCATGAGATTTATTATCCCTACATAACACTGATATCTGATAGTCAGTATCTCTTATAACAGAGATTCTCTTCCTGATGAACACACACTCAGCGGTACTTTAACTTTTGCTCTACTGTTCATGAATGACAGGCTTTATAAATATCTAAAATATAATAAGAAATCACTTAAAACATGCAGTGAGAGAGTAGAAAGCATGACGTACCTCTAACTGTAACTGTAACTGGATCACTGAGCTCTGAGTCGTAGTTTCCTCTGCGTGCTTTACACTGATACACTGTTCCTCCTGCATTAGAGACTGTATCATGGAGTGTGTTGGTGTCTTCAGCTACTTGGACTCGATCTTTGTACCAGAGAAAAGTCCATCCATTAGACAGCAGATTACAGTTCAGAGTAACTCTGTCTCCAGTGTAGACGGAGCTCTGAGGATTCACTCTCACAGTCGGTTTGGGTTTTTCTGTTGATATGAAATGATGATGATATTAAAGTTTTCCTCTTTACAACATCAACAAGAGTTTTATCATCTTAATCAGATGATTTGTGTCTAATAATGCATTTATATTCAGCATTTGTTAAACAGTTACAGTTGTGTGACTTTATCACATGGACAACATGGTCTTATAATATCTGTCAGGAACCTCGAGTCGGCACGGAAGCAGGAGCGGGGGCAGGTGTAGAGCGTGGGATCGGGGAGTTCAAGAAACGTAGTCGTAAGACAGGCAAAGGTCAAGCGATCGGACGAACAACACAAAAGGGGTCAGGCAGAGAGCGTAGTCGAAACCGGAAACAGGGGTCGAGGATCACGAGAAGACTCACTAACTAGATCGGCTTGGTAACGCAGAGAAACGAGTTGACTGAACGTAGACTTCACACTGACTCTAGGCGAATGACATCCCTAAGTACTAGCGGGGTGTGTGTGTGTGTGTGTGTGTGTGTGTGTGTGTGTGTGAGATTGGTGCCAGGTGTGTCTGATCAGAACTCCGGGGATGGTGAGCGCATGCGTGCATGAGAAGTGAGTGTTGCATCTTGGGAAATTAAGTTCTGATCTGACTGAGCTGTGACAATATCATTATACTGTATATATACTGTACATGGAATTAATTGAATACATTTTTTCATAACTGAACAAACACACTGGAGATTAAAAGGTTTTTTTTTCAAATGGACTTTATGAGTGGTGCATAAATACACACTCTTAATGAATTCATCTTCATCAGTGTGTTCACTATTATGAATGTTGAACACAGTGAATGTACAACTACACCATTCATCATTACTAGACACAGGATAAGTAACTAAACGTTGTTTTTTTTCCGGATCTGTGACATTTTAAATAAATCTTGTGACTTTAATCCACACTGCATGTAGTGATGTGATGCTGAAGTTAATAAATATTGGTGTGAGAAAGAGATTAACACACACACACACACACACACACACACACACACACACACACACACACACACACACACACACCTGACACAGTGAGTGTAACAGTGTTGCTGGTCTCTGAGGTCTGAGAGTCGCTTCTTCTCCGTCCGCTGCAGGTGTATTTAGCGCTGAGAGACTCTACAGGAGTGAATGAATATGTCCTGCTCTCAGTGTAGGAGGATATTTGGACACCATCTTTATTCCAGTTGTACATCCACTCAGTGTCTGCATGTCCTCGTATTTCACATGTGAAAGTGACTTCCTGTCCACTGAATATCTGTCCATCAGGCTGCAGAGTCAGAACGGCTTTTGGTCTCTCTGTACAGTTACAACAAATACATCAAATCAGTCAAACACACCCTTCTCTGACCATCTGATATTTAATCAGTGTGTTTTGTAATGATTATGTGTATCAGTGCATGTTACAGGAGTGTAAGATCAGACATGTACCTATCACTGAGAGAGTCACTTCATTACTCCCTGTCATGAACCCTCCATCAATAAACCCGTAACATCTGTATCTGTGACTCTGATCTACTTTTATAGTGTAGTAATTTTCAGCAGAACCGTGACTATAAACACCATCTTTGTACCAGTGGTACGGTCCACTCCATCCTGAAATCCTACATGTGAGTGTAACCCTCTCTCCTCTGAATATTTGAGGTGAATTCGGCTCCACAGACAGAACTGGTTTAAACACTGCTGGAAAAATCAAAAAGCAAACACACACTGTCAATGTAAACAACTTACATTCTGCATGACAATGTACAAACAATCTTCTCCACCTTAATACAAATCCAACATGTACACAACATAGGCAATAAAATATGTATAAATCACCTTGAGCTTGTCCGACTCGGATAAGTGAAATAAGCACTAAAAAGGGAAGAGGAACAGAGAATATGATGTAACGCTGACTTGTTTCTTTTCTTTAAGAAGACAAATGAGAACAATGTCATATACTGCAACAAAATATATATTTAGTTTCACTTCAGCTGTAAGAAATGCAGTATATCGACCTGTTTCAGTAATGAATGGAGTTTAGAAAAAGCTATTTTCACTCAGGTCACTATGCTGCTCATTACTGTCTCATGTTTAATGTCACGTCTCGTGACGTAAGGGAGATAGGGACGGATGCAAGTGCAGTAGGAACAGTTTTATTTAATGAGAAACACAGGCAGGTAAATCCAAAACGAGATCCAAAACATGCGAGAGGTCAGGCCATCGGCAAACAGGCCTACACGGGGCAAGGCAGGAAACTATGTCGTGGTCACCGAAAACAGGTCGAGATACAAAACATGACACATAAACTATGACTATGAACTGGGAGCGGAGAAACCAGCGTGAACCACACAAACGAATCTAAACATGAAACCTGACATGAACTATGACACTCTTATCTTATTTTATCTAATGTAATCCAATCCAATCCAATCTAACATTCCGCGCTGTGTGCTGGGAGGTATTTATACACAAACATACTCAGCCTCGTAATGTCTGACGGCTGAGGGTAATTCAGACACACGTGAAACAATAGCCAATGACAGAGCAGGGAGGAGACATAACAAAACATAACAAATGCACGTGTCCAAACGTCACGAATGTCACCAAAGGGAAAGCAGGTGCTCGCGCACCTTGCTCGTCCACGCGCGCTCACATGTTCTAACGCGCGCGCTGCGCTGCGTTTCCTATGAGGAAAAAAACCCGATCTCAGTAGCACGTACAGGTAAATGAACACATTCAGGCTTGGACTGTGCAACGTACTGAAACATTTCTCTGAAAAAATGTCTATGAGGATGACTGTCGAGTGTAAAACTGAAAACTGGCATGGCTTTTAAAGTTCAAAGATGTTCTCTTAAAGCTAAGACAATATAGAAGGTTCATTCAGTCTCCACTTTCTTCTGAAACAGGTGATCCTATCACAGAGCAGGACAGAGTCAAAAGGGAAATGAAGATCTGCAGGGCTGGATTACATGGTCAAAGTAGAAGTAGAAGATCTTGCTGTTGCAGATTCGGCAATCATCAGATTTTCTCAACAAGAAACGCACAAGGGAGAGATTGCTGCCTTGCAAAATGGAAGATCTGGAGTAAAGAGCAGCTGTGATATTCATAACCTTCATCCAGTGTTGATGGATGGTGTGCTCAAAGTTGGTGGAGGACTTAGTAGAGCAGCGATGCCAGAAGAGATGAAACATCCTGTTATCTTGTTAAAGGATCACCATGTATCCAAACTCATCTGGCCACATGTTCATAAAAACTAGGTCATGCTGGAGGAAGCCACATGTCAACACTTCAAAAAAGGTAATGAGTTATAAATTGAAACTCTGCCTGTAGAAATAAATTTTCAGAATGCGTTGTCCGTCAACGTCTACAGGGCAAGATGGGAGAATAAAAAATGGCTGAGACTCATGCATTAAAGTTTGATAATGGCACAAATTTCATTGGAGCAGAAAGAGAGCTCCAGACAGCTTTGAACACACTGGATCATGACTAAATCCTGCGTACATGTTTCTATCTGAGGGACTCAAATGGACTTTAATCCCCCTGCTGCATCGCATCACGGTGGCGTGTGGGAGCGGCTCATTCATCTGGTAAAGAATGTCCTGTACTCCACTCTCCAACAACAATCGTTGGATGATGAGAATTTTCACACCATCCTTTGTGAAATTGAAGCTATTCTTAATGACCTCCCCATCACAAAGCTTCTGATGATTTAAACAACTTGGAAGCTCTTACGCCCAATCACATTTTACAGCTGAGATCAAAACCACCTCTTCCACCAAGGCTTTTTAAAGACAGTGATCTGTACATAAACACGTAAAGAGCGACAAGTCCAATACTTGTCTGATCTTTTTGGAAAAGGTGGGTCAGAGAATTGCTTCCACTGCTTGGTGATATTGTGATCATCATGGATCCAGCAACTCCATGGGGTTCTTGGCTACTTGACAAAATAACTCAAACATATCCTGACAGTAGAGGACTAGTACGAGCTGCACAACTCAAAACTAAAACAGGATTACTGGACAGACCTGTGATTAAAATCTGCCTGTTTTTAGAAGACACTGAGGATTGATCTCTAAAGTAAACATACACACATACATATTCCGGCTCCTTTGATAATTTAATGGATTGTAGTTGCACACCAGCAATTATGGGGTCGGTGTGTAGGAGCCATTGTAGATACAGGTGTATCTAAAAAAAATTTAATATTGTAGAAAAGTTCTCTTTTTTTCTCCATAATTTAATTCAAAAAGTGATATTCATATTTTCTAGATTCATTACACATAAAGTGAAATATTTCAAGCCTTTTTTTCTTTTAATCTCAATGAATACGGCTTACACCTCATGGAAATCAAAAATCCAGTATCTCAGAATATTAGGGAAAAAAAATTATAATACAGAAATTCGAGCATCTGAAAGGTATGTTCATTTATGCACTCAATACACGGCTTTAATCCTTTTGCACAAAATACTGTATCAATGTGCCGTGGCATGGAGGCGATCAGCCTGTGGCACTGCTGAGGTGTTCTGGAAGCCATGGTTTCTTTGATTATTGATTTATAAATTTGTTATTCTAATATTTTGAGATTTTTGATTTCAATGAGCTGTAATCCAAAATTATCGAGATTAAAACAACAGCAAAAAAAGGCTTGAAATATTTCACTTGATGTGTAATGAATCTAGAATATACATATTAAATTATGGCAAAAATAAATTTTTCCACAATGTAACATTTTTTTTTTAGATACACTTGTAAATGCATGTATAATGCATGTATTTTGAGGCTGTCACCACTGGGGGCAGTATATGCATGGAAAGGGGTATAATCAGGTGATTGTATGATATCAGGTATACCCAGCTAACAATTTTTGGTTCTCAGAACATACATTTTTAAGGTTTGTTTTTTGTTAACCAGGAACGTTTTCTTCATGGAAATAGAAAGATGTGTTTTGGAAAGATAGGTTTGCAGTACATTCCCCTAATGTTCTCTTAATGCTCCCATGATGTTTGGTTAAATGTCCCCATAATTTCATGAATGAGAATTGAAAACTACTCAAAGTGTCTGCATAAACTTTCAGAATCTGTTTGTAAAAACCTTCCTGATGGACCTACTTGATATTGAATCACAATTCCCAACTCAGTGGTACAGGTAGTAAAACTTGAGATAAAGTTCTCCAGTTCTCCAGCTCAACATTCTCAACTCAGCTAGTAGCCTATTTTTTATTTATTTATTGAAGGCTGTGGTAATTTACCTGCCAATGTATGACTTGATCAGATAAAAAGTTGGATTTATCATAAAACTTGCCTCAGGTGATTTCATTGTTTGCAGGACTACCAGACCATAAAATATCAAACTTTTTGGCTAACATGAGACTAGGCTAATTTGGTGTCAAGCTAAGCTAACTAAGCTATCATTATATGGGTTTAGCTGCTACAAAACCATGCAGAGTACATTATCTGTCCTTGGGTAGCTGCTCCCAAACTTATTCTTCTGGTCAGATTAAAACATAAGCTTCAACTGATGTTTGTCGTTTCTTTTATTCCATTCCTCCACAACTTAAGGTCATTCAATCACCATCAAACACTCAGTGAAAAACTGAAATAAAGTACATAACACATTCTCACATGAGCATATTGTACATAAGCATGTTCTTAAGAGTCCATGAGTATTCATTCATCTTGCTCACATATTAAACTAGCATTAATGGCCTTAGGAAACATTTGCACTATTACATTACAATACAAACATGAAACGCACAACATCACAAACCAACATACCGTGTGCGCCTTCCGACCAGAAATCTAGGAGAAGCTGTAACGCTTTACTGTTTAATTATTCTCTTCTTTAGCATCTAACTCCGTGTACAGCGTAGCACCAAAAACTGCATGCACATTTTTGCACTGCTATTAGTTAGGCTAATCACATGACCACAGTAGCTTAAATTCAATGCAGCTCACTAGTTTAACCTGTAGGTGTCACTATTTCTGCAACCCTTGTAGAACAAAACTCACATAGGCAAATTATTATTAATATTTACATTGCATTATTGTAATAACAACAACATAACAAATAAATACTTTAAATAAATACTTTTCAAATAGAATGAGTATAAATGAAAAACTCAGTGTTTTCTCTCCCTCTGTATTTTCTCTTTTCTTGGGAGAGGTGGAGTTTAGCTGCCTTTTATCTAGCTGTCACTTCAGACCAGTGTTGCCAACTTAGTGACTTTTCAGACCACTTTAGCAACATTCTTTTTACAAAAAAAGCACCTAGTGACAAATTTAGTGACTTTTTGGACAAACCTTAGCAACTTTAAATTTGTGGCCAGTACTGTCCTGCAAGCGCGAGGTCTTGCTTTCATGCTGCACTCACACCTCCCTCTGAATCTGCTCTGTTCAGTGAGGGGCTGAGAGCCGGAGATTTAACAATGTCATGGATAACGAGACACGCCCTTCTTCCCAATGTGAATGTTTTTAGAATGCGAGACGACTGGAATGCAACATGTTTTACATAGTTCTCTTGTTCAAAGTATTCATAGTATTCAGGAACACTTTATATCATTCATGTTCAATACCTGTCCACTATATAGCTTTATAAATGTCATAAAAGTTATGAAAAGTAATAAAAAAGTACAAAAACACGAAAGCAAAAATAAAATAATCTATCTATCTATCTATCAAAAACATATATATATATATATATATATATATATATATATATATATATATATATATATATATATATCTCACAAAAGTGAGTACACCCCTCACATTTTTGTAAATATTTGATTATATCTTTTCATGTGCCAACACTGAAGAAATGGCACTTTGCTACAATGTAAAGTAGTGAGTGTACAGCTTGTGTAACAGTGTAAATTTGCTGTCCCCTCAAAATAACTCAACACACACTCACTACTTTACATTTTACTTTACTTTACTCACCACTTTTTGTAGCAAAGTGTCATTTCTTCAGTGTTGTCACATTAAAAGATACAATCAAATATTTACAAAAATGTGAGGGGTGTACTCACTTTTGTGAGATACTGTGTATATATATATAATTATACCTGGTCTCCTCTAATATGTGGGGGGTGCCACATGATAGGGAAGGCTTGGGATGGCTTTAGTTACGAAAGGTTGAGAACCTCTGCCATAATGCAACAAGACTGGCACGGACGAGCTGTCAGAATCGGCACCAAGTAGTATGTCCCATTTGTATTCATGCTTACCACTTACTACTGATCAGTACTGTACTGTATCAACGACCGAGCAGTAGGTACTGAATCGAATGTAGCCGGTACTGAATCTAATACAGAAGGTACTGAATCTAATGTAGCAAGTACTGAATCTAATGTAGCAGGTACTGAATCTAATATAGCAGGTACTGAATCTAATGCAGTAGGTACAGAATCTAATGCAGCAGGTACTGAATCTAATGCAGTAGACCTGTCACAGTATGCCATTTCGGATGCAGTCGCAGTTCTTACCACACAAACACGCTCACACACAACTTATCAACACTATCTTTTATTTATTTATTTAAAAGTAACAACATAACACTCTGATCATGTACTCTTCCTTTCATACCTTCTAAGAAACAGAAAATGTTCATCCATGATAAAAGCCCACGAAAATACCATGAACTAAAATCTGATTCACGCTCAGAAAAAAAAACTCCATGCCACCTCAGACACTCTACAACCCAAAATAACACACAAATCCTGAAGATTTTAGATTCTACACATATGCACTAAAATGAACCAAAGCACATTGCAGTCTGTAGTGTGATTAGATTAGATTAGATTGCATTGGATTAGATCCACTACGTACTGTATGTTGAACATTACGAAAATGTTCTAATCACATATTAACCTCATCACACAGGACATTAGACTTCATCTGAACATATTGTTTTAAGCCGCCACTCACTCTAATGAAGACACAAAGAAAACATTTACTCACAGATCATCACACGGAGTGGACGGAGCTCCATCCTGTCACACTGATGAAGGACTGACTGATCAGTGGTCTGTGTTAAAGACACTACACTTCCTGTGTTCTTACACACAGAGAGCAAGAGAGAAAGACTTCCGTTCTGGTCAAAGTTGATGTGCTCTTTTCAGGTGAACCCAGAAATTATAACAATTTGCAGAACATAACTTTATTCAACTCCTGAACTTGTGCAGTTCCTCTGCTACTTCACTCAGGTTCATGACTGATCTCAACAAGACATCCAGTGGACCTTTCTGTAAAGCTTTTTATCTCGTTTGATTGAGTAAGCAAGCTAACTCTTTTAAAAGAACGAGGTCTTTCCTAAATCAAGAAACTTTTCTATTCTGTCAGATTTACTTCAGGTTTTGGGTTTGATGCATACCATAATAATGTCAGAACCTCCTATGAAGCTGGGAGGCAGGGCTTCTGCTAGTCACAAAATGGGGTTCTTAAATGTACAACCTAGATGTGATTTGTGAAAGGGATCCTAAGATTTAGATTTTCAATAAATCTGTGCGTATTTTCATCCATTATATTTGGATAATAATAATAATAATAATAATAATAATAATAATAATAATTCCTTAGATCAATGTAAGGCTTTTCTAGGCACTCAAAGCGTTTTGTATTGTATGGTGTGGGGTGGGGGGGACCTCCTCAACCACTACCAGTGTGTAGCATCCACCTGGATACACCAGAACACGTAATACACCCAGAACACCCAGCTATTGGTGGAGAGGAGAGTGATGTATCCAATTCAGGGATGGAGATTATTAGGGGGCCATGATGGGGGCCAATGGAGGAATTTCACCAGGACACCAGGGTTATACAGAAAAATAAGTGTTCTGGGATTTTTAATGACCATAGGACCTTGGTTTAATGTCTCATACCATAGACTGTGCATTAGGACCCACACTGAGCACCCCACAGAGTGAGCACCCCATGCTCTCTTTGCTGCTTCTAGCAGCAAGCTTAGTTTTCCCCAGAGAGTCTTCCATGAAGGTAATGGCCAAACTCACCCCTGCTTAGCTGAAGTGGGAAACCAGACGAGATCTACAGGGGGATATGGCTCGAGCAAATGATAAGATAACAATCTGTAAAGCTTCATGTGAAAGTAGGAGGTGTTTTTCTGGAGATGAACAAGTACTGAGTAATGCTGATGACAGGTACTGAATAAATAGGCTTGAGAAATAAAATGCTATGGAAATCTAAAAAAGTTTTAAATGAAAACAAATTAAATGGAAAAAGTGAAAAGAGTCTGATATGTACTCTGGTAAAAGTCTGGAAAACCATCACAAAAGAAGGAATTAATAATTTGGTGATGTCAGTGAGCTGCAGGCTTGATGAAGTTATTGCAAGCAAGAGATATGCAACCAAACATTAAGTGTTATTTACTTCAGTTTACTTCAACTTATCTGTTCCTACACTTTTGCTCACCTAAAAATTGTTTGGTCTGATACAAAAGGTTCTATGTTTTATGATGTTTAACACCAAGATGTAAATACCAAGAAATAAAAACTCTAAACTCTTGTCTCATATCCATCTTTTGATATTAAATCCAAAGGTCTACAGGTGTACAGCAGAAACAAATGAATTGGTCTTGCTGTTCCAATAGTTTCAGAGGGGACTGTATGTACTAATCCCATAAACAAGTGTTTAGATCTTTTATATTTATGAATCCGCATCACTAATTCATGTTTAGGTCTTTAATGTATGCTGCAGTGACATCTAGCATTATGTTTATCTTTTATTATTAGCTCAGCTCACTGAGTGCTGTTAGTGTTTGCCACAGAAACTAGAGTGAGAACATGCAGGTGTGACTGTTTTAATTTTGGCATTACTGAGAATTTGAATGGCAGCATTTCCTCATTTCTCACACAGCTCAGCTAGAATAGAAACCAAACCACAATAGTGTTTCATGTCTTACCTGCTAATCATTTAAACTGTGTAATCATTAAAATCATTTAAAATCACATATCTGCTGACGAACAAATAAGAACAAATAAACTCTTTGTGTAATAACGTCAATTAATCACAACATTCATTGCTAGATATAAATGGTTATTTTTTAATGTAAATCAGATCTGAAATGACTGACGTGAGATAATGTGCAGTTGTGTACAGTTTTCAGATAAGACTACACAATGAAGCAGGAAGTCTTAAACTGTATCACTGCTGCCATTTGCAAAAACTTTATCTTCATAGATTAGAGTCTGCACATCTGAGCTCGGCTGTGCTGTGTGAACCTACTGGCTCTACAAGGTACTGCAAGTAAAAACATGATATACACTGCCCTCCACTAATATTGGCACCCTTGGTAAATATGAGCAAAGTAGGCTGTGAAAAACCTTTATATTTTATTCAAAAAATTCACAAAAATTCTCTGGATATCATGTAAAAATATCATGCAAAAAGGAACTCGCTTATCTCCGGACAGAGCTCTCGAAATCTCTGCAGGAATTTACCCCTACTAAACCATCTCACGTCAGTGTGTAGCAGGAGCTCAGAGTGGTCGCAGTCTGCCTTCTCCAGATGCGCACGAACAGCTGTATTTGAAGTGATCTAGCACGTATAGAATCTAGCACGTATCTTTGTTGTCACATCCACGATCTCTTTCATGTTCAGCATTTTTGCGCATAAGGCTTGTTGGTGTATTATGCAGTGGTAGTTCAGGAAGTCAGGGAAAGCATCGTCTTCCCTGCACTTGGCGATGAATCCATTTGCGCTGCTCAACCATTGCGGGCGCACCGTCCGTGGTGACTGATATCAGTTTGCACACTGGGAGCTGGGTTTCGTCAATGAAGTCTTTACAAGACTGAAAAATGTCCTCTCCCCGCGTGTCTTCTTTCATGGGCAGCATCGTTAACAACTCTTCTTTTGCAGTCCTGTCTGTAAACAACATCCGAATAAAAACGCACAACTGGGCTGTATCACTTCCGTCCGTAGACTCGTCCGATTGCAGTGAGAAACACGCGCCGTCTGTGATGTCCTTCCAAAGCTGTTGTGTCAAATCCTCGGCCATGACTTCACAGCGCCGTGGAACTGTACTTCTTGATAGCTGGAGAGCTCTGATTGAAGATAATACTTCGGTTTTGTTTTTAAAGTCCCGAAACAACGAGTCAGCTGCGTCTACGAATGCCTCTTTTATCACCTCTCCGTCTTGGGATGACTTCTTGTGTTTAATGATGGAGTGACTCACCCGGAACGACGCTTCGGTGGCGCCTTAGCATTTGAAGTCAGTCGTGAGAATCGTAGTTTTTATGAACAGTCCTAAAGTGCCGCTCCACATCCCCCTTTTTGGGAATAGCAATGGTAGCTTGGCAGATCAGACAAACGCACTTCGAATATGACATCGTGAAAAAAATCATCCTCCCATTCCGCATGGAAGTGATGAGTCTTCGGTTTCTTGCTTGATCCCGCTACCTCTCTCATTTTGTACCCTTTCTTCAGGAGGAATAAATCGGAAAGTTAACTCAGTGATTTCGCTCGATAGCCTTTAGCGCTGGCGCGTTTGATCGCACACGCATGGTGAGAGAAAAGACGAGATCTCAGACTGGCTGCCCTCTACATCATCCATAACATCTATTTTTATTTTAATGGAGATCTACCAGCACTTCCTTTGAGATCGACCGGACGTATTGGGCACCCTGATCTACCCCTTTTATTTATTACAGTATTTGGTGAGATGAACTTGACTGGTTTATATCTGTGTGAAGCTGCTTCATTCACAATAATATTATATTATCTTTTTCTTATTTCATTATTCATTACAAGTCATCTGGACCTCCCATAGAAGTTTGTGTGACAGAAGACAAGACAGCACTCACACTCCGCCCATCTAGTTAACTTCACATCATCTCCCCACACACGCAGTAGTTTAGTCATTGTCTAGACTGCACACGTGGGTCTGCGCTACAGCTCCATTTCACACACACACACACACACACACACACACACACACACAGGTTTTTATCACACATTACTTCTCCCTGCTGATCCACATCCCCAATAATCACACTACACACACCAGATAAGTTTAAAACAGAACATCTTTATTGACGTGTCTGTATATTTGTATAGTCTGTCTTTGTTTGTGCTGTAGATTGTCCGCGTCCGTCTTCCGGGTCCAGTCCGCCGAGACTACAGCAAGAGGGAGGAGATAAACTCCTGTCCTATTTCTGCACCAGTGTTTATGTGTCTGCGGGAAAAGGGGGACTTTTATTGAAATGAACATGAGGAAGGTGGTTAATATGTGTGTATGTTCACATTATGATCATATTATATGTTCATATCTATATGTTTATGATGATGTATACTTATCTTTATGTGTGAGGTTGTTGTGTTCATACTTACCTGATATTTATTGTTTATAATGGTTCATGCCGAATGGGCGGAGCTTCAGCTTTATAAGCGGGCCGCTTCCCTACATGCGGGGGCTGATGGAAAGTCCGATTCATTTCCACGAACCGGTTCTTTCGGACAGTTTGTTTCAATGAACCGGTTCATCGGTTCCTTTACTTCATCAGACAATGGCGTCACTACACATATCTTTTCTAACAACTCAGTATCATGTTGCATCAATGAAACCTTCAGATAAAGTCATGTGTGTGAACGCATATTGCTGATTATTGCCTTTTATTCACTTAAGTTAATAGTGTTTGTGGTCATTAACCATTAGTATTTCCAAAAAAACACACAAATTAAAAACAAATGTAAAATGTACATTTTCAAAGACATAGAATTTAATAATGCGTAGACTTTTCTAAAATGAATCATACCCAGAAGATGGCACTGTCGTAATCTTTTGACAAGTGCGTAAAGGTAATAAAATGACCCCTTTATACAGAAAACACATGAATGCATTTTTGTTGTTGTTTGTTTTGTTTTTAAATTTGCAATATCTTACAGTAGACTTTATTCACAGTCTGTGTGATGCAGGATTGATAAAATATTTCCTCATCTGAAATTTTTCATGCTCTCTGTTTAGCTTTAGCCACTTTATAAACATAATATTAATGAGAAACAGAGCTGATGATTTCTACTGCAATGCAGGTATTTTTCTTGTAGAGTACAACAATAATGATGCATGAGAATGAATATATGCATTGTTTCATAGGACGTCATCACTTGTAAAGCAACTGGAGGTTAATCAGTGAATAACGCCCCTTAATAAAATACAGCTGCTTTGTATACATGTATATTTTAATGCAGGATATCATTTGTGTGAACTAAAAGTACAACTGTAATTGCTGAAATGCTTACAAATTTAAACCAAAGAAAAAAAAAAAAAATTAAAATACCAAGTAAATAAATTGAGGGATTGCACTGTACTGAGCACCTCTAACTTTACATATACTGATACTGCTTATGTCCACATGGATGGAGATGAGTACAAACGTTTGCTGGAGATAAAACTGTACACTCTATGCACATGACTTTTCTAACAGGCTTGTTACAGTGCGATAAAAATACATTAAAACGATAGTTTCTGGAAGACGTGTGACATTACAGACACATTTGGTGCACACAGTTTAGGACTTGTGATAGATATTCATCTTGTTGTGGTTTGTGATATCTGCACGCATTTATTTAAAGTGTTGCTTAATACAATGAAACCATGAAGTGATATTTGTTATGATGAAATGATACATGATCTTTTTAACTGTAGGCTGGTGATTGTGGTTGTACCGTGTGGTGGAAAATACATCAGTGTATCTCTGTATGTGATCATAACGACTTAGAGTTCTGGTGGTGTGAACTGCACACAGATGACATGATGAAGCCCCTCACATGAGTGAAAAAACATTTTCAAGAATAAAAGTTCAGTCACATTGACTTATTACTCTTACTATTACTACTAAATCCTTTTGCTTTACAACCAGTCCTAATAGTGGCACAAGTAATCAATAAAATACACCCTGTAAATACTTCTTAATGCTGTCCATACACACGTTCTTAATCCCCCCCCACACACATTTTAAACCAAATAAGTGCAAAGAACCTGTACAAAACAACCTCACTCTGATTTTACTGTCACTGCACACATGATGAACTTCTCTCTCTCTTCTCTCTCGTCTGTTCAGTTGTGTATTCACTCCTCCAGCACCTGTAAATGAACATTTACAGCAGTTTTAGATTTTAGTTCCTGAAATGGTTAAACTTTGGTGTTTTAAGCCAACAGCAAATCATTAAGGAACATTTAAAAGGCAATGCAAATTTATATTTCAGTATATTCAGTAATTATTAAATATAAAGCAGTAAATAGTGATGGCTTATTTAAGGAGAAACTGTCATGTATGTTTTTACACTGCAATATTTGCACTTCTTATAGGAGTGTCAGTGTACTATACGAGGAGGAAATTACATGAAAATGCATCAAAGATGTGATTTTAAACCACTTTATCTTTTATGAATAGAAATGTTATTAGGGTATTTTCCCAAAAAATTGGATTGGAAGTAGAGTCAACAATTGATGATTGTTTGATGTCGTCTTGAACAAGAGACACGGGCTTGTTTAATCCACACACTGTATTCCACAGTAACTAATGATACATCAGCAAAAACGAGTCTTTGTGAATGTAAAATTATAGGGCCAGGTAGTGGTGGGAGATATATACATATAGTACAAATAAAAAGTGTATTAAACCCAGTTTCTACTGTGAAAAACTGTGAAGGCAGCTGATTTATTTGTCATAATATGCATTATACGTTCAGCTGTGGGATCTGGTTGCCATAGGGTTGTTTTTTTTTTCTATAGACTGAGGTTTATTTGTTTTCCTAAATTTGTTTAGAAGTTTTCTTTAAAAGTAAAGATCAAGCCCAGGAATTTAAAGTTCTAGAGGACTCTCTCACTTTGTTTACTGAGTGTTTGAGCTGTGAGAGGAACCAGAATGCACATCTCTATTTTCTACTGCTAAGAGCTATAGAGCATTTCTACAGTTGACTCACTTCCGCTGTGATTACATCATGATACCCAGCAGCTGGTAAGACTTGCAGCAACAGGAAGAGAGGACACTGGAGCTGCTTTTTGACATTATTTGCTTTTAGAATTGCTTTAGGTGTAGTAATTTAGAAAGTTGTTAGCAATCTAACTGAGGCTGTAGCATTTATATTACACTATTTATATTTATAACTGTTTATAACTCCAACTGAACTCCTACTGAGCAAGGCACAAAACTTGAACTAGGTTTTCTATACAATTCTAAGATCTCTCCAAGTATTTCTATCTCAATTTGAGATTTGAAAATAGAACAGATTTTGTCTTACCTATGTGTTCTGCTTCAGCTGTGAGTAAACAGTTCCATACTCTACACTGGCCTTCACTAGATGTAAACAAGAAACGCTGAATTAATGTCATTAATGCCATCTCAACTGTTAAATACACATGAACTATATGAATTGGTTAATAAATCAGAAAACAATAAAAAAGTAATGTACATGCAGATTTATATAAATATGTACAGATAGCTTTACCTTGATTTTTCTTTGCTTTTTTCTGTGGCTTGAGTTCAAGCTCAGTGTAAATCACATCACTGGGTCCAGCATCATCATCTGCAGTGACAGTGAACAGAACAAAACAAACACAGATAACATTTTAATCTGAATCAACCTTTGTAAAAAAAAAAAAAAAAAAACAAAGAAAAGAAAAAGAAAAAGAGATCAGTGTGGAGAATTACAGGTGCATGATGGGATGTAACTGAACACAGTTTTAAATGTGGAGCTTATCGTCACTTCTCCTTGTTATGGGTTTGAACAACATGTTCAATTATTATTTTTTTTTTAAACTTGAAAAATTTTGTATGCACATTTACTGATGCTTAGTGTGTGTGTGTGTGTGTGTGTGTATATATATATATATATATATATATATATATATATATATATATATATATATATATATATATATATATATATACACACACACACACACACACACACACACAATGGCACATGTCAGGGGTGGGATATATTAGTCAGGAGGTGAACAATCAGTCCTTGAAGTTGATGTGATGGAGGCGACTTTGACAAGGGCCAAATTGTTATAGCTAGACGACTGGATCAGAGCATCTCCGTAATGCAGTGGGTAGTATCTACCAAAAGTGGTCTAAGGAAGGACAACCAGTGAACCGACGACAGCATCATGGGCACCCAAAGCTCACTGATGCATGTGGGGAGCAAAGGCCAGCCTGCCTATTCTAATCCCACAGAGGAGCTACTGTAGCACAAACTACTGCTGTAAATGTTAATGCTGGCTATGTTAGAAAGGTGTCAGAAAACACAGTGCATCGCAGATTGCTGTGTATAGGGCTGTATAACAGCAGACCAGTCAGAGTGTCATGGAAGAAGGTGGCCTGGTGTGATGAAGCACTTTTTCTTTTACATCATGTGGACGGCCAGGTGCGTGTGCATCGCTTATCTGCGGAGGAGATGGCACCAGGATGCACTATGGGAAGAGCGCAAGCCAGTGGAGGCAGTGTGATGCTCTGGGAAATATTCTGCTGAGAAACCTTGGGTCCTAGCTTTCATGTGTATGTTATGTTGACACATACCACCTACTGAAACATTGTCGCAGACCAAGTACACCTTAATGGCAACGGTATTCCCTAACGTGGCCTCTTTAGGGAAATAAAATAACACAAAAAATAACCGTTATTTCTAATCTTTTCAGTCAAATACTGTGCTGCAAACATCAATGTTAGATTTATCTTGTCAGTACTGGCAAGTGACCATGGTATAACCGCACATCGAGTGGTTCTTTGCCTCCACGTAGTGTATTAAAATCATGTAATGTACACCTAGCCAAGGATTATCCCTTGCACATGTGGTATTATGTAGAATATATTATATAATAAACAGGTTTTAGTAGTTTCTTTCTTTCTGAGGTTTATAGTGGAACTGACACCTAAAATGGGAGGTGCATGCAGATTTTTAGTATAGTAGATGATTGAATGTACTGTAGACTGTAAATATTTTTTATATATAAAATGTGAAGTTGCAGTATAAAAATACTCCACCTTTATTCTTGTGTGACTCCTTTTTCTTCATGACCTGTGCATAAACGGCCCCACTGAGTTCAGCTGCAGCTTCACCTAATCACAGTGCAATGTGATCGTCACTACAGGAGATGTATTTACTGTATGGTGTTAATCTGAGATTTATTCCTTCTAGTGTAAGTGGAAATATTTGACATGAAATAAAGAAATCTCTCTCACTTTTACTTGCGTTCTCCACAGTGGCATAAATGTGCACATCTACAGAAAGGAGTGCAAATAAAGAATAAACAGGAGAAATTTTCAGACAATTCTGAAAACAATTCCACTGAAATGAACATTGTTAAATTAGCTTGTTAGTAAGAACATGATCTTATATTGAATTACTGTATATGTAGTGAGGTGTGCCGTGACTAAAACGTCATCCTTATTAACTACATGGCCAATGGGCTCTCTCCCTACCATAGTATATAAGCTGTTGTTTAGGCCTCACGGAATGCGTCATGATCGAAAACCCACGCCTTCTTTTCGTTGCTACGGACTACAGAGGTATGTGGTTTTAGCTTTATTGCTTAGCTGTTTGATGCTAGCGTTGTCCACTTATCATGCGATTTATTTATTTAGAGTGACGTTAGGCTGCCGAGACTGTGCATGTGTGGTGTGCCGTCAGGGCTCTCAACTGTGTAGCATGGTAGTTTAACGTAGCTCCGGTCGGAGCACCAGCTGTTGCCGTCACAACTATTAAAGACGCTATCATGATTTTCGGATGTTCCATTGTGAGTATCATGTCATCGGATCACAGTAGGTAAATCGTTTAGTTCTATTACTCGAGCTAAACTCTATTGCATGCATTCCTAATTGAGGTTGTAACACCTGTTTGTTCTTAGGGTCCTCGATTTTGCATGCGTTAAGGCGGGCTGAGTGAGATGTGGTCATATCGGTATAACGCCTCCCCCTCATTCGTGAAGCCACGTTGCTGCTTGGTTGCTTTGGGGCTGCTTGCTGTTTGGTTTTGCTGCTTGATGGTCTGATTTGGTTTTATTTTGTTCTGCTTTGTTTCGTTATTTTGTTTTGTGTTGGTTACTGTCACTAATATGAGTTTTCTTTAATTAACTGTGTTGTAACAGTCTTTATCAGTTATGCTGATACTGCTATGTGGTACTAGTGGTTTTGGTCAGTCTTGGTAAACTTGCTACCTGTAATCAGTTTGAGTGTGAGGTTGTGTGTTTTTGTGACAGTAAGTTTGTCTTTGTTTTGTTTTATTCTGTTGTTTGTCAGATTTGAGCGTATTGTAATTGATTTTGTGTGTTTCTGTTATCTCCTTGTAGGAGCTGAGTGCTTCCTGAGGCTGGGAGGAGTTCTTTGCTGCACCTTTGTCTTTACTTAATTAAGGGTCATTATTATTGCTGTGTTTATTCTCGGTGAATTTTGAGGGTATGATTTTGATTAGTGGGGTGCTTTTGCCTTTTGTATAGCTGGTGCTGTCGTACTAGCCTGCCCTTCATACAGGAAGCCTCAGTCCTCCTATGATTATTGTTAACTTCCTCTTGTGACTGTTTTATTTGACCAATGCCTGACTGCGTTGGATGTTGTTTCTTTTAAATAATTCTTGACCAGTCTTTTTAACTTTAAAATAAAATGTATTCTTGTATGGAAACCCATGCCTCTTGCCCGTTCTAAGTGGAACGTACTTGCGTGTCTTTATTTGGGTTATTTTCCCTGTTTTCTCAGTGGCGTAGTTGGTACAAAAACGAAACAAATGAGTCGCATAGCTACACGTGGCGTAGTTGGCAGGATTTATGAGGATCTCCATAGTACAGTTAGTTGTTGCAAAAAAAAGAGCCACATTGCTACATATACATAAGGAAAGTATTCATTATGTGACACATTCTCTGACCGGTCTGAAGTGGAGCGTGTCCTGACTGAGAATCCTCAGCTCCTGACTGACTCGGGTTCTGGCCTGGTGTCTGATTGCTGTTCTGCTGTATGTCTCTGTCCTTTCCTGTATGAGAAGACGGAAATTCTTCATTTGCTCAATTTATAAACCATACAAACTTTATTTTAGAGAATGCTTATAAGTTAGTGTATATGTCGCTGAAATGTACCAACAGTAATTACAAGCCACTAAATGTGTAAGCAACAATTGGTCTCATTTATGAAGCTGGATATGAACAAATTTATTTGAAAATCATTCACAGGAGCCTTTTCATACATAATGTGTTACTCATGAGAATCCAGTTAGTTTAGAAAACAATAGTGTATCCTACAAGAGCTCTTGAGTGCTGAGACGGATGTACTTACAGAATAAAGTTTAATAAAGCAAAACATACACAAATCAATACAGACGAGGCAGGAGAGCATACTTGACAAAGTGGGAGAAACAAAGCCAGACACAGAGTGAGCTGCGAACAGTGACTATATACAGACTGGCACTTATTAACCAGAAAGAGAGTCAGGTGTGGGTGATCATGTGTCTGGTACAGACGTGTGGTGGCTGCTGGGATTTGAAGTCCAGAATGCCTTCTGGGAATTCATATAACACTGTGTCATAAATGCACTTGATTCAATTTACAGCTGATTGGAATTTATCATGCACATGAGTATGAAGAAAAGCAGCAATGCTAAGACTTGTGTAAATCTAGTGGGATTTTTTTTTTTATTAGATTGGCCTACAAAAACATTTAGACACAAGTTGAATTTGATAAAGATTAATAAATGAGCACCAAATTGTGCAATTGTAAGTGCACTGTGTCCCAATTAGTATTCTTTTCCTATTTTTATTAGTTTGGTAACTATTTCTTATTTAATGGAAGCATTGTACGTTAGTTGAATGATAATTAAGGATGTGTAAAATCCTGTGTAACGAGAGTAATTATTGAGTGTCAGATACCAGTCATGGACCATTTTGTTAACGTTTATTTCCATGTTAGTGTAACGTATACTATTTCATGTTTTATAGACTAAGCTTTGTAGAAGTACTGATTATATTATAAGCAATTTAGTGAAAACTAATTATCAGACCTTTGATGGATTTGTGCCACCAACGCAGGATCAGTAAAAGGATGATGAACAGAAAGGCCAAGCTCAGTCCCACAGACACAAATACTATATCAGTACTGGATCCAGACCCTGAGTCTGAGGAAAGAAAGACACAAATGAAAAAACCTGCTGTCATTACAGTTCGCAAAAATACTAGCCTTGACACTAACGTACATTCTAATGATAGTCCAATTTCTAATCTTCCATTTCTGTTCAGACGGTTTTAAAGAGTGTTTACCAGCAATCTCTCTGAGCCTTTCCAATCATATCTACATTCTCTACTCAGACTGCTCTTCAACAGGCCACTCATAATCTACTCCTTTCTGCTGATGCTGGTGCCTTTCCTCTATCAGGATTTCTAGCTTGGTTCATGTTTCCTTTTCTCTCCTGCCCCGTCACACATGATATCCCAGTCCTTGGCCCCCTCCTTTTCACTACAGGTACAGTATATGCATCCACTTGCCCACATATGCATCCACTTTCCACATCATTAACTGTACACATTCATGATCTAAAATAATGGATGGACTCCAACGTTCTTAAATTAAATTAAACTGATAAAACAGACATTTTTCTAGCACCCAAAACTCCACTGTTATGAATTCCAGGTATTTCATTTGATATTGATGGCATTACCGTTACACCTTCTGGAAACGTTCACAATCTAGTTATAATTTTTTGATAACACACTTTCATTTGAACTCTGCATTAGGTCACTCACAACAATCTTTTTTTTTTATCAGCTCTTATTGATCCTTTTTTGCTGTAGTCCTTACTCAAACCAAGCACAGATTAGATTTGTACTCTATCATTAACACTGTTTACCCATCTCACAGAGAATCAAACAAACACACTCTTAATTCTCACACAGTACATGACCTCGCCGTAACTCTCTACACCCTGGAGTCTTGGATCCACCAGTACTGATCTACTAGTGGCTTCTAACGACCAGACTGGCAAGAATGAACAATATATATAGTGCCGTAATCCACCTCTAGGCCTTTAACTGCACCTCCTTAATCCTAAAACATACATTTTTTACTAACACAAAAATGACCTCTTTTTCTTCCTGTTCATCATTTAATTAACAGCCAGTTTCAGTTTTAGGTGCTACGTGCTACAGAATCAAATTTATTATTATTATTATTATTATTATTATTATTATTATTATTATTAGTAGTAGTAGTAGTAGTAGTAGTAGTACTCACTGCACGTTTTAATGTTATTTTTACAAAGGGAATCAAATACTTTGAAAGCTGACTGAAAACACTGTGCATATAAACTTTGTTAATAAAAAGAGAATCAAATAAAAATAAATTCTCTCAAGGTTTCTCACCTCTGACTGAAACCCAGCTTTTGGGTGACTCTCCTCTCTCTGGGTGTTTACAGTGGTAGAAACCTTCATCTGACTTTGAGACAGTACTGATGGTCATCTCTCCTGTAGTCTTGTTCTGCAGGACTGAACCATCTTTATAGAAATCAACACCAGAAGCTGAGGTCTTTGAGTTGCGAGATAAACAATGTAAAGTCAGAGGATGTCCCTCAGTCACAGGATGGACAGGACTGTCCAGGATCACATGACCACCTGTAGGAAAGAGAAAGAAGACACTGAAATCAGAAAGTGTGTAAATTACAGTAATGATTTTAACACAGAGAGCTACAGTAAATCAGTGGTAGATATCAGAGAGAGTGTACACAGTGCAGCGCTCACAGAGTCTTCATGTGTGAAAGAGAAAATGTGCTTAAATGCCAGTTTTATCAGTAACATTCAGATGTGAAAGTAGCTTTCACTGTAATATTCTTAACATCCTGAAACTAAACTAGTCTTCATGAGTTATTCTTATTTCTGTTTATATTCTTATTGTTAAAACATTGTGAGAAGCTTTTTTAGGTTTACCCTCTGCAGTCTAACTTCTATATGGGGATAATAGTTTTATTTACGTAAGTCTAATGTCTTTATGCCTCTATTGCTATCATCTCTTTGTATTTTTCTTCTCTTTTTCTTCTGAGTCTGATCTTTGTGTACAGATGTGTGTATAAACCTCTGTGTCTCAGATCTCTGCAGCCCTGAACACAGCGCTATCTGTTGGTCTTTTGTTAGAATCGACTGAATATAAACATCAAATCTGTGTCACCCTAGACACTGCACTCAGTTTCTTTACAACAATATTATAATTTATTTTCACCAATTCAGTAGATTATAAAAGTGTTATCTTTATTCCTGTATATTGTACATCTATTACTGATGAGAACATTGAAGACTCACGGTGCACTGTGATGTTGACAGGATTACTGCGTCCTCCAGATTCAGACTGACACCAGTAAACTCCAGTGTGTGATGTAGAGAGGGAGCTGATGTTACATGTAGATCCTGAAACTGATGAACAATCAGACACTGCCTCACTGTGTGTGTATCCTCTCACTGTCCATCCAGTAGAGTCACTCTGGTCCTCACAGCTCAGTGAGAGAGAGTCAGCAGTAAAGTGTTGAGTTCTGCTGGGATTGATGATCAGAGACACTGGAGGAGATTCACCTGAAACACACATTATAATTCAGATCTTATTCTGAAAATTAACATGTATTTTGATTTTATTATGATGTTAATTTCAGTGTACAGTTTAGTAAACATGTGTAACATTAAAATTACCACAGGACTAATACTTGCTCTGATTAGACAATGATATCCGAATAAAAATCTACTATCAGGTGCTTATTCAGCTGCTTTACACATTCCTCACTAAGGAGTTTAAATATAAACAGTTATTATACAACACATTAGCACAGATACAACACTTAATATTAATAAATGTACATCTGCTACACTCCAACTCAACACTATTGTTGATTTATTTCCTCACCAGTGATGCACAGTGGCTGTAGGTTACTGTCCCGTGTGTGAAAGACTGGTTCTCCTCTCTCTGCTCTGCACATATAAACTCCTGTGTGCTTCACAGTAACAGGACTGAGAGTGTAGGAGCCTCCAGATCCTCTGCTGCTGTCTGAGAGGAGCGCTGTACTGTACCTGAGGGAACCCTGACTGTCTCTGGAGGGAACCTCTGTGTACCAGCTGAATGTCCAGCCTGTAGAGGAGTGTTTAACCTCACAGCTTAGAGTCACTGAGTCTCCTTCAGTCAGCCAGCGCAGTGGAGACACACTCACTACTGCCTCTGCTGCATCTGATGGACAACAAATGTAAAATAAAATAAAATCAAATCATACAGAGTGGTAATCTTGTTATATATAATTAATGATAAGATAAAACAAACTCACACACTCACCTGATACAGTGAGTGTAACAGCATCACTGATCTCTGAGCTCTGAGAGTCACTTCTCCTCCCTATGCAGGTGTATTCAGCACTGTCATCATTTCTAACTGAGCTGAAGCTGAACTCCTGTGTTGTGCGGGATGAGTAGAGTGTGTTATCTTTCTTATACCAGCTGTATGTCCACTCAGTGTCTCCTCCTCCCTGTATTTCACATCTGAGAGTCACAGTCTCTCCTCTGAACACATGCTTATCAGGCTTTATGGTCACCACAGCTTTAGGACTCTCTGCAGAAACATAATTTTATTATTCATTTTATTATTTTATTTTTGTTTCATTATTAAACCGAATACAAACACACTTCAATAATATACAGTTCTAATACTACAACTGCTGTATATTTAAGTGATTAGTGATGATGCAGTGTTTTGCAACCTGTTTTCACTCACCAGTAACATTTACCCAGAGTGCATCACTGTAGTATGTGTAGTAGACTGGGTTTCCTCTTCCAGCTCTGCACCTGTACTGACCCCCATCAGAGTCTCTAACGGAGCTGATGTTGTAGTAGTCTGTTTCAGTCTCAGTCTCAGTGCTCTGTGTGGGTTTGATCCAGTAAAACTTCCATCCAGCAGACTGCAGCTTCAGTGTACAGGACAGAGTCACGGAGTTTCCTTTCAGTACAGCTCCTTCACGACTTGGTGTGAGTTCAGGTTTAGGTTTTTCTGCAGTTGGAGATGAAACACACAGTTCAGGATGTTAACTGCTCATGTTCTGCTGTCAGAGTGATTAACACACTAATCACTACTACAGACAAACACACTATTACTGATACACTGTAAAGACTCCTGTCATAGTGAAATTATTCATGAATATCTATCAAAATATTTTGTGGTATTTGTGAAAGTAATTTAGTTTTTGTGAGAGTAGATTTAATGTGAAGTACATTGTTCTCTTATTCAAGAAAAAGTGTACAGACAAAATGTACTGCATTATGTTTGACTGTTATTTAAAACATCCTTCAATATGAAATATTTGAATTTTTGTGACTTTAATCCACACTGCATGTAGTGATGTGATGCTGAAGTTAATAAATATTGGTGTGAGGAAGAGATTAACACACACACACACACACACACACACACACACACACACACACACACACACACACGCGCACACACACACCTGACACAGTGAGTGTAACAGTGTTGCTGGTCTCTGAGGTCTGAGAGTCGCTTCTTCTCCGTCCGCTGCAGGTGTATTTAGCGCTGAGAGACTCTACAGGAGTGAATGAATATTTCCTGCTCTCAGTGTAGAAGGATATTTGGACGTCATCTTTATTCCAGTTGTACATCCACTCAGTGTCTGCATGTCCTCGTATTTCACATGTGAAAGTGACTTCCTGTCCACTGAATATCTGTCCATCAGGCTGCAGCGTCAGAACGGCTTTTGGTCTCTCTGTACAGTTACAACAAATACATCAAATCAGTCAAACACACCCTTCTCTGACCATCTGATATTTAATCAGTGTGTTTTGTAATGATTATGTGTATCAGTGCATGTTACAGGAGTGTAAGATCAGACATGTACCCATCACTGAGAGAGTCACTTCATCGCTCCATGCCGTTGACCGTCCATCAATAGACCCGTAACATCTGTATCTGTGACTCTGATCTACTTTTATAGTGTAGTAATTTTCAGCAGAACCGTGACTATAAACACCATCTTTGTACCAGTAGTACGGTCCACTCCATCCTGAAATCCTACATGTGAGTGTAACCGTCTCTCCTCTGAATATTTGAGGTGAATTCGGCTCCACAGACAGAACTGGTGAAAAAGTCAAAAAGCAAACACACACTGTCAATGTAAACAACTTACATTCTGCATGACAATGTACAAACAATCTTCTCCACCTTAATACAAATCCAACATGTACACAACATAGGCAATAAAATATGTATAAATCACCTTGAGCTTGTCCGACTCGGATAAGTGAAATAAGCACTAAAAAGGGAAGAGGAACAGAGAATATGATGTAACGCTGACTTGTTTCTTTTCTTTAAGAAGACAAATGAGAACAATGTCATATACTGCAAAAAATCTATATTTAGTTTCACTTCAGCTGTAAGAAATGCAATATATCGACCTGTTTCAGTAATGAATGGAGTTTAGAAAAAGCTATTTTCACTCAGGTCACTATGCTGCTCATTACTGTCTCATGTTTAATCTGATCCACATCTGCTAATCTGAAACTGGATTACACACTTCCTTCTATGTGTCTCACATGAGAAAGGCGCTCCTGTGCACTAGAGCTGTGGTGTAATACATACAGCCTGCAGGATGATGTCATATATCAGGAAAAACCTGAGCTCAGTAGCACATACAGGATAATGAGCACACACAGGTTAATGAACACACACAGGCTAATGAACA
Source organism: Ictalurus punctatus (assembly GCF_001660625.3). Taxonomy (NCBI): domain Eukaryota; kingdom Metazoa; phylum Chordata; class Actinopteri; order Siluriformes; family Ictaluridae; genus Ictalurus; species Ictalurus punctatus. The sequence continues at coordinate 2,169,788 of NC_030422.2, read as the reverse complement.
CACACAGGATAATGAACACACACAGGCTAATGAACACACACAGGTTAATGAACACACACTGGTTAATGAACACACACAGGATAATGAACACACACAGGATAATGAACACACACAGGATAATGAACACACACAGGTTAATGAACACACACTGGTTAATGAACACACACAGGATAATGAACACACACAGGTTAATGAACACACACAGGTTAATGAACACACACAGGCTAATGAACACACACAGGATAATGAACACACACAGGATAATGAACACACACAGGATAATGAACACACACAGGTTAATGAACACACACAGGCTAATGAACACACACTGGATAATGAACACAAACAGGTTAATGAACACACACAGGCTAATGAACACACACAGTTTAATGAACACACACTGGTTAATGAATACACAGTTTAATGAACACACACTGGTTAATGAACACAAACAGGTTAATGAACACACACTGGTTAATGAACACAAACAGGCTAATGAACACACACAGGCTAATGAACACACACAGTTTAATGAACACACACTGGTTAATGAACACACAGTTTAATGAACACACACTGGTTAATGAACACAAACAGGTTAATGAACACACACAGGCTAATGAACACACACAGGATAATGAACACAAACAGGTTAATGAACACACACAGGCTAATGAACACAAACAGGCTAATGAACACACACAGGTTAATGAACACACACAGGCTAATGAACACACACAGGCTAATGAACACACACAGGATAATGAACACACACAGTTTAATGAACACACACTGGTTAATGAACACACACAGGTTAATGAACACACACAGGCTAATGAGCACACACATGTTAATGAACACACAGTTTAATGAATACACACAGTTTAATGAACACACACAGGATAATGAACACACACATGTTAATGAACACACAGTTTAATGAACACACACAGGTTAATGAACACACACAGGATAATGAACACACACATGTTAATGAACACACACAGGTTAATGAACACACACAGTTTAAGTATCTTATTTAGCGTCTGAAGGGCAGTACTAAATGGAAAAAATAAGATCTTTAAATAAATAAACAATTTAAACTGATCACCCTGTTCAAAAGTTTACACCCCCCTGAATCTTAATGTATCGTGTCACCTTCTCGAGCATCAGTGAGTGTTTTGCACCTTATGTAATAGCTGTGTACGAGTCCCTCAGTCGTCCTCAGTGTGAGAGACAGATCTGAACATCATATAGCCTGTGTTGGAAAGGGCTAAAATATACAGAAGATGCTGGAAAAGCAAAGAATGTGCAGGACCTGGAGGATTTTTATGAAGAACAGGGGGCAGTTTAACTGCTCAGGAGAAACAAGGGACTCATGAACAACTCTCACAAAACATAAACACACTCGTGGATCATCCAGGTAACGACACAGTATTAAGAATCAAGGGTGTGTAAACTTTTGAACGGGGTAATTTTCATAAACTCAGCCATTGTCTTGTGGACTATATGTAAACATATGTTCTGTGAAATAGCTTATTCAGGACAGGACTAAATGAACAACAACATGGGATTTTTATGATCAATCTTATTTTGTTAAAAGTATTAAGATTTTGCAGATTCAGCAAGGGGTATGTAAACTTCCGATCGCAACTGTATGTTCTCTATATGTCTTTTCTTTACAAAAAGTAAATATATTTGTTTAACTTATTTTGTTATTTGTTAATAAATATTCATATTACATTCATATTATATGAATTCATATTGTTCATATTGTATTTTTAATTGTTTATAAAAGTCCTTGATGTTTTTAAGTGGTTGAATTTTTGTGTGCGTGTGTTGGTAGCAGTGTGTGTGTGTGTGTGTGTGTGTGTGTGTGTGTGTGTGTGTGTGTGTGTGTGTGTGTGTGTGTGAGACAGAGAGATAATTTGTTTTTGCCTTTAAATATACTGTAAATATATTTATTTGTTATCTTGTTGTTTTTAAAAGTGTGTTGTTAATAAATGTTCATATTGTAGTGTATTTGTTAATGTTTAATAAAAACCCTTAATCTTATTAAATGGTTGAATTTGAGTTTCCCTACTAAAATGAAGTACATTTAGCAGTTTCTGGGCCACATCTGGCCCGGGGACCAAGCCGACTCTCAGCCAGATCTGTCTTACAGTGCCTGGGGCAGACCCGGGCCAAATAAAACAATATAATTCACTTTACAGTGTGTGGCCGGATCTGGGCCTGAGGAAATTGTGTGTGTCGGTTTGCAGTGTGTGGGCCGGATCTGGGCTGGAGGAAATTGTGTGTGTCGGTTTGCAGTGTGTGGGCCGGTTTTGGCCCGGGGACCCAGGCGTATACTGGGCTAGAACTAAAGCAAGTATGTGGCCCACAAGTGGCCAAACAAATTTTGCTATGTGGGTGAGAGACGGAGATTTAACAATGTCATGGATAAGGCGACGCGCCCTTCGTCCCTATTCGTCCCAATGTGAATGTTTTTAGAATGTAAGACGAATGTAATGCAAGATGTTTTACATGTAAAATAGTCCATGTTATTACAGCCTAGTTCTCTGTTCAAAGTAGTTATAGTGTTCAGAAACATTTCATATCATTCATGTTCAATACCTGTCCGTTATATCTATCTTTTTATTGATCTATCTATCTATCTATCTATCTATCTATCTATCTATCTATCTATCAAAAACAGATTATAGAATATATATATATATATATATATATATATATATATATATATATATATATATATATATATATATATAAAAAATAGATCACTATTATACCTGGTCCCCTCTAATATGGAGGGGGGATGGGGGGCATGCCAAATGATAGGGGAGGCTTGCAGGGGGTTTAGTTACAAAAGGTTGAGAATCCTTCCATAATGCAACGGGACTGGCACAGATGAGCTGTCAGAATCGGTGCCGAGTAGTATGTCTGGTTTGTATTCATGCTTACCACTTACTACTGATCAGTACTGTACTGTATCAACGACAGAGCAGTAGGTACTGAATCTAATGTAGCAGGTACTGAATCTAATGTAACAGGTAGGCTACTGAATCTAATGCAATAGGTACTGAATCTAATGTAGCAGGTACTGAATCTAATGCAATAGGTACTGAATCTAATGTAGCAGGTACTGAATCTAATGTAGCAGGTACTGAATCTAATGCAATAGGTACTGAATCTAATACAGTAGGTACTGAATCTAATGCAATAGGTACTGAATCTAATACAGTAGGTACTGAATCTAATGCAGCAGGTAGGCTACTGAATCTAATGCAGTAGACCTGTCACAGTATGCTTTTTCGGATGCAGCCGCAGTTCTTACCACACACACACTTAAGCACAACTTATCAACACTATCTTTTATTTATTTATTTAAAAGTAACAACATAACATGTTCATGTACTCTTCCTTTCATACCTTCTAAGAAACAGAAAATGTTCATCCATGATAAAAGCCCACGAAAATAACACAAACCAAAATCTGATTCACGCTCAGAAAAAACTCCACGTCACCACATACACTCTACAACCCAAAATAACACACAAATCTTGAAGATGGTAGATTTTAGATTCCAAACATATGCACTAAAATTAACCAAAAGGTCTTCACTGCAGTCTGTAGAGTAGTGACACATTGGATTTTATCCACTACGTACTGCATGTTGTAACACGCATGCACCAACGGCAGACACAGTACATCACTGTTATCCATCTATGGTTAGGGTTGGGGTTAGTGGTAAGGTTAGAACATCCAGTACGTAGTATATCTAATCTAATGTCATTACACTACAGGCTGCAGTGAGGACACACCCAATTAACAGCAATCCACATAAACTATGCTGAAAATAAAAAATATTTAGTCCCCTCTGACACCATTGGAACAGCAGGCCGAGTTATTGTTTTTGCTGTAGACTGAAGACATTTGGGTTTGAGATCAAAAGATGAAAAGGACAAGAGAGGTTAGAATTTCAGCTTCTGTAAATGACATAGAACATAGCACATTTCTTTCAGACACCCAATTGGTAGATTCTAGGAAATAAAAGCTGAAATCCTAAACTCTTGTCTCAATCCATCTTTTGATCACAAACCCAAATGTCTTTGGTGTACAGCAGAAACAAATGAATAGGCCTTGCCGTTCCAATAGTTTCAGAGGGGACTGTACTGTACGCTCCCACTGATATCATTATTAATGCAACTAACTAACACTATTCTACATATAAATGTAACCCTTACCTTAACCTCAGTTACCAAATAATAATAAAAGTTCTCACAAGGGCTCAACTCAAATGAACTAACTCACACAACTGATATGGATGTACACTGATCCAACAATCATATCAGAGATTCTTACGAAAATGTTCTAATCACATATTAACCTCATCACACAGGACATTAGACTTCATCTGAACATATTGTTTTAAGCCGCCACTCACTCTAATGAAGACACAAAGAAAACATTTACTCACAGATCATCACACGGAGTGGACGGAGCTCCATCCTGTCACACTGATGAAGGACTGACTGATCAGTGGTCTGTGTTAAAGACACTACACTTCCTGTGTTCTTACACACAGAGAGAAAGTGAGAAAGACTTCCGTTCTGGTCAAAGTTGATGTGCTCTTTTCAGGTGAACCCAGAAATTATAACAACAATTTGCAGAACATAACTTTATTCAACTCCTGAACTTGTGCAGTTCCTCTGCTACTTCACTCAGGTTCATGATTGATCTCAACAAGACATCCAGTGGACCTTTCTGTAAAGCTTTTTATCTCGTTTGATTGAGTAAGCAAGCTAACTCTTTTAAAAGAACGAGGTCTTTCCTAAATCAAGAAACTTTTCTATTCTGTCAGATTTACTTCAGGTTTTGGGTTTGATGCAGTCCATAAAGATCAGAAAAGTTCACTGGACTTGATGTCAGAACCTCCTATGAAGCTGGGAGGCAGGGCTTCTGCTAGTCACAAAATGGGGTTCTTAAATGTAAAACCTAGATGTGATCAGTGAAAGGGATTCTAAGATTTAGATTTTTCCAATAAATCTGTGTGTATTTTCATCCATTATATTTGGATAATAATGATAATAATAATAATAATAATAATAATAATAATAATAATAATAATAATAATAATTCCTTAGATCAGTGTAAGGCTTTTCTAGGCACTCAAAGTGTTTTGTATTGTATGGGGTGGGGGTGGGGAGGTGCCTCCTCAACCTCTACCAGTGTGTAGCATCCACCTGGATACACCAGAACACCCAGAACAGCCAGAACACCCAGAACAGCCAGAACAGCCAGCTATTGGTGGAGAGGAGAGTGATGTATCCAATTCAGGGATGGGGATTATTAGGGCGCCATGATGGGGGCCAATGGAGGAATTTCACCAGGACACCAGGGTTATACAGAAAAATAAGTGTTCTGGGATTTTAATGACCATAGGACCTTGGTTTAATGTCTCATCCCAAAGACTGTGCATTAGGACCCACACTGAGCACCCCACAGAGTGAGCACCCCATGCTCTCTTTGCTGCTTCCAGCAGCAAGCTTAGTTTTCCCCAGAGAGTCTTCCATGAAGGTAATGGCCAAACTCACCCCTGCTTAGCTGCAGTGGGAAACCAGACGAGATCTACAGGGGGATATGGCTCGAGCAAATGATAAGATAACAATCTGTAAAGCTTCATGTGAAAGTAGGAGGTGTTTTTCTGGAGATGAACAAGTATTGAGTAATGCTGATGACAGGTACTGAATAAATAGGCTTGAGAAATAAAATGCTATTGAAATCTAAAAAAGTTTTAAATGAAAACAAATTAAATGGAAAAAGTGAAAAGAGTCTGATATGTACTCTGGTAAAAGTCTGGAAAAGCAACACAAAAGAGGGAATTAATAATTTGGTGATGTCAGTGAGCTGCAGGCTTGATGAAGTTATTGCAAGCAAGAGATATGCAACCAAACATTAAGTGTTATTTACTTCAGTTTACTTCAACTTATCTGTTCCTTCACTTTTGCTCACCTAAAAACTGTTTGGTCTGATACAAAAGGTTCTATGTTTTATGATGTTTAACACCAAGATGTAAATACCAAGAAATAAAAACTCTAAACTCTTGTCTCATATCCATCTTTTGATATGAAATCCAAAGGTCTACAGGTGTACAGCAGAAACAAATGAATTGGCCTTGCTGTTCCAATAGTTTCAGAGGGGACTGTATGTACTAATCCCATAAACAAGTGTTTAGATCTTTTATATTTATTAATCCCCATAGGTAATGTGTGTTTAGATCTTTTATATTTATTAATCCCCATCACTAATTGATGTTTAGGTCTTTAATGTATGCTGCAGTGACATCTAACATTATGTTCATCTTTTATTATTAGCTCAGCTCACTGAGTGCTGTTAGTGTTTGCCACAGAAACTAGAGTGAGAACATGCAGGTGTGACTGTTTTAATTTTGGCATTACTGAGAATTTGAATGGCAGCATTTCCTCATTTCTCACACAGCTCAACTACAATATAAACCAAACCACAATAATGTTTCATGTCTTAACTGCTAATCATTTAAAATGTGTAAGCATTAAAATCATTTAAAATCACATATCTGCTGACGAACAAATAAGAACAAATAAACTCTTTGTGTAATAACGTCAATTAATCACAACATTCATTGCTAGATATAAATGGTTATTTTTTAATGTAAATCAGATCTGAAATGACTGACGTGAGATAATGTGCAGTTGTGTACAGTTTTCAGATAAGACTACACAATGAAGCAGGAAGTCTTAAACTGTATCACTGCCATTTGCAAAAACTTTATCTTCATAGATTAGAGTCTGCACATCTGAGCTCGTCTGTGCTGTGTGAACCTACTGGCTCTACAAGGTACTGCAAGTAAAAACATGATATACACTGCCCTCCACTAATATTAGCACCCTTGATAAATATGAGCAAAGTAGGCTGTGAAAAACCTTTATATTTTATTCAAAAAATTCACAAAAATTCTCTGGATATCATGTAAAAATATCATGCAAAAAGGAACTCGCTTATCTCCGGACAGAGCTCTCGAAATCTCTGCAGGAATTTACCCCTACTAAGCCATCTCACGTCAGTGTGTAGCAGGAGCTCAGAGTGGTCGCAGTCTGCCTTCTCCAGATGCGCACGAACAGCTGTATTTGAAGTGATCTAGCACGTATAGAATCTAGCACGTATCTTTGTTGTCACATCCACGATCTCTTTCACGTTCAGCATTTTTGCGCATAAGGCTTGTTGGTGTATTATGCAGTGGTAGTTCAGGAAGTCAGGGAAAGCATCGTCTTCCCTGCACTTGGCGATGAATCCATTTGCGCTGCTCAACCATTGCGGGCGCACCGTCCGTGGTGACTGATATCAGTTTGCACACTGGGAGCTGGGTTTCGTCAATGAAGTCTTTACAAGACTGAAAAATGTCCTCTCCCCGCGTGTCTTCTTTCATGGGCAGCATCGTTAACAACTCTTCTTTTGCAGTCCTGTCTGTAAACAACATCCGAATAAAAACGCACAACTGGGCTGTATCACTTCCGTCCGTAGACTCGTCCGATTGCAGTGAGAAACACGCGCCGTCTGTGATGTCCTTCCAAAGCTGTTGTGTCAAATCCTCGGCCATGACTTCACAGCGCCGTGGAACTGTACTTCTTGATAGCTGGAGAGCTCTGATTGAAGATAATACTTCGGTTTTGTTTTTAAAGTCCCGAAACAACGAGTCAGCTGCGTCTACGAATGCCTCTTTTATCACCTCTCCGTCTTGGGATGACTTCTTGTGTTTAATGATGGAGTGACTCACCCGGAACGACGCTTCGGTGGCGCCTTAGCATTTGAAGTCAGTCGTGAGAATCGTAGTTTTTATGAACAGTCCTAAAGTGCCGCTCCACATCCCCCTTTTTGGGAATAGCAATGGTAGCTTGGCAGATCAGACAAACGCACTTCGAATATGACATCGTGAAAAAAATCATCCTCCCATTCCGCATGGAAGTGATGAGTCTTCGGTTTCTTGCTTGATCCCGCTACCTCTCTCATTTTGTACCCTTTCTTCAGGAGGAATAAATCGGAAAGTTAACTCAGTGATTTCGCTCGATAGCCTTTAGCGCTGGCGCGTTTGATCGCACACGCATGGTGAGAGAAAAGACGAGATCTCAGACTGGCTGCCCTCTACATCATCATAACATCTATTTTTATTTTAATGGAGATCTACCAGCACTTCCTTTGAGATCGACCGGACGTATTGGGCACCCTGATCTACCCCTTTTATTTATTACAGTATTTGGTGAGATGAACTTGACTGGTTTATATCTGTGTGAAGCTGCTTCATTCACAATAATATTATATTCTCTTTTTCTTATTTCATTATTCATTACAAGTCATCTGGACCTCCCATAGAAGTTTGTGTGACAGAAGACAAGACAGCACTCACACTCCGCCCATCTAGTTAACTTCACATCATCTCCCCACACACGCAGTAGTTTAGTCATTGTCTAGACTGCACACGTGGGTCTGCGCTACAGCTCCATTTCACACACACACACACACACACACACACACACACACACACACAGGTTTTTATCACACATTACTTCTCCCTGCTGATCCACATCCCCAATAATCACACTACACACACCAGATAAGTGTAAAACAGAACATCTTTATTGACGTGTCTGTATATTTGTATAGTCTGTCTTTGTTTGTGCTGTAGATTGTCCGCGTCCGTCTTCCGGGTCCAGTCCGCCGAGACTACAGCAAGAGGGAGGAGATAAACTCCTGTCCTATTTCTGCACCAGTGTTTATGTGTCTGGGGGAAAAGGGGGACTTTTATTGAAATGAACATGAGGAAGGTGGTTAATATGTGTGTATGTTCACATTATGATCATATTATATGTTCATATCTATATGTTTATGATGATGTATACTTATCTTTATGTGTGAGGTTGTTGTGTTCATACTTACCTGATATTTATTCTTTATAATGGTTCATGCCGAATGGGCGGGGCTTCAGCTTTATAAGTGTGCCGCTACCCTACATGCGGGGGCTGATGGAAAGTCCGATTCATTTCCACGAACCGGTTCTTTCGGACGGTTTGTTACAATGAACCGGTTCATCGGTTCTTTTACGTCATCAGACAATGGCGTCACTACACATATCTTTTCTAACAACTCAGTGTCATGTTGCATCAATGAAACCTTCAGATAAAGTCATGTGTGTGAACGCATATTGCTGATTACTGCCTTTTATTCACTTAAGTTAATGGTGTTTGTGGTCATTAACCATTAGTATTTCTAAAAAACAAAACAAAAAAAAAAAAACACAAATTAAAAACAAATGTAAAATGTACATTTTCAAAGACATATAATTTAATAATGCATAGACTTTTCTAAAATGAATTATACCCAGAAGATGGCACTGCTGTAATCTTTTGACAAGTGCGTAAAGGTGATAAAATGACCACTTTAAAATATTTCCTCATCTGAAATTTTTCATGCTCTCTGTTTAGCTTTAGCCACTTTTTAAACATAATATTAATGAGAAACAGAGCTGATGATTTCTACTGCAATGCAGGTATTTTTCTTGTAGAGTACAACAATAATGATGCATTAGAATGAATATATGCATTGTTTCATAGGACGTCATCACTTGTAAAGCAACTGGAGGTTAATCAGTGAATAACGCCTCTTAATAAAATACAGCTGCTTTGTATACATGTATATTTTAATGCAGGGTATCATTTGTGTGAACTAAAAGTACAACTGTAATTGCTGAAATGCTTACAAATTTAAACCAAAGAATACAATACATGCTTAATACAATGAAACCATGAAGTGATGTTTGTTATGATGAAATGATACATGATCTTTTTAACTGTAGGCTGCAGATTGTGGTTGTACCGTGTGGTGGAAAATACATCAGTGTATCTCTGTATGTGATCATAACGACTTAGAGTTCTGGTGGTGTGAACTGCACACAGATGACATGATGAAGCCCCTCACATGAGTGAAAAAACATTTTCAAGAATAAAAGTTCAGTCACATTGACTTATTACTCTTACTATTACTACTAAATCCTTTTGCTTTACAACCAGTCCTAATAGTGGCACAAGTAATCAATAAAATACACCCTGTAAATACTTCTTAATGCTGTCCATACACACGTTCTTAATACGCCCCACACACATTTTAAACCAAATAAGTGCAAAGAACCTGTACAAAACAATCTCACTCCGATTTTACTGTCACTGCACACATGATGAACTTCTCTCTCTCTTCTCTCTCGTCTGTTCAGTTGTGTATTCACTCCTCCAGCACCTGTAAATGAACATTTACAGCAGTTTTAGATTTTAGTTCCTGAAATGGTTAAACTTTGGTGTTTTAAGCCAACAGCAAATCATTAAGGAACATTTAAAAGGCAATGCAAATTTATATTTCAGTATATACAGTAATTATTAAATATAAAGCAGTAAATAGTGATGGCTTATTTAAGGAGAAACTGTCATGTATGTTATTACACTGCAATATTTGCACTTCTTATAGGAGTGTCAGTGTACTATACGAGGAGGAAATTACATGAAAATGCATCAAAGATGTGATTTTAAACCACTTTATCTTTTATGAATAGAAATGTTATTAGGGTATTTTCCCAAAAAATTGGATTGGAAGTAGAGTCAACAATTGATGATTGTTTGATGTCGTCTTGAACAAGAGACACGGGCTTGTTTAATCCACACACTGTATTCCACAGTAACTAATGATACATCAGCAAAAACGAGTCTTTGTGAATGTAAAATTATAGGGCCAGGTAGTGGTGGGAGATATATACATATAGTACAAATAAAAAGTGTATTAAACCCAGTTTCTACTGTGAAAAACTGTGAAGGCAGCTGATTTATTTGTCATAATATGCATTATACGTTCAGCTGTGGGATCTGGTTGCCATAGGGTTTTTTTTTTTTTTTCTATAGACTGAGGTTTATTTGTTTTCCTAAATTTGTTTAGAAGTTTTCTTTAAAAGTAAAGATCAAGCCCAGGAATTTAAAGTTTTAGAGGACTCTCTCACTTTGTTTACTGAGTGTTTGAGCTGTGAGAGGAACCAGAATGCACATCTCTATTTTCTACTGCTAAGAGCTATAGAGCATTTCTACAGTTGACTCACTTCCGCTGTGATTACATCATGATACCCAGCAGCTGGTAAGGCTTGCAGCAACAGGAAGAGAGGACACTGGAGCTGCTTTTTGACATTATTTGCTTTTAGAATTGCTTTAGGTGTAGTAATTTAGAAAGTTGTTAGCAATCTAACTGAGGCTGTAGCATTTATATTACACTATTTATATTTATAACTGTTTATAACTCCAACTGAACTCCTACTGAGCAAGGCACAAAACTTGAACTAGGTTTTCTATACAATTCTAAGATCTCTCCAAGTATTTCTATCTCAATTTGAGATTTGAAAATAGAACAGATTTTGTCTTACCTATGTGCTCTACTTCAGCTGTGAGTAAACAGTTCCATACTCTACACTGGCCTTCACTAGATGTAAACAAGAAACGCTGAATTAATGTCATTAATGCCATCTCAACTGTTAAATACACATGAACTATATGAATTGGTTAATAAATCAGAAAACAATAAAAAAGTAATGTACATGCAGATTGATATAAATATGTACAGATAGCTTTACCTTGATTTTTCTTTGCTTTTTTCTGTGGCTTGAGTTCAAGCTCAGTGTAAATCACATCACTGGGTCCAGCATCATCATCTGCAGTGACAGTGAACAGAACAAAACAAACACAGATAACATTTTAATCTGAATCAACCTTTGTAAAAAAAAAAAAAAAAAACAAAGAAAAGAAAAAGAAAAAGAGATCAGTGTGGAGAATTACAGGTGCATGATGGGATGTAACTGAACACAGTTTTAAATGTGGAGCTTATCATCACTTCTCCTTGTTATGGGTTTGAACTACATGTTCAATTATTATAATTTTTTTTAAAAACTTGAAACACACACACACAATGGCACCTGTCAGGGGTGGGATATATTAGTCAGGAGGTGAACAATCAGTCCTTGAAGTTGATGTGATGGAGGCAACTTTGACAAGGGCCAAATTGTTATAGCTAGACGACTGGATCAGAGCATCTCCGTAATGCAGTGGGTAGTATCTACCAAAAGTGGTCTAAGGAAGGACAACCAGTGAACCGACGACAGCATCATGGGCACCCAAAGCTCACTGATGCATGTGGGGAGCAAACGCCAGCCTGCCTATTCTAATCCCACAGAGGAGCTACTGTAGCACAAACTACTGCTGTAAATGTTAATGCTGGCTATGTTAGAAAGGTGTCAGAAAACACAGTGCATCGCAGATTGCTGTGTATAGGGCTGTATAACAGCAGACCAGTCAGAGTGTCATGGAAGAAGGTGGCCTGGTGTGATGAAGCACTTTTTCTTTTACATCATGTGGACGGCCAGGTGCGTGTGCATCGCTTATCTGCGGAGGAGATGGCACCAGGATGCACTATGGGAAGAGCGCAAGCCAGTGGAGCCAGTGTGATGCTCTGGGCAATGTTCTGCTGAGAAACCTTGGGTCCTAGCTTTCATGTGGATGTTATGTTGACACATACCACCTACTGAAACATTGTCGCAGACCAAGTACACCTTAATGGCAACGGTATTCCCTAACGTGGCCTCTTTAGGGAAATAAAATAACACAAAAAATAACCGTTATTTCTAATCTTTTCAGTCAAATACTGTGCTGCAAACATCAATGTTAGATTTATCTTGTCAGTACTGGCAAGTGACCATGGTATAACCGCACATCGAGTAGTTCTTTGCCTCCACGTAGTGTATTAAAATCGTGTAATGTACACCTAGCCAAGGATTATCCCTTACACATGTGGTATTATGTAGAATATATTATATAATAAACAGGTTTTAGTAGTTCCTTTCTTTCTGAGGTTTATAGTGGAACTGACACCTAAAATGGGAGGTGCATGCAGATTTTTAGTATAGCAGATGATTGAATGTACTGTAGACTGTAAATATTTTTTATATATAAAATGTGAAGTTGCAGTATAAAAATACTCCACCTTTATTCTTGTGTGACTCCTTTTTCTTCATGACCTGTGCATAAACGGCCCCACTGAGTTCAGCTGCAGCTTCACCTAATCACAGTGCAATGTGATCGTCACTACAGGAGATGTATTTACTGTATGGTGTTAATCTGAGATTTATTCCTTCTAGTGCAAGTGGAAATATCTGACATGAAATAAAGAAATCTCTCTCACTTTTACTTGCGTTCTCCACAGTGGCATAAATGTGCACATCTACAGAAAGGAGTGCAAATAAAGAATAAACAGGAGAAATTTTCAGACAATTCTGAAAACAATTCCACTGAAATGAACATTGTTAAATTAGCTTGTTAGTAAGAACACAATCTTATATTGAATTACTGTATACATAAGGAAAGTATTCATTATGTGACACATTGTCTGACCGGTCTGAAGTGGAGTGTGTCCTGACTGAGAATCCTCAGCTCCTGACTGACTCGGGTTCTGGCCTGGTGTCTGATTGCTGTTCTGCTGTATGTCTCTGTCCTTTCCTGTATGAGAAGACAGGAATTCTTCATTTGCTCAATTTATAAACCATACAAACTTTATTTTAGAGAGCGCTTATACGTTAGTGTATAGCTACAATGTACAAGTAAATAAAGAGAAATTACAAGCTATTAAATTATGTGTAAGCAACAATTTGTCTCATTTATCAAGCTGGATATGAACACATTTATTTGTAAATCATTCACAGGAGCATTTACATACATAATGTGTTATTCATGAATATCCAGTTAGTTTGGAAAACAATAGTGTATCCTATAAGAGCTCTTGAGTGTGGGCTAATTCACTTCTAAGGAGAATCACTAATGTGAACCAATTAGGAGAAGAATAATGGTGCCCCATATTGCAACACATTGTGGTGGTCACTAAATGTAAATCTGCTGTGTCATAAATGCACTTGATGCAATTTACAGCTGATTGGAATTCATCAACATACATGAGTATGAAGAAAATCAGTGATACTAAAACTTGTGTAAATCTAGTGAGAATTATTTTTTGTTTAGTTTGGCCTATGAAAACATTTAGACACAAGTTGATAATGATTAATAAACGAGGACCAAATTATGTAATTGCAAGTACAATGTGTAATAATTAGTATTCTATTCATATTTTTTATTACCTTGTAACTATTTCTTATTTAATAGAAGCTATGTACAGTAGTTGTGTTAAATCATGTGTAATGAGTAATTATTAAAAAAGTATTAGATACAGTGGGGGAAATAAGTATTGAACCTGTCAACATTTTTGTTCAGTAAATATATTTCCAATGAGGCTATTCACGTTAAATTTTCAACAGACATCAGTATTAACTCAAGAAATCCAGAAATATAAAGAATTCACAACAGTAAAGTCCATAAATGAAGTTATGTGTAATAAAGTGGAATAACACAGGAAAATAGTATTGAACACACTAACTGAAATGTATTTAATACTTAGTGGAGAAGTCATATACAAATATATAAATACCAGTCATAGACCATTTTGTTAACATGTTTGTTATTTCCATGTTCGTGTAGCTTATACTATTTCATGTTTTGTACACCATGCTTTGTAGAAGTACTGATTATATTATAAGCAATTTAGTGAAAACTAGTTATCAGACCTTTGTTGGATTTGTGCCACCAACGCAGGATCAGTAAAAGGATGATGAACAGAAAGGCCAAGCTCAGTCCCACAGACACAAATACTATAACAGTATTGTATGTTGAACCTGAGATGGAGGAAAGAAAAAGACACAAATGATAAAAAAAACCTGCTGTCACTAATAATAGCCCAATTTCTAATTCTCCATTTCTGTCCAAACTGTTTTAAAGAGTGTTTACCAGCAATCTCTCTGAGCCTTTCTAATCAGATCCACATTCCCTACTGAGACTGCTCTTCAAGGAGTCACTCATAATCTACTCCTTTCTGCTGATGCTGGTGCCTTTCCTCCATCAGTATTTCTAGCTTGGTTCATGTTTCCTTTTTTGTCCTGTCCCTGACACACAAGGTATCCCTCAATGATCAATCCTTGGCCCTCTCCTTTTAACTACAGGTACAGTATATGCAGCCACTTGCTCAGATCATTCAAAAACATCAGAGTTTCCACTGTTAAGCAGATAACACTGATTTATCTCATCATGAGCTATGTTTTCCACATCATTAACTGTATACATTCATGATCTAGAATAATGGATGGACTCCAACGTTCTTAAATTGAACTCTGATAAAACAGACATTTTATTTGCACCCAAAACTCATTTGTTTTAAAATTCCAGATATTCAGTAGATATTGATGGCATTAACGTTAAACCTTCTACAAATGTAAAAAAATATTTATAATTTTTGAAAACACAGTTTCATTTGAACTCTGTATTAGGTCACTCACAACAATCTCTTTATCAGCTCTGCATGACCCTTACTTAGTTTGAAAGATGTGGAATTTTTGCTGCATGAGTTTCACAGTTAGATTTTTGAAGATCTCTTCATTCTCATTTCTGGTATAACTCTTAATCAACTTCAACATGTTTGAAAAATATGTTTGCTATAGTCTTTACTCATACCAACCACACATTAAATGTGTACTCTATCATGAACACTGGTTACCCATCTCACAGAGAATCAAACAAACTCTTAATTCTCACACAGTACATGACCTCGCTGTAACACTCTACACCCTGGAGTCTTAGATCCACCAGTACTGATCTACTAGCGGCTCCTAACGAGCAGACTGACAAGAATGGGCAGTATATTCAATGCCATAATCCACCACCAGGCCTTTAACTGCACGTCCATGAACTCAAAACACATGCTTTGAACCAACAGTTTTCCTTTTTTTTTTCTTCCTGCTAGTCATTTTCCTACTGTTTTTTTTTTTTTTTTTTTTAACAGTCAGTTTGAGTGTTAGGTGCTACGTGCTACAGAAATTGAATGTATTTGTGTACTCCTTCTTCCTCTTATTATTATTAGTAGTAGGAGTCACAGTCTCTCCTTTGAACACATGTTTATCAGGCTTTATGGTCACCACAGATATAGGAATCTCTACAGAAACAATTTTAACATCCCAGATACAAACACACTTCAATAATATTCAGTTCTACTTCTATTCAATTCAATTCAATTCAATTGTATTTGTATAGCGCTTTTTACAATAGACATTGTCTCAAAGCAGCTTTACAGAAATATCAACACGGTATACAGATATTAAAGGTGTGAATTTATCCCAACTGAGCAAGCCACTGAGTGGCGACGGTGGCAAGGAAAAACTCCCTAAGATGTTTTAAGAGGAAGAAACCTTGAGAGGAACCCGACTCAGAAGGGAACCCATCCTCATCTGGGTAACAACAGATATTGTGAAAAAGTTCATTATGGATTTATATGAAGTCTGTATGGTGTTAAGAGCAGCCGTAGTCCCAGCAGTCTGGAATTAGAGAAGATTTGAGCTCCATCCAGAGGCTGAAAGGATCTGGATCTCTAGTATCTCCATAAATGGTACTCGGCGAAAGGAGAGAGGGAGAAAGTAGAACAGAATCTAGTCAGGGTAGGCTTGAGTAAACAAATACGTTTTAAGCTTAGACTTAAACACTGAGACTGTGTCTGAGTCCCGAACACTAATAGGAAGACTGTTCCATAACTGTGGGGCCCTATAAGAGAAAGCTCTTCCCCCTGCTGTAGCCTTCACTATTCGAGGTACCGTCAGATAACCTGCATCTTTTGATCTAAGTAGGCGTGGCGGATCATATAAAACCAAAAGGTCGCTTAGATATTGTGGCGCGAGACCGTTTAGTGCTTTATAGGTTAATAAGAGTATTTTATAATTAATGCGAGATTTTACTGGGAGCCAATGCAGTATTGATAATATCGGTGTGATATGGTCGTATCTTCTAGTTCTAGTTAGGACTCTAGCAGCTGCATTCTGGACTAATTGGAGCTTTTTTATATTCCTACTGGAACATCCAGACAGTATGGCATTACAATAATCTAATCTAGAGGTGACGAATGCATGAACTAGTATTTCCGCATCATGTAGTGACAATATGTTTCTTATTTTAGAAATATTTCTGAGATGAAAGAAGGCTATCCTAGTAATATTATCTACATGAGCATCAAATGATAGGCTGGAGTCAATAATCACTCCAAGGTCTTTAACTGCTGCACATGATGAAACAGAAAGACCATCCAGAGTAACCATGTGATCAGAAAGGATACTTCTAGCTACACGTGGGCCTAATAAAAGTATTTCTGTTTTTTTAATCCATTTATTTGACATCACATTTTATTCTGTATAATTCCATGTTTTGGTCATTGGTAAGGAAGCAGAGTGGAGCAAAAGAAAGAAAATCCTACAATTACTCGAGATCCTGATGTGATCTGGCTCCAGGTCTCTTATGTATGATTTCCAAAGTGATTAGTCAGCACTTATAGAGACGAAGCAGGTGATTTATTTACAGTGTAGCTTTAAGGCCTCTGGTATCAGACACACACTGTACATTATTTCTATATTGATCATAATTTAATATTCTGTAGTGAGTGTTTCAGCACTAATGTCTGTGTTTCAGTTACAATTATAAACACCATCATGAGTCTGATTAACATGAGTGCTGTGTAATTATAATTTCCATCTTTCTACTACCATGAGATTTATTATCCCTACATAACACTGATATCTGATAGTCTGTATCTCTTATAACAGAGATTCTCTTCCTGATGAACACACACTCAGCGGTACTTTAACTTTTGCTCTACTGTTCATGAATGACAGGCTTTATAAATATCTAAAATATAATAAGAAATAACTTAAAACATGCAGTGAGAGAGTAGAAAGCATGACGTACCTCTAACTGTAAGTGTAACTGTATCACTGAGCTCTGAGTCGTAGTTTCCTCTGCGTGCTTTACACTGATACACTGTTTCTCCTGCATTAGAGACTGTATCATGGAGTGTGTTGGTGTCTTCAGCTACTTGGACTCGATCTTTGTACCAGAGAAAAGTCCATCCATTAGACAGCAGATTACAGTTCAGAGTAACTCTGTCTCCAGTGTAGACGGAGCTCTGAGGATTCACTCTCACAGTCGGTTTGGGTTTTTCTGTTGATATGAAATGATGATGATATTAAAGTTTTCCTCTTTACAACATCAACAAGAGTTTTATCATCTTAATCAGATGATTTGTGTCTAATAATGCATTTATATTCAGCATTTGTTAAACAGTTACAGTTGTGTGACTTTATCACATGGACAACATGGTCTTATAATATCTGTCAGGAACCTCGAGTCGGCACGGAAGCAGGAGCGGGGGCAGGTGTAGAGCGTGGGATCGGGGAGTTCAAGAAACGTAGTCGTAAGACAGGCAAAGGTCAAGCGATCGGACGAACAACACAAACGGGGTCAGGCAGAGAGCGTAGTCGAAACCGGAAACAGGGGTCGAGGATCACGAGAAGACTAACTAACTAGATCGGCTTGGTAACGCAGAGAGACGAGTTGACTGAACGTAGACTTCACATTGACTCTAGGTGAATGACATCCCTAAGTACTAGCGGTGTGTGTGTGTGTATGTGTGTGTGTGTGTGATTGGTGCCAGGTGTGTCTGATCAGAACTCCGGGGATGGTGAGCGCATGCGTGCATGAGAAGTGAGTGTTGCATCTTGGGAAATTAAGTTCTGATCTGACTGAGCTGTGACAATATCATTACACTGTATATATACTGTACATGGAATTAATTGAATACATTTTTTCATAATCAAACAAACACACTGGAGTTTAAAAGGTTTTCATTTTTTTTCAAATGCACTTTATGAGTGGTGCATAAATACACACTCTTAATGAATTCATCTTCATCAGTGTGTTCACTATTATGAATGTTGAACACAGTGAATGTACAACTACACCATTCATCATTACTAGACACAGGATAAGTAACTAAACGTTGTTTTTTTCCGGATCTGTGACATTTTAAATAAATCGTGTGACTTTAATCCACACTGCATGTAGTGATGTGATGCTGAAGTTAATAAATATTGGTGTGAGGTAGAGATTAACACGCACACACACACACACACACACACCTGACACAGTGAGTGTAACAGTGTTGCTGGTCTCTGAGGTCTGAGAGTCGCTTCTTCTCCGTCCGCTGCAGGTGTATTTAGCGCTGAGAGACTCTACAGCAGTGAATGAATATTTCCTGCTCTCAGTGTAGGAGGATATTTGGACACCATCTTTATTCCAGTTGTACATCCACTCAGTGTCTGCATGTCCTCGTATTTCACATGTGAAAGTGACTTCCTGTCCACTGAATATCTGTCCATCAGGCTGCAGAGTCAGAACGGCTTTTGGTCTCTCTGTACAGTTACAACAAATACATCAAATCAGTCAAACACACCCTTCTCTGACCATCTGATATTTAATCAGTGTGTTTTGTAATGATTATGTGTATCAGTGCATGTTACAGGAGTGTAAGATCAGACATGTACCGATCACTGAGAGAGTCACTTCATTACTCCATGCCGTTGACCATCCATCAATAGACCCGTAACATCTGTATCTGTGACTCTGATCTACTTTTATAGTGTAGTAATTTTCAGCAGAACTGTGACTATAAACACGATCTTTGTACCAGTAGTACGGTCCATTTCCTCCTGAAATCCTACATGTGAGTGTAACCGTCTCTCCTCTGAATATTTGAGGTGAATTCGGCTCCACAGACAGAACTGGTTTAAACACTGCTGGAAAAGTCAAAAAGCAAACACACACTGTCAATGTAAACAACTTACATTCTGCATGACAATGTACAAACAATCTTCTCCACCTTAATACAAATCCAACATGTACACAACATAGGCAATAAAATATGTATAAATCACCTTGAGCGTGTCCGACTCGGATAAGTGAAATAAGCACTAAAAAGGGAAGAGGAACAGAGAATATGATGTAACGCTGACTTGTTTCTTTTCTTTAAGAAGACAAATGAGAACAATGTCACATACTGCAAAAAATCTGTATTTAGTTTCACTTCAGCTATAAGAAATGCAATATATCGACCTGTTTCAGTAATGAATGGAGTTTAGATTATGCTTTTTAACCCATACTAATAATTCGATTATGCTTTAGGTAGTACTTCTAAATGTAGGTTACATATTGAATACACTTCATTAAGATATCCAGAAGTGAGTTATACATATTGATTACACGTCATAGATATTTTCTATATATATTTTCTATATATTTTCCTTAGAAGCTCTTATGACCAATCACATTTTATAGCTGAGATCAAAACCACTTCTTCTAGCATGACTTTTTAAAGAAAGTGATCTGTACATCAGACATAAATGGAGACAAGTCCAATACTTGTCTGATCTTTTTTGGAAAAGGTGGATCAGAGAATTCCTTCCACTGCTCCAGGAATATCAGAAGTGGACGAAACCACACAGAAGCTTCGCTGTTGGTGATATTGTGATCATCATGGATCCAGCAGCTCCATGGGGTTCTTGGCTACTTGACAAAATAACTCAAACATATCCTGACAGTAGAGGACTAATACGAACTGCACAACTCAAAACTAAAACAGGATTACTGGACAGACCTGTGATTAAAATCTGCCTGTTTTTAGAAGACACTGAGGACTGATCTCTAAAGTAGACATACACACATACATATTCCGGCTCCTTTGATAATTTAAAGGATTGTAGTTGCACACCAACAATTATGGGGTCGGTGTGTAGGAGCCATTGTAGATACAGGTGTATCTAAAAAATTTGTGGAAAAGTTCTTTTTTTCATAAATTTAATTCAAAAAGTGATGCTTTCATATTTTCTAGATTCATTATACATAAAGTGAAATATTTCAAGCCTTTTTTCTTTTAATCTCAATGATTATGGCTTACATCTCATGGAAATCAAAAATCCAGTATCTCAGAATATTAGAATAAAGAATTTATAATACAGAAACTCGACCGACTGAAAAGTATGTTAATTTATGCACTCAATACTCGGTCAGGGCTTTAATGGTTTTGCACAAATTACTGCATCAATGCTCCGTGGCATGGAGGCAATCAGCCTGTGGCACTGCTGAGGTGTTCTGGAGGCCCAGGTTGCTTTGATAGTGGCTATAGCTCGTCTGTATTGTTGGGTCTGGTGTCTCTCATAGATTCTCTATGGGGTTCAGGTCAGGCGAGTTCGCTGTCCAATCAAGCACAGTAACACCACGGTCAGTAAACCAGTTACTAGTAGTTTTGGCACTCTGGGCAGGTGCCAAGTCCTGCTGGAATAGGAAATCAGCATCTCCATAAAGCTTGTCAGCAAATTGAAGCATGAAGTGTTCTAAAATCTCCTGGTAGGCATCGTATTGACTCTCGACTTGAGAAAACACAGTGGACCAACACCACCAGATGACATGGCACCCCAAATCATCACTGACTGTGGAAACTTCACACTGGACTTTACACTGGACACAGTGGCCTCTCCATTCTTCCTCCAGACTCTGGGACCTTGATTTCCAAATGAAATATGCAATTTACTGTCATCTTCCCATGATTGTGGATGTGTGTACTGAACCAGACTGAGAGATTAAAGGCTCAGGAAACTTTTGCAGGTGTTTTGAGTTAATTATCTGATTATAGCTATTCTCAGGTCTACATTTCTGCATTTTAAATTCTTTATTCTAATATTTTGTGATTTTTGATTTCCATGAGCTGTAAACCAAAATAATTGAGATTAAAACAACAAAAAAATGTGGAAATATGTCACTTCATGTGTAATGAATCTAGAATATACATATTAAATTATGGCAAAAATTGATTTTTCCACAGTATTACATTTTTTCTTTTAGATGCACTTGTAAATGTATATGTAATACATGTATTTGGAGGCTGACACCACTGGGGGGCAGTATATACATGGAAAGGGGAATAATCAGGTGATTATATTATATCAGGTTATATCCAGAACATACATTTTTAAGGTTTGTTTTTTGTTAGCCATTAAAGTTTTCTTTATGGAAACAGAAAGATGTTTATAGGTTTGCAGAACGTTCCCCTAATGTTCTCTTAATGCTCCCATGATGTTTTCTTAATGTCCCCATAATTTCATGAATGAGAATTGAAAACTACTCAAAGTGAATGAGTAATCTGAGTAAACTTTCATAATCTGTTTGTAAAAACCTTGCTGATGGACCTACTTGATATAAATCACAATTCCCAACTCAGTGGTACAGGTAGTAAAACTTGAGATAAAGTTCTCGAGTTCTCCAGCTCAACATTCTCAACTCAGCTAGTAGCCTATTTTTTATTGAAGGCTGTGGTAATTTACCTGTCAATGTATGACTTGATCAGATAAAAAGTTGGATTTATCATAAAACTTGCCTCAGGTGTTTTCATTGTTTGCAGGACTACCAGACCATAAAATATAAAACCATTTGGCTCTCTAACATGAGACTAGGCTAGTTTGGTGTCAAGCTAAGCTAACTAAGCTATCATCGTATGGGTTTAGCTGCTACAGAGCCATGCAGAGTACATTATCTGTCCTTGTGTTCTGCTCATATCATGTTCACGTAAACTGGAACTCATATAGGCATTTACATGTCAGAGGATGTTAGTGATTCAGTTTCAGCGACTTTACTGGTTAAAAATGAATAAAAATCAGTGTATATCCATTTTTCCCCTCACACTGACTGTGTGAGATGGCTTTGGGCAGAATTCAGAGCTGTCAGCAAATAAGACACAAGTATTTCCACATATTTTCCTGTAAACCTTGTCTGATTGGTCTCACCTCCATTTACTGAAGATAAAATTACAACACTTCAGTATTTTACTGATGTTCAGTTACATATTGACAAACTGCTCACTAGGTGAATTATTCACTACTGAGTGATTTGGGGCTAAAGAAAAAATCTTTGGGACTATAGCCCCGAATGCCCAGGCCAGGTACTCTCTTTCTTGTGGGTGGGTCAGTGGGGTGGTGGCGAGGGCGCTGGTGTCGCCCTAAGGACTTAGGATCAGTTGGATCAGTGTACATCCATATCAGTTGTGTGAGTTAGTTCATTTGAGTTGAGCCCTTGTGAGAAGTTTTATTATTATTTGGTTACTGAGGTTAAGGTAAGGGTTACATTCATATATTGAATAGTATTAATTAATTGCATTAATAATGATATCAGTGGGAGCGTACAGTACAGTCCCCTCTGAAACTATTGGAACGGCAAGGCCTATTCATTTGTTTCTGCTGTACACCAAAGACATTTCAATTCAATTCAATTCAATTCAATTTTATTTGTATAGCGCTTTTTACAATAGACATTGTCTCAAAGCAGCTTTACAGAAATATCAACACGGTATACAGATATTAAAGGTGTGAATTTATCCCAACTGAGCAAGCCACTGAGTGGAGACGGTGGCAAGGAAAAACTCCCTAAGATGTTTTAAGAGGAAGAAACCTTGAGAGGAACCCGACTCAGAAGGAACCCATCCTCATCTGGGTAACAACAGTTAGTGTGAAAAAGTTCATTATGGATTTATATGAAGTCTGTATGGCGTTAGGAGCAGCCGTAGTCCCAGCAGTCTGGAATTAGAGAAGATTTGAGCTCCATCCAGAGGCAGAAAGGATCTGGATCTCTAGTATCTCCATAAATTCGTGTGGGGCTCGGCGAAAGGAGAGAGGGAGAAAAAAGATAATTATGACTGCGAAGTAGTAGAACAGAATCTAGTCAGGGTAGGCTTCAGTAAACAAATACGTTTTAAGCCTAGACTTAAACACTGAGACTGTGTCTGAGTCCCAAACACTAATAGGAAGACTGTTCCATAACTGTGGGGCTCTATAAGAGAAAGCTCTTCCCCCTGCTGTAGCCTTCACTATTCGAGGTACCGTCAGATAACCTGCATCTTTTGATCTAAGTAGGCGTGGTGGATCATAGAAAACCAAAAGGTCGCTTAGATATTATGGCGCGAGACCGTTTAGTGCTTTATAGGTTAATAAAAGTATTTTATAGTTAATGTGAGATTTTACTGGGAGCCAATGCAGTACTGATAATATCGGTGTGATATGGTCGTATCTTCTAGTTCTAGTTAGGACTCTAGCAGCTGCATTCTGGACTAACTGGAGCTTATTTATATTCCTACTGGAACATCCAGACAGTAAGGCATTACAGTAATCTAATCTAGAGGTGACGAATGCATGAACTAGTATTTCGGCATCATGTAGTGACAATATATTTCTTAAGTTAGAAATATTTCTGAGATGAAAGAAAGCTATCCTAGTAATATTATCTACATGAGCATCAGATGATAGACTGGAGTCAATAATCACTCCAAGGTCTTTACATGATGAAACAGAAAGACCATCCAGAGTAACCATGTGATCAGAAAGATTACTTCTAGCTACACGTGGGCCTAATAAAAGTATTTCTGTTTTATCAGAATTAAGCAGAAGGAAGTTAGTTAACATCCAACGTCTAATGTCCTTTACACAAAGTGTTTATCTTTTCTTTTTAGCTCAGCTCACTGAGTGCTGTTAGTGTTTGCCACAGAAACTAGAGTGAGAACATGCAGGTGTGACTGTTTTAATTTTGGTTTTACTGAGAATGTGAATGGCAGCATTTCCTCATTTCTCACACAGCTCAGCTAGAATAGAAACCAAACCACAATAATGTTTCATGTCTTAACTGCTAATCATTTAAAATGAAAGTCGCATATCTGCTGAAGAACAAATAAACTCTTTGTATAATAACGTCAATTAATCACATTCATTACTAGATATGAATGTTTTTTTTAATGTAAATCAGATCTGAAATGACTGACGTGAGATAATGTGCAGTTGTGTACAGTTTTCAGATAAGACTACATAATGAAGCAGGAAGTCTGAAACTGTATCACTGCTGCCATTTAAATGAAAACATTCATAGATTAGCATCTGTACATCTGAGCTCGTCTGTGCTGTGTGAACCTACTGGCTCTACAAGGTACTGCAAGTAAAAACATGATATACACTGCCCTCCACTAATATTGGCACCCTTGGTAAATATGAGCAAAGAAGGCTGTGAAAAATTGCATTTATTGTTTAACCTTTTGATATTTTGTTAAAAAAAAAAAAAACACAAAAATTCTCTGCTCTCATGGATATCAAACAATTGTAAACAAAACACAGGTTTATCCAAAATATTTATTTTTTAAATATAGGTGTGTAACAATTATTGGCATGGTATTAGTCTATACTTCCATTAGCCAAGATAACAGCTCTGAGTTTTCTCCTATAGTGTCTGATGAGGTTGGAGAATACACGGCAAGGGATCTTAGGACGTTCCTCTATACAGAATCTCTCCAAATCCTTCAAATTTTGCAGTCCACGTTAGTGGACTCTCCTCTTCAGTTCACCACACAGGTTTTCTATGGGTTTCAAGTCAGGGGACTGGGATGGCCATGGCAGGGCAGTCAGGTTTTCATTTAATATCTGTTGATACTTGATAGAGTCCATGATGCCATGTATCCTAACAAAATGTCCAGGTCCTCTGACAGAAGAACAGCCCAAAACATTAAAGAGCCACCACCATATTTAACCGTGGGCATGAGGTACTTTTCCATACGTCTACCTCTCTGTGTGCTCCAAAACCACCTCTGGTGTTTATTACCAAAAAGCTCTATTTTGGTTTCATCTGACCATAGAACCCGATCCCATTTGAAGTTCCAGTAGTGTCTGGCAAACTGAAGACACTCGAGTTTGTTTTTTGATGAGAGTAGAGGCTTTTTTCTTGAAACCCTTCCAAACAGCTTGTGGTGATGTAGAAGACTTCAGATTGTAGTTTTGGAGACTTTCTGACTCCAAAGACACAACTAACTTCTGCAGCTCTCCAGCTGTGATCCTTGGAGATTTTTTGTCCACTCGAACGATCCTCTTCACAGTGCGTTGAGACGATACAGACACACGTCCTCTTCCAGGTTGATTCATAACATTTCCAGTTGACTGGAACTTATTAATTATTGCTCAGATGGTGGAACTGGAACTTATTAATTATTGCTCAGATGGTGGAAATGGGCATTTTCAATGCTTGTGCTATTTTGTTATAGACACTTCCCATTTTGTGAAGCTCCACAACCTTTTGCTGCACATCCCAGGTATGTTGCTTGGTCTTACCAATTGTTATGAATGACTAATTGAATTTGGCCTATGTGTTACCTCATATTTATCTTGGTTGAACAATTTCCTGTTCGTAGTCACCCAGGTGTACTAAAAATGTAAAACATCAATGGGAATACACTTCACATATCATTTTCTTACATGAATTCATAAGGGTGGCAATAACTGTTGCACACCTATATTTAACACAGATATATTTTGGATAAACCTGTGCTGTGTTTGCAATTGTTTGATATCCATGACAGCAGAGTATTTTCGTGATTTTATTTTTTTAACAAAAGATCAAACGGTTGAAAAATAAAGACAATTGTTCACAGCCTTCTTTGTTCATATTTACCAAGGGTGCCAATATTAATGGAGGGCACTGTAACCGCAATGAATGTGGCTTTACTGAGGTACTGAGCTTCAAATATGAACCGAGAGTTATAATTATGTTTTTTATTAAATATACTATATACTCATGAAGTCATGGTAAATGTGTATGATGTCTAATAATCTAACCCAGGGGTGCCCACACTTTTTTGACTTGCGAGCTACTTGTAACATGACCAGTCACAGAGATCTACCTATGCTAAAAATGCGAAACATATATTTACTCATATATATACTGAGTATACTTCAACGGTATTTGGACTTAATAATGTTCATGTGGGAAAAGGCTGACTCACATAAATAAGTAGAGCCAAATAATGCAGTCAAGGAGGTGGCACATTTCCTCATGTTTGGGTACTTTTCCCCTGTGAGGAAGTTCCAAAACTGTCCATGAGCCCTGGACTTCAGCTGAATGTCAGTCTGTAGTTTCAAAATCTCATCCACCACTTCAGACGAGTTCAGGTGAAACAGCGCTGCAGTTTCCGATGCGAGTGAATCAACCTCAACATTGTCCCTGAATGGGTAGCACATGAATGAAGCGACTGGCTCCAGTAAAGCAAAGTCTTGAAAGCGTCTGTCAAACTCTGACCGACAGCTGTCAATCTGCTCCGTGTAGCGTGCAATGTTCAACTGCGCACAAGCCGCAATTCCACTGCGTCTCCAGATCTGACGCGAGGTTTTGGAAGTTCCCAGAATCATGGCGCTGCAGCTTTGAGGACAGAAGTTACATTTTCCGTTTAAAGGCATTAACAGAGCTGATCATATTGACCACGGTTTTGTCTTTTCCTTGAAGCTCTGAATTAAGCTCATTTAACATGTTGGTCAGATCGGTTAAAAATGCTGGACTTGGGTCCAGCAGCCACTGATCATCATTGAGTTTCAGTGCATTCTGCATGTTCAACAGCAAAAAGAAACTCGCTTATCTCCGGACAGAGCTCTCGAAATCTCTGCAGGAATTTACCCCTACTAAGCCATCTCACGTCAGTGTGTAGCAGGAGCTCAGAGTGGTCGCAGTCTGCCTTCTCCAGATGCGCACGAACAGCTGTATTTGAAGTGATCTAGCACGTATACAACAGGCGATCTTTGTTGCCACATCCACGATCTCTTTCATGTTTAGCATTTTTGCTAAATAATCCACTCTTAACCCGATTAAGACCATACTCTGATTAAGAAACTACCATGTAAACAGCTATTTTTACTTACCTTAATCTAATTAAGGTCACACTCGAATTAAGCTCTAATCGAATTAAAACAGGTGGAGTACTGCTGTTTTAGTCGCATTACGGACGAGTATTACAGACATGTAAACACCTTAATCACATTATGAACGTTGTGTGAGAGTTTTCACCGCATTTTGCGACAGGACACGATCACACACGGCAGTTTTACGTTTTACGGCGAACAAGAGAGATCGGCCGCGTCCCAAACCGCATACTTTCCTACTATAGGCCTGTAATGTATCTCGGCTACTATATAGACGGTAAGTACGCGGTTTGAGACGCAGCCCACGGCTTCAAGCAGTCGTCTATTAGCACGTACAGCATGACAAATAATTAACTGCACTTAAAGCGTTCGTAAAAAAAAAAAAAATGAGATAAAAACAACCAAAACTGTATACGGTACCATAACGAAGACCAACTGTATGTCGATACGTGAAATGTTCTATAACATGTAAAACGGGAACATGACAGGAGTATTCTAAAAGCGATTCACGTAAACACCTTAATCACATTATTATCTTACTCAGAGTAAGGTCAATAATTAGATTACTGCTGTCCATGTAAAAGTAGTCAGTATCGTAGTTTTTATGAACAGTCCTAAAGTGCCGCTCCACATCCCCCTTTTTGGGAATAGCAATGGTAGCTTGGCAGATCAGACAAACGCACTTCGAATATGACATCGTGAAAAAAATCATCCTCCCATTCCGCATGGAAGTGATGAGTCTTCGGTTTCTTGCTTGATCCCGCTACCTCTCTCATTTTGTACCCTTTCTTCAGGAGGAATAAATCGGAAAGTTAACTCAGTGATTTCGCTCGATAGTCTTTAGCGCTGGCGCGTTTGATCGCACACGCATGGTGAGAGAAAAGACGAGATCTCAGACTGGCTGCCCTCTACATCATCCATAACATCTATTTTTATTTTAATGGAGATCTACCAGCACTTCCTTTGAGATCGACCGGACGTATTGGGCACCCCTGATCTACCCCTTTTATTTATTACAGTATTTGGTGAGATGAACTTGACTGGTTTATATCTGTGTGAAGCTGCTTCATTCACAATAATATTATATTCTCTTTTTCTTATTTCATTATTCATTACAAGTCATCTGGACCTCCCATAGAAGTTTGTGTGACAGAAGACAAGACAGCACTCACACTCCGCCCATCTAGTTAACTTCACATCATCTCCCCACACACGCAGTAGTTTAGTCATTGTCTAGACTGCACACGTGGGTCTGCGCTACAGCTCCATTTCACACACACACACACACACACACACAGGTTTTTATCACACATTACTTCTCCCTGCTGATCCACATCCCCAATAATCACACTACACACACCAGATAAGTTTAAAACAGAACATCTTTATTGACGTGTCTGTATATTTGTATAGTCTGTCTTTGTTTGTGCTGTAGATTGTCCGCGTCCGTCTTCCGGGTCCAGTCCGCCGAGACTACAGCAAGAGGGAGGAGATAAACTCCTGTCCTATTTCTGCACCAGTGTTTATGTGTCTGGGGGAAAAGGGGGACTTTTATTGAAATGAACATGAGGAAGGTGGTTGATATGTGTGTATGTTCACATTATGATCATATTATATGTTCATATCTATATGTTTATGATGATGTATACTTATCTTTATGTGTGAGGTTGTTGTGTTCATACTTACCTGATATTTATTGTTTATAATGGTTCATGCCGAATGGGCGGGGCTTCAGCTTTATAAGCGGGCTGCTTCCCTACATGCGGGGGCTGATGGAAAGTCCGATTCATTTCCACGAACCGGTTCTTTCGGACGGTTTGTTACAATGAACCGGTTCATCGGTTCTTTTACGTCATCAGACAATGGCGTCACTACATATATCTTTTCTAACAACTCAGTGTCATGTTGCATCAATGAAACCTTCAGATAAAGTCGTGTGTGTGAACGCATATTGCTGATTACTGCCTTTTATTCACTTAAGTTAATGGTGTTTGTGGTCATTAACCATTAGTATTTCTATAAAAAAAAAAAAAAAAAAAAAAAAAAAAAAAACACAAATTAAAAACAAATGTAAAATGTACATTTTCAAAGACATAGAATTTAATAATGCATAGACTTTTCTAAAATGAATTATACCCAGAAGATGGCACTGCTGTAATCTTTTGACAAGTGTGTAAAGGTGATAAAATGACCACTTTAAAATATTTCCTCATCTGAAATTTTTCATGCTCTCTGTTTAGCTTTAGCCACTTTTTAAACATAATATTAATGAGAAACAGAGCTGATGATTTCTACTGCAATGCAGGTATTTTTCTTGTAGAGTACAACAATAATGATGCATGAGAATGAATATATGCATTGTTTCATAGGACGTCATCACTTGTAAAGCAACTGGAGGTTAATCAGTGAATAACGCCTCTTAATAAAATACAGCTGCTTTGTATACATGTATATTTTAATGCAGGATATCATTTGTGTGAACTAAAAGTACAACTGTAATTGCTGAAATGCTTACAAATTTAAACCAAAGAATACAATACATGCTTAATACAATGAAACCATGAAGTGATATTTGTTATGATGAAATGATACATGATCTTTTTAACTGTAGGCTGCAGATTGTGGTTGTACCGTGTGGTGGAAAATACATCAGTGTATCTCTGTATGTGATCATAACGACTTTCAGTTCTGTAGGTGTGAACTGCACACAGATGACATGATGAAGCCCCTCACATGAGTGAAAAAACATTTTCAAGAATAAAAGTTCAGTCACATTGACTTATTACTCTTACTATTACTACTAAATCCTTTTGCTTTACAACCAGTCCTAATAGTGGCACAAGTAATCAATAAAATACACCCTGTAAATACTTCTTAATGCTGTCCATACACACGTTCTTAATCCCCCCCACACACATTTTAAACCAAATAAGTGCAAAGAACCTGTACAAAACAATCTCACTCTGATTTTACTGTCACTGCACACATGATGAACTTCTCTCTCTCTTCTCTCTCATCTGTTCAGTTGTGTATTCACTCCTCCAGCACCTGTAAATGAACATTTACAGCTGTTTTAGATTTTAGTTCCTGAAATGATTAAACTTTGGTGTTTTAAGCCAACAGCAAATCATTAAGGAACATTTAAAAGGCAATGCAAATTTATATTTCAGTATATACAGTAATTATTAAATATAAAGCAGTAAATAGTGATGGCTTATTTAAGGAGAAACTGTCATGTATGTTATTACACTGCAATATTTGCACTTCTTATAGT
The DNA here is from genome assembly GCF_001660625.3 of Ictalurus punctatus. Lineage (NCBI taxonomy): Eukaryota > Metazoa > Chordata > Actinopteri > Siluriformes > Ictaluridae > Ictalurus > Ictalurus punctatus. The sequence goes on along the minus strand of NC_030422.2, from coordinate 2,138,727 downwards.
AGAATTCTCTTAACTGCACTGACACTATAGGACACCCACATCACTGGGTCCAGCATCATCATCTGAACAGAGCAAAACAAACACAGATACAGCTTTAACCTGAATCAACCTGTGTAAAAAAAAATCAGTGTGGGGAATTACAGGTATATGATGGGATGTAGCTGAACACAAATGTGGAGCTTATAGTCACTTCTACATGTTCCGTCCATCTTCTATACTGCTTATCCTCTTCAGGGTCAAGGGGGAACCTGGAGCCTATCCCAGGGAGCATCGGGCACCAGGCCGGGTACACCCTGGACAGGATGCCAAACCATCACCTTTTACATGTTATGGTTTTGAAATACATGTGTTCTCTTTTTGTTGAAAAATGCTAACTTTATATGCACATTAACTGAAGCTTGATATGTATAGCATTAAAACCACTGACAGGTGAAGGGAGCATTGATTATTTCACCACAATGACATCAAGGGGTGGGAAATATATGGCAGCAAGTGAACAATTAGTTCTTGAAGTCGATGTGTTTAAAGCAGGAAAAATGGGCAAATGTAAGGTCTTGTGGTGTGTTCCCGGAATGCGGTGGTAAGGAGTAGAGATTGACCGATAATCGGTTTAAACGATAATTTTTTGATGCATGTGGGAAGGGAAGGCTAGCTCGTCTGATCTGATCCCACAGAAGAACTACTGTAGTGAAAAACTAATGCTGGCAGTGATAGAAAGGTGTCAGAACACACAGTGTATCACAGCTTGCTGCGTATGGGGCTGCATACTCACAGACCAATCACAGTGCCATGGAAGAAGGTGGGATAAATTACTTTTTCTTTTAGATCATGTGGACGGCCGGGTGCGTGTACGTTGTTTACTTGGGGAAAAGATGGCACCAGGATGCACTATGGAATGAAGGCAAACCAGCAAAGGTAGTGTGATGTGTTGGCCAATGTTCTGCTGTGAAACCAGTAGCAGTATAAAAGTAGTAGCAGTATAAAAATACTCCACCTTTATTCTTGTATGACTCCTTTTTCTTCATGACCTGTGCATAAACGGCCCCACTGAGTTCAGCTGCAGAGTCACCTAATCACAGTGCAATGTGATCGTCACTACAGGAGATGTATTTACTGTATGGTGTTTATCTGAGATTTATTCCTTCTAGTGTAAGTGGAAATATCTGACATGAAATAAAGAAATCTCTCACTTTTACTTGCGTTCTCCACAGTGGCATAAATGTGCACATCTACAGAAAAGAGTGCAAATAAAGAACAAACGAGAAATTTTCAGACAATTTAGAAAACAATTCCACTGAAATGAACATTGTTAAATTAGCTTGTTAGTAAGAACACAATCTTATATTGAATTACTGTATACATAAGGAAAGTATTCATTATGTGACACGTTGTCTGACCGGTCTGAAGTGGAGTGTGTCCTGACTGAGAATCCTCAGCTCCTGACTGACTCGGGTTCTGGCCTGGTGTCTGATTGCTGTTCTGCTGTATGTCTCTGTCCTTTCCTGTATGAGAAGACAGAAATTCTTCATTTGTTCAATTTATAAATCATACAAACTTTATTTTAGAGAACGCTTATACGTTAGTGTATGGCAAAAATGTACCAGTAAATAAAGAGCAATTACAAGCTACTAAATGTGTAAGCAAAAATTAGTCTCATTTATCAAGCTGGATATGAACACATTTATTTGTAAATCATTCACAGGCGCATTTACATACATAATGTGTTATTCATGAATATCCAGTGAGGTTGGAAAACAATAGTGTATCGTATAAGAGCTCTTGAGTGTGGGCTAATTCACTTCTAAGGAGAATCACTAATGTGAACCAATTAGGAGAAGAATAATGGTGCCCCATATTGCAACACATTGTGGTGGTCACTAAATGTAAATCTGCTGTGTCATAAATGCACTTGATGCAATTTACAGCTGATTGGAATTTATCAACATACACGAGTATGAAGAAAATTAGTGATACTAAAACTTGTGTAAATCTAGTGAGAAGTATTTTTTTTTTAGTTTGGCCTTTGAAAACATTTAGACACAAGTTGATAATGATTAATAAACGAGGACCAAATTATGTAATTGCAAGTACAATGTGTAATAATTAGTATTCTATTCATATTTTTTATTACCTTGTAACTATTTCTTATTTAATAGAAGCTATGTACAGTAGTTGTGTGTTAAATCATGTGTAATGAGTAATTATTAAAAAAGTATTAGATACAGTGGGGGAAATAAGTATTGAACGTGTCAACATTTTTGTTCAGTAAATATATTTCCAATGAGGCTATTCACATTAAATTTTCAACAGACATCAGTATTAACTCAAGAAATCCAGAAATATAAAGAATTCACAACATTAAAGGTCATAAATGAAGTTATGTGTAATAAAGTGGAATAACACAGGAAAATAGTATTGAACACGCTAACTGAAATGTATTTAATACTTAGTGGAGAAGTCATATACAAATATATAAATACCAGTCATATACCATTTTGTTAACATGTTTGTTATTTCCATGTTCGTGTAGCTTATACTATTTCATGTTTTGTACACCATGCTTTGTAGAAGTACTGATTATATTATAAGCAATTTAGTGAAAACTAGTTATCAGACCTTTGTTGGATTTGTGCCACCAAAGCAGGATCAGTGAAAGGATGATGAACAGAAAGGCCAAACTCAGTCCCACAGACACAAATACTATAACAGTATTGTATGTTGAACCTGAGACGGAGGAAAGAAAAAGACACAAATGATAAAAAACCTGCGGTCACTAATAATAGCCCAATTTCTAATTCTCCATTTCTGTCCAAACTGTTTTAAAGAGTGTTTACCAGCAATCTCTCTGAGCCTTTCTAATCAGATCCACATTCCCTACTGAGACTGCTCTTCAAGGAGTCACTCATAATCTACTCCTTTCTGCTGATGCTGGTGCCTTTCCTCCATCAGTATTTCTAGCTTGGATCATGTTTCCTTTTTTTGTCCTGTCCCTGACACACAAGGTATCCCTCAATGATCAATCCTTGGCCCCCTCCTTTTAACTACAGGTACAGTATATGCAGCCACTTGCTCAGATCATTCAAAAACATCTGAGTTTCCACTGTTAAGCAGATAACACTGATTTATCTGATCATGAGCTATGTCTTCCACATCATTAACTGTATACATTCATGATCTAGAATAATGGATGGACTCCAACGTTCTTAAATTGAACTCTGATAAAACAGACATTTTATTTGCACCCAAAACTCCTTTGTTTTAAAATTCCAGATATTCAGTAGATATTGATGGCATTAACGTTAAACCTTCTACAAATGTAAAAAAATATTTATCATTTTTGAAAACACAGTTTCATTTGAACTCTGCATTAAGTCACTCACAACAATCTCTTTATCAGCTCTGCATGACCCTTACTTAGTTTGAAAGATGTGGAATTTTTGCTGCATGAGTTTCACAGTTAGATTTTTGAAGATCTCTTCATTCTCATTTCTGGTATAACTCCTAATCAACTTCAACATGTTTGAAAATATGTTTGCTATAGTCTTTACTCATACCAAACACACATTAAATGTGTACTCTATCATGAACACTGGTTACCCATCTCACAGAGAATCAAACACACTCTTAATTCTCACACAGTACATGGCCTCGCTGTAGCACTCTACACCCTGGAGTCTTAGATCCACCAGTACTGATCTACTAGCGGCTCCTAACGAGCAGACTGACAAGAATGGGCAGTATATTCAATGCCATAATCCACCACCAGGCCTTTAACTGCACGTCCATGAACTCAAAACACATGCTTTGTACCAACAGTTTTCCATTTTTTTTTTCTTCCTGCTAGTCATTTTACTACTGTTTTTTTTTTTTTTTTTTTTTTTTTTTTTTAACAGTCAGTTTGAGTGTTAGGTGCTACGTGCTACAGAAATTTAATGTATTTGTGTACTCCTTCTTCCTCTTATTATTATTAGTAATAGGAGTCACAGTCTCTCCTTTGAACACATGTTTATCAGGCTTTATGGTCACCACAGATATAGGAATCTCTACAGAAACAATTTTAACATCCCAGATACAAACACACTTCAATAATATACAGTTCTACTTCTATTAACTGCTATATACCCAAGTGATTAGTGATGATGCAGTTTATACATATTATATACGTGTATTGGATACAAATTGGGCCAAAAGTGTCAATATTTTGTGTTGTCCAGCACAGTCTTAACCCTCTTGGGCATGGAGTTCACCAGAGCTTCACAGGTTGCCACTGGAATCCTCCTCCACTCCTCCATGATGACATCACGGAGCTGGTGGATGTTAGAGACCTTGTGCTCCTCCACCTTCCATTTGAGGATGCCCCACAGATGCTCAAAAGGGTTTAGGTCTGGAGACATGCTTGGCCAGTCCATCACCTTCACCCTCAACTTGTTTAGCAAGGCAGTGGTGGTCTTGAAGGTGTGTTTGGGGTTGTTATCATGCTGGAATACTGCCCTGCGGCCCAGTCCCCGAAGGGAGGGGATCATGCTCTGCTTCAGTATGTCACAGTACATGTTGGCATTCATGGTTCCCTCAGTGAACTGTAGCTCCCCAGTGCCGGCAGCACTCACGCAGCCCCAGACCATGACACTCACACCACCATGCTTGACTGTAGGCAAGACACACTTGTCTTTGTACTCCTCACCTGGTTGCTGCCACACACGATTGACACCATCTGAACCAAATAAGTTTATCTTGGTCTCATCAGACCACAGGACATGGTTCCAGTAATCCATGTGCTTAGTCTGCTTGTCTTCAGCAAACTGTTTGTGGGCTTTCTTGTGCATCATCTTTAGAAGAGGCTTCCTTCTGGGACGACAGCCATGCAGACCAATTTGATGCAGTGTGCGGCGTATGGTCTGAGCACTGACAGGCTGACCTCCCACCCCTTCAACCTCTGCAGCAATGCCGGCAGCACTCATACGTCTATTTCCCAAAAACAACCTCTGGATATGACGCTGAGCACGTGCACTCAACTTCTTTGGTCGACCATGGCGAGGCCTGTTCTGAGTGGAACCTGTCCTGTTAAACCGCTGTATTGTCTTGGCCACCGTGCTGCAGCTCAGTGTCAGGGTCTTGGCAATCTTCTTATAGCCTAGGCCATCTTTATGTACCGCAACAATTCTTTTTTTCAGATCCTCAGAGAGTTCTTTTCCATGAGGTGCCATGTTGAACTTCCAGTGACCAGTTTGAGGGAGTGTGAGAGCGATGACACCAAATTTGACACACCTGCTCCCCAGTCACACCTGAGACCTTGTAACACTAACAAGTTACATGACACTGGGGAAGGAAAATGGCTAATTGGGCCCAATTTGGACATTTTCACTTAGGGGTGTAGTCACTTTTGTTGCCAGCGGTTTAGACATTAATGGTTGTGTGTTGAGTTATTTTGAGGGGACAGCAAATTTACACTGTTACACAAGCTGTACACTCACTACTTTACATTGTAGCACAGTGTCATTTCTTCAGTGTTGGCACATGAAAAGATATAATCAAATATTTACAAAAATGTGAGGGGTGTACTCACTTTTGTAAGATACTGTATTTTTCCATTAGCATTATTTATTATTAGATAAACCTGTGCAGCTCTAATCTACACCAGTACTGAGTGCTGAGGTGAACCTGAGGTTAATGAGTACTGAGGAGATGATCACACTCACCTGATACAGTCAGTGTAACAGCATCACTGGTGTGTGAGGAGTGTGAGCCTCCTCTCTCTCTTCCTCTACAGGTGTATTTACCTGCATGAGATGTTTCAGCACTACTGATTCTGTACTCCTGTTCACTACTGACACCAGAACCATCTTTATTCCAGCTGTAGATCCAGTCAGAGTCCTCTTCATCCTGTATGTCACATCTGAGAGTGACAGTCTCTCCTCTGTACACCTGTTCATCAGGATTTATGGACACCACAGGTTTTGGGAGCGCTGTACAAAGATAGTAAAATATTTCCTGAAATAATTAGTATACTTTTGATTGATTGGTTTTCATGAGTGTAGAAAGTCTAGAAGATTTTGGAGAAGAATGTAACATTACACATGTAAATGTTTGGACAAGTTATAACCACTTGCACCAAAAAGTCCAGCGTCTTCAACAGATCCTGATTCTAATCATTTGGTATTGTGTTAGATGTATTTATAGTAAAGTATTATTCAGATCTGTTTAATAAAATGAAAGGTGACTCATGACATCACATTTTATTCTGTATAATTCCATGTTTTGGTCATTGGTAAGGAAGCAGAGTGGAGCAAAAGAAAAAAAATCCTACAATTACTCGAGATCCTGATGTGATCTGGCTCCAGGTCTCTTATGTATGATTTCCAAAGTGATTAGTCAGCACTTATAGAGACGGAGCAGGTGATTTATTTACAGTGTAGCTTTAAGGCCTCTGGTATCAGACACACACTGTACATTCTTTCTATATTGATCATAATTTAATATTCTGTAGTGAGTGTTTCAGCACTAATGTCTGTGTTTCAGTTACAGTTATAAACACCATTATGAGTCTGATTAACATGAGTGCTGTGTAATTATAATTTCCATCTTTCTACTACCATGAGATTTATTATCCCTACATAACACTGATATCTGATAGTCTGTATCTCTTATAACAGAGATTCTCTTCCTGATGAACACACACTCAGCGGTACTTTAACTTTTGCTCTACTGTTCATGAATGACAGGCTTTATAAATATCTAAAATATAATAAGAAATAGCTTAAAACATGCAGTGAGAGAGTAGAAAGCATGACGTACCTCTAACTGTAACTGTAACTGTATCACTGAGCTCTGAGTCGTAGTTTCCTCTGCGTGCTTTACACTGATACACTGTTCCTCCTGCATTAGAGACTGTATCATGGAGTGTGTTGGTGTCTTCAGCTACTTGGACTCGATCTTTGTACCAGAGAAAAGTCCATCCATTAGACAGCAGATTACAGTTCAGAGTAACTCTGTCTCCAGTGTAGACGGAGCTCTGAGGATTCACTCTCACAGTCGGTTTGGGTTTTTCTGTTGATATGAAATGATGATGATATTAAAGTTTTCCTCTTTACAACATCAACAAGAGTTTTATCATCTTAATCAGATGATTTGTGTCTAATAATGCATTTATATTCAGCATTTGTTAAACAGTTACAGTTGTGTGACTTTATCACATGGACAACATGGTCTTATAATATCTGTCAGGAACCTCGAGTCGGCACGGAAGCAGGAGCGGGGGCAGGTGTAGAGCGTGGGATCGGGGAGTTCAAGAAACATAGTCGTAAGACAGGCAAAGGTCAAGCGATCGGACGAACAACACAAACGGGGTCAGGCAGAGAGCGTAGTCGAAACCGGAAACAGGGGTCGAGGATCACGAGAAGACTAACTAACTAGATCGGCTTGGTAACGCAGAGAAACGAGTTGACTGAACGTAGACTTCACATTGACTCTAGGTGAATGACATCCCTAAGTACTAGCGGTGTGTGTGTGTGTGTGTGTGTGTGTGTGTGTGATTGGTGCCAGGTGTGTCTGATCAGAACTCCGGGGATGGTGAGCGCATGCGTGCATGAGAAGTGAGTGTTGCATCTTGGGAAATTAAGTTCTGATCTGACTGAGCTGTGACAATATCATTATACTGTATATATACTGTACATGGAATTAATTGAATACATTTTTTCATAACTGAACAAACACACTGGAGATTAAAAGGTTTTTCATTTTTGTCTCAAAATGCACTTTATGAGTGGTGCATAAATACACACTATTAATGAGAACATCATTATGATGAAGAGAACATCTTCATCAGTGTGTTCACTATTATGAATGTTGAACACAGTGAATGTACAACTACACCATTCATCATTACTAGACACAGGATAAGTAACTAAACGTCGTTTTTTTCCGGATCTGTGACATTTTAAATAAATCTTGTGACTTTAATCCACACTGCATGTAGTGATGTGATGCTGAAATTAATAAATATTGGTGTGAGAAAGAGATTAACACACACACACACACACACACACACACACACACACACACACACACACACACACACACACACACCTGACACAGTGAGTGTAGCAGTGTTGCTGGTCTCTGAGGTCTGAGAGTCGCTTCTTCTCCGTCCGCTGCAGGTGTATTTAGCGCTGAGAGACTCTACAGCAGTGAATGAATATTTCCTGCTCTCAGTGTAGGAGGATATTTGGACACCATCTTTATTCCAGTTGTACATCCACTCAGTGTCTGCATGTCCTCGTATTTCACATGTGAAAGTGACTTCCTGTCCACTGAATATCTGTCCATCAGGCTGCAGAGTCAGAACGGCTTTTGGTCTCTCTGTACAGTTACAACAAATACATCAAATCAGTCAAACACACCCTTCTCTGACCATCTGATATTTAATCAGTGTGTTTTGTAATGATTATGTGTATCAGTGCATGTTACAGGAGTGTAAGATCAGACATGTACCTATCACTGAGAGAGTCACTTCATTACTCCCTGTCGTGAACCATCCATTAATAGACCCGTAACATCTGTATCTGTGACTCTGATCTACTTTTATAGTGTAGTAATTTTCAGCAGATCTGTGACTATAAACACGATCTTTGTTCCAGTAGTACGGTCCACTCCATCCTGAAATCCTACATGTGAGTGTAACCGTCTCTCCTCTGAATATTTGAGGTGAATTCGGCTCCACAGACAGAACTGGTTTAATCACTGCTGGAAAAGTCAAAAAGCAAACACACACTGTCAATGTAAACAACTTACATTCTGCATGACAATGTACAAACAATCTTCTCCACCTTAATACAAATCCAACATGTACACAACATAGGCAATAAAATATGTATAAATCACCTTGAGCTTGTCCGACTCGGATAAGTGAAATAAGCACTAAAAAGGGAAGAGGAACAGAGAATATGATGTAACGCTGACTTGTTTCTTTTCTTTAAGAAGACAAATGAGAACAATGTCATATACTGCAACAAAATCTGTATTTAGTTTCACTTCAGCTGTAAGAAATGCAGTATATCGACCTGTTTCAGTAATGAATGGAGTTTAGAAAAAGCTATTTTCACTCAGGTCACTATGCTGCTCATTACTGTCTCATGTTTAATCTGATCCACATCTGCTAATCTGAAGCTGGATTACACACTTCCTTCTCTGTGTATCACATGAGAAAGGCGCTCCTGTGCACTAGAGCTGTGGTGTAATACATACAGCTTGCAGGATGATGTCATATATGAGGAAAAACCTGAGCTCAGTAGCACATACAGGATAATGAACACACACAGGTTAATGAACACACACTGGTTAATGAACACACACAGGATAATGAACACACACAGGCTAATGAACACACACAGTTTAATGAACACACACAGGATAATGAACACACACAGGATAATGAACACACACAGGATAATGAACACACACAGGATAATGAACACACACAGTTTAATGAACACACACAGGATAATGAACACACACAGGATAATGAACACACACAGGTTAATGAACACACACAGGATAATGAACACACACAGGTTAATGAACACACACAGGCTAATGAACACACACAGTTTAGGATGATTAGTGTAAATTGTTATTTTGTCTTCTGGGAAACATGCAAGTATCTTATTTAGCGTCTGAAGGGCAGTACTAAATGGAAAAAATAAGATCTTTAAATAAATAAACAATTTAAACTGATCACCCTGTTCAAAAGTTTACACCCCCCTAAATCTTAATGTATCGTGTCACCTTCTCGAGCATCAGTGAATGTTTTGCACCTTATGTAATAGTTGTGTACGAGTCCCTCAGTCGTCCTCAGTGTGAAAAGACAGATCTGAACATCATATAGCCTGTGTTGGAAAGGGCTAAAATATACAGAAGATGCTGGAAAAGCAAAGAATGTGCAGGACCTGGAGGATTTTTCTGAAGAACAGGGGGCAGTTTAACTGCTCAGGAGAAACAAGGGACTCGTGAACAACTCTCACAAAACATAAACACACTCGTGGATCATCCAGGTAACGACACAGTATTAAGAATCAAGGGTGTGTAAACTTTTGAACGGGGTAATTTTCATAAACTCAGCCATTGTGTTGTGGACTATATGTAAACATCTGTTCTGTGAAATAGCTTATTCAGGACAAGACTAAATAAACAACTGTTGGCTCAAATTTAGCCTATTACCCAAAAACATTTAAAATTCAACTTAGAAGCCAATACTCACATCTACCTCTGAGCCCAGTTGGAGATAGAAAAAATACACCAGCCGTGAGTGAGAAGAAGCAAGGGTCCAGCTTTATTGTTCCGTTCCACCACACGAGATCCACACCGATGAGAATTCTCATAGGTGATCCCAATCCCCTGAGCTTAAGCTCCAGTATTTATACTGTATTTACACACTAAATAACCCATATGTTTCAAGAAGACTATGATCTCACTACCAATAGGGTTAAAAAGAGCTCATTTACCTTACTCTTATGTTCCAGAAAAGGGCTATTTCACTTACACATAGAATCGAAACCAGGGGTTTTAATTTACACATAAAATCAGAACCCAGGCATTTCTAATAACCCAGAAAATAAAAACCCAGAGTTTTTAGTTACTCAGAGGATCAGAAACCAGAGTTTTCAGTTACCTTAGGGCATCAGAAACATCAGTTTTCAGTTACCCAGGGCATCAGAAACTTCAGTTTTGATTTACCTAGAGAATAGAAAGTGGAGGAGACTAAACAATCTAATGGGACCTTGGTCTTATTATTATCTCAAGGGGGGGCAGTTTGACCCAGCCACCCTTATAACTGGCTCTCTTCATGGTTCTCTTAAAATTAAGGCCTTCCTTGCGAGACGAGAATCTTCACCATCTGAATCATGAGTAAGTTACATTTTCCTGTATTTCTAGTTTATATTTTATTTTCAGATTTACTCTATATCTCTAATTATATATACTGCTTGAAAAACCGGTTTACTGTACTTCCTACTTCTTAATATCATTATATTACCCTTCTACTGTCCCACATATCCTATTATTCTGTTTTTTTATAAAGAGTATATATATATATATATATATATATATATATATATATATATATATATATATATATATATATATATATATATATATATATATAATTATTATTATTATTATACGATATTACCCTGATAATATGTAAATATTTCTTTTTATTATAAAGTTATAATAGTATGTGTGTGTGAGAGAGATTGTGTGTGTGTGTGTTATGTCTACTTGCCTGCCCTTGACTGTACGAGAGTGTGTGGGTATGTGTGTGTGTGTGTGTGTGCGTGTGGTAGCACTCCTCAGCTCAGCTCGTATATCTCTTTTTGACTTTTTTGACTATTACTGCTCTTAAAGTGTAATTCCAATTTGTCAATGTGTGCCTAATCCCGCTTCTATGTGTCTAGGGCGTCAGTCCTTCCTCTCCCCTTTGCTGGATGCTAGGTCTCCCTTATGTTTATTTTATGACATTTTTTATCCACAACACAACAACATGGGATTTTTATGATCAATCTTATTTTGTTAAAAGTATTAAGATTTTGCAGATTCAGCAAGGGGTATGTAAACTTCCGATCGCAACTGTATGTTCTCTATATGTCTTTTCTTTACAAAAAGTAAATATATTTGTTTAACTTATTTTGTTATTTATTAATAAATATTCATATTATATTCATATGATATGAATTTATATTGTTCATATTGTATTTTTAATTGTTTATAAAAGTCCTTGATGTTTTTAAGTGGTTGAATGTTTGTGTGCGTGAGTTGGTAGTAGTGTGTGTGTGTGTGTGTGTGTGTGTGTGTGTGTGTGGTTGTGTGTGTGTGTGTGTGTGTGAGACAGAGAATTTGTTTTTGCCTTTAAATATACTGTAAATATATGTATTTGTTATTTTGTTGTTTTTAAAAGTGTGTTGTTAATAAATGTTCATATTGTAGTGTATTTGTTAATGTTTAATAAAAGCCCTTAATCTTATTAAATGGTTGAATTTGAGTTTCCCTACTAAAATTAAGTACATTTAGCAGTTTCTGGCCACATCTGGCCCGGGGACCAAGCCGACTCTCAGCCAGATCTGTCTTACAGTGTCTGGGGCAGACCCGGGCCAAATAAAACAATATAATTCACTTTACAGTGTCTGGGCCGGATCTGGGCTGGAGGAAATTGTGTTTGTCGGTTTGCAGTGTGTGGGCCGGATCTGGGCTGGAGGAAATTGTGCGTGTGGTTTGAGCTTCTGTTTCCTGGTATTTATATGTAGACGTGTTAAACGACGTAGAACATAGCACATTTCTTTCAGACCACCCAATTGGTAGATACTAGGAAATAAAAGCTGAAATCCTAAACTCTTGTCTCATATCCATCTTTTGATCACAAACCCAAATGTCTTTGGTGTACAGCAGAAACAAATGAATAAGTCTTGCCGTTCCAGTAGTTTCAGAGGGGACTGTACTGTACGCTCCCACTGATATCATTATTAATGCAACTAACTAACACTATTCTACATATAAATGTAACCCTTACCTTAACCTCAGTAACCAAACAATAAAAAAAGTTCTCACAAGGGCTCAACTCAAATGAACTAACTCACACAACTGATATGGATGTACACTGATCCAACAATCATATCAGAGACTCTTACGAAAATGTTCTAATCACATATTAACTTCATCACACAGGACATTAGACTTCATCTGAACATATTGTTTTAAGCCACCACTCACTCTAATGAAGACACAAAGAAAACATTTACTCACAGATCATCACACGGAGTGGACGGAGCTCCATCCTGTCACTCAGATGAAGGACTGACTGATCAGTGGTCTGTGTTAAAGACACTACACTTCCTGTGTTCTTACACACAGAGAGAAAGACAGAAAGACTTCCGTTCTGGTCAAAGTTGATGTGCTCTTTTCAGGTGAACCCAGAAATTATAACAACAATTTGCAGAACATAACTTTATTCAACTCCTGAACTTGTGCAGTTCCTCTGCTACTTCACTCAGGTTCATGACTGATCTTAACAAGACATCCAGTGGACCTTTCTGTAAAGCTTTTTATCTCGTTTCATTGAGTAAGCAAGCTAACTCTTTTAAAAGAATGAGGTCTTTCCTAAATCAAGAAACTTTTCTATTCTGTCAGATTTACTTCAGGTTTTGGGTTTGATGCATTCCATAAAGATCAGAAAAGTTCACTGGACATGATGTCAGAACCTCCAATGAAGCTGGGAGGCAGGGCTTCTGGGGGGGGTCCTTCTCAACCACCACCAGTGTGTATGATGCAACAGAACACCCACTACACACCATCCATTGGTGGAGAGGAGAGGAGAGTGATATAGCCAATTCAGAGATGGAGATTATTAGGGTGTCATGATAGATAAGGGCCAATGGAGGAATTTTTAATGACCATAGTGAACCAGGACCTTGAGCTCACTGAGTGCTGTTAGTGTTTACCACAGAAACTAGAGTGAGAACATGCAGGTGTGGTTGTTTTAATTTTGGCATTACTGAGAATGTGAATGACCGCATTTCCTCGTGTCTCACACAGCTCAGCTAGAATACAAACCAAACCACAATAATGTTTCATGTCTTAACTGCTAATCATTTAAAATGTGTAGTCATTAAAATCATTTAAAATCACATATCTGCTGACGAACAAATAAGAATAAATAAACTCTTTGTGTAGTAACGTCAATTAATCACAACATTCATTGCTAGATATGAATGGTTATTTTTTTAATGTAAATCAGATCTGAAATGACTGACGTGAGATAATGTGCAGTTGTGTACAGTTTTCAGATAAGACTACACAATGAAGCAGGAAGTCTTAAACTGTATCACTGCTGCCATTTAAATGAAAACATTCATAGATTAGCATCTGTACACCTGAGCTCGTCTGTGCTGTGTGAACCTACTGGCTCTACAAGGTACTGCAACTAAAAACATGATATACAGTGCCCTCCACTAATATTGGCACCCTTGGTAAATATGAGCAAAGTAGGCTGTGAAAAACCTTTATATTTTATTCAAAAAATTCACAAAAATTCTCTGGATATCATGGATAACCAATTGCAGAAAAACATAGGTTTATATAAAAAATATCTTTGTTAAATATAGGTGTGCACCAATTATTGGCACCCTTTAAGTTGATACTTTGTGCTACCTCCTTTGACAAGATAACAGACAAGAGTCTTCTCTTATAACGCCTGATGAGGTTGGAGAATACATGGCAAGGGATCTGAGACCGTTCCTCCATATAGAACCTCTCCAGATCCTTCAAACGCTGGTGGACTCTCCTCTTCAGTTCACCCAATAGGTTTTTTATTTTTTTTTTATGTATGTTTTGGATCATTGTCTTGCTGTAAGATCCAAACACGGCCCATTTGAAGCTTTCTGGCAGGGCAGTCAGGTTTTCATTCAATATTTATTGATATTTGATAGAGTCCATGATGCCATGTATCCTAACTAAATGTCCAGGTTCTCTTACAGAAAAACAGCCCCAAAACATAAAAGAGCCACCACCATATTTAACCGTGGGCATGAGGTACTTTTCCATGTCTACCTCTCTGTGTGCTCCAAAAGAACCTCTGGTGTTTATTACCAAAAACCCGACCATAGAACCCGATCCCATTTGAAGTTCCAGTAGTGTCTGGCAAACTGAAGACACTCGAGTTTGTTTTTTGATGAGAGTAGAGGCTTTTTTCTTGAAACCCTTCCAAACAACTTGTGGTGATGTAGGAGACTTCAGATTGTAGTTTTGGAGACTTTCTGACCCCAAGACGCAACTAACTTCTGCAACTCTCCAGCTGCGATCCTTGGAGATTTTTTGTCCACTCGAACCGTCCTCTTCACAGTGCGTTGAGACGATATAGACGCACGTCCTCTTCCAGGTTGATTCATAACATTTCCAGTTGACTGGAACTTATTAATTATTGCTCAGATGGTGGAAATGGGCATTTTCAATGCTTGTGCTATTTTCTTATAGACACTTCCCATTTTGTGAAGCTCCACAACCTTTTGCCGCACATCCCAGCTATGTTGCTTGGTCTTACCAATTGTTATGAATGACTATTGAATTTGGCCTATGTGTTACCTCATATTTATCTTCGTTGAACAATTTCCTGTTCGTAGTCACCCAGGTGTACTAAAAATGTAAAATATCAATGGGAATACACTTCACATGTCATTTTCTTACATGAATTCATAAGGGTGGCAATAATTGTTGCACACCTATATTTAACACAGATATATTTTGGACAAACTTGGATGGGTGCATTCTGCATGTTTAACAGCAAAAAGAAACTCGCTTATCTCCGGACAGAGCTCTCGAAATCTCTGCAGGAATTTACCCCTACTAAGCCATCTCACGTCAGTGTGTAGCAGGAGCTCAGAGTGGTCGCAGTCTGCCTTCTCCAGATGCGCACGAACAGCTGTATTTGAAGTGATCTAGCACGTATAGAACAGGCGATCTATGTTGCCACATCCACGATCTCTTTCATGTTCAGCATTTTTGCGCATAAGGCTTGTTGGTGTATTATGCAGTGGTAGTTCAGGAAGTCAGGGAAAGCATCGTCTTCCCTGCACTTGGCGATGAATCCATTTGCGCTGCTCAACCATTGCGGGCGCACCGTCCGTGGTGGCTGATATCAGTTTGCACACTGGGAGCTGGGTTTCGTCAATGAAGTCTTTACAAGACTGAAAAATGTCCTCTCCCCGCGTGTCTTCTTTCATGGGCAGCATCGTTAACAACTCTTCTTCTGCAGTCCTGTCTGTAAACAACATCCGAATAAAAACGCACAACTGGGCTGTATCACTTCCGTCCGTAGACTCGTCCGATTGCAGTGAGAAACACGCGCCGTCTGTGATGTCCTTCCAAAGCTGTTGTGTCAAATCCTCGGCCATGACTTCACAGCGCCGTGGAACTGTACTTCTTGATAGCTGGAGAGCTCTGATTGAAGATAATACTTCGGTTTTGTTTTTAAAGTCCCGAAACAACGAGTCAGCTGCGTCTACGAATGCCTCTTTTATCACCTCTCCGTCTTGGGATGACTTCTTGTGTTTAATGATGGAGTGACTCACCCGGAACGACGCTTCGGTGGCGCCTTAGCATTTGAAGTCAGTCGTGAGAATCGTAGTTTTTATGAACAGTCCTAAAGTGCCGCTCCACATCCCCCTTTTTGGGAATAGCAATGGTAGCTTGGCAGATCAGACAAACGCACTTCGAATATGACATCGTGAAAAAAATCATCCTCCCATTCCGCATGGAAGTGATGAGTCTTCGGTTTCTTGCTTGATCCCGCTACCTCTCTCATTTTGTACCCTTTCTTCAGGAGGAATAAATCGGAAAGTTAACTCAGTGATTTCGCTCGATAGCCTTTAGCGCTGGCGCGTTTGATCGCACACGCATGGTGAGAGAAAAGACGAGATCTCAGACTGGCTGCCCTCTACATCATCCATAACATCTATTTTTATTTTAATGGAGATCTACCAGCACTTCCTTTGAGATCGACCGGACGTATTGGGCACCCTGATCTACCCCTTTTATTTATTACAGTATTTGGTGAGATGAACTTGACTGGTTTATATCTGTGTGAAGCTGCTTCATTCACAATAATATTATATTCTCTTTTTCTTATTTCATTATTCATTACAAGTCATCTGGACCTCCCATAGAAGTTTGTGTGACAGAAGACAAGACAGCACTCACACTCCGCCCATCTAGTTAACTTCACATCATCTCCCCACACACGCAGTAGTTTAGTCATTGTCTAGACTGCACACGTGGGTCTGCGCTACAGCTCCATTTCACACACACACACACACACACACACACACACACACACAGGTTTTTATCACATATTACTTCTCCCTGCTGATCCACATCCCCAATAATCACACTACACACACCAGATAAGTTTAAAACAGAACATCTTTATTGACGTGTCTGTATATTTGTATAGTCTGTCTTTGTTTGTGCTGTAGATTGTCCGCGTCCGTCTTCCGGGTCCAGTCCGCCGAGACTACAGCAAGAGGGAGGAGATAAACTCCTGTCCGATTTCTGCACCAGTGTTTATGTGTCTGGGGGAAAAGGGGGACTTTTATTGAAATGAACATGAGGAAGGTGGTTGATATGTGTGTATGTTCACATTATGATCATATTATATGTTCATATCTATATGTTTATGATGTTGTATACTTCTCTTTATGTGTGAGGTTGTTGTGTTCATACTTACCTGATATTTATTGTTTATAATGGTTCATGCCGAATGGGCGGGGCTTCAGCTTTATAAGCGGGCTGCTTCCCTACATGCGGGGGCTGATGGAAAGTCCGATTCATTTCCGCGAACCGGTTCTTTCGGACAGTTTGTTTCAATGAACCGGTTCATCAGTTCCTTTAACGCAGTGGTCGGGAACCTATGGCTCGCGAGCCAGATGTGGCTCTTTTAATGGCTGCATCTGGCTCGCAGACAAATCTTTAATTAAAAAAAATAATAACGTTAAAAATATAAAACGTTCTCATGTATTTCAATCCATTCATTTGCTACCGCTCATGTTCATAGTTGCGGGTGGCTGGAGCCAATCACAGCTGTCCTCCGGGACAACACCAATTTTTTATTGGATAATGCGTAACGCACACGGGTCGTTGTGAGGTCAGGAAGTAAACTTCCCTCCTTTTAATCAAGTAGTCAGCTAGCTAATTTCAGAAACCCTTTTATCGAAGATGATGTCTAAAAGAAAAAAAGATGAGTATCGTACTTTTCAGCAGGAATGGACAGAGGAATTCGCCTTTGTGGAGAGAGCAGCTTCTGCAGTGTGTCTAATATGCAGTGATGAAATTGCATCGATGAAACGGTCAAATATAAAGCAGCACTTCGACACACACCATACTACACAGCGGCTTCACATCTAATCTCCTGCAGTCATTCAAAGCGCGCTTTGGAGAATTTCGTGAGCGCACTCGTCTTTTTAAGTTCATCACCCATCCACACGAGTGTGCAGTGGACAGGCCGACCTGAGTTACAGCCCCGGTGTCTCCGTCAGAGATCCTGAGCTACAAGCTGCTGACCTGAAGGCCTCAGACATGTGGGTGAATAAGTTCAAGTCGCTGGATGAAGATTTGGGAAGACTTGCACGACAGCAAGCAGAGTTGGCGAGCAAACACAAGTGGGGAGAAATGAAAAAACTTCAACCCGCGGACCAGCTGATTGTCAAAACTTGGAACGCGCTTCCCGTCACATAGCACACACTGCAGCGTGTGAGTATTGCTCTACTGACAATGTTTGGCTGTACGTATGCATGTGAGCAGTCTTTCTCACATCTAAAGAACATTAAGACCAACCTACGATCACGTTTAACGGATGGAAGTCTCAACGCCTGCATGAAGCTTAACCTCACCACGTATCAACCAGACTACAAAGCCATCAGAAAACCCTGCAGCACCAGAAGTCGCATTAATGCCAAGAAGTACTTTATTCATCATTGGTAAGAAACAGCACAACAACGTTATTAAAAAGAATTCAGAGACTTATTGTACTTTAAAAGTGTTGGTCTTACATGAAATGCACACATTTACTTGTATTTAGTTTTAAACATATTGTATGGCTCATGGAATTACATTTTAAAATATGTGGCGTTCATGGCTGTCTCAGCCAAAAAGGTTCCCGACCCCTGCTTTAACATCATCAAGCGATGGCGTAGTGCATGTGTCTGTCATGTTGTATCAATGAAACCTTCAAATAAAGTCATTTGTGTGAACGCATATTGCTGATTATTGCCTTTTATTCACTTAAGTTAATGGTGTTCGTGGTCACAGTTTAATTTGCTGATCCTTCATGTAAGACTCGACTGACCAGTATTGAGTAGCCTACATCTTGGACAAGTCTCCTCCATTAAAGTTTTACACCTACAGCATACATAACACACACTGATGTACAAACACAGATATGTTCTACTTGTCTGAAGTATAAGGAAAGAATAAACTAGTCTTATAAACTCCATGATTTAGCTTAACAACTTAAAATATAATCTGCATACACAATAAGCTATAATAAAATTCATTTATATTTCTTGATAGAAAGGATTTTCCATATTTTAATAAGAATGTATTTAATAAAACTAGCCATAAGTACAATTCCAATACGTTTTGTTTGTTATTAAAGAAACTTGCATTTCACATCAGGCTCGTTCAAGTCATGTGCATAGTGTCAGCAACTCACTCGTCTGAATCCTCGCCAATCCTCTGCAAACCTCGACAGTTAGTTGAACCGGCTCATACGGTTCTTTTTGAGTCGGACATGCTGTGGACCGTGCTACTACAGCTGTGCATCTTGCGTCATCAACCCGGAATTAAAGTTAGATTCAGTTTGATTTTGTGAACCACCTTAACTGATTACTTCTGGAGAATCAGCTCAAAAGAACAGTTCATTCAAGAACTGGCCATCACTACATGCAGGGGTTAGTTTGCTGGTCCATGTGGAGTTAGATGTGAGAGTAGTGTTGTCAAAAGTATTAATATTGTGAACTTTTTTGAAAAAAGCAATCCATATATAATTATAGTCAAGATATATATTTTGTCAATATTAATTTATTTTCACCATCATGTAAATATTTTTTTCTTCATTTAGCCTGAGAATGTGAAATGATGGATCAGCAGTGCAAAATCAGTTTAGCACCTCCTCTCTCTTTCTCACTGTTTAACTCACACTGCTGAGAAAAACAAAACACCACAACCGCTTTAAAGCCCAGTGATGATCAGAGTGGGAAATGTTCACTCAGTCTGACAGTCACAGACAATTCAACATAATGGCAGTATGTAAAACTGAACTCTAAAGATAAATTGAACTTTGAGACGCGTGTAAAATGTTTCCATAGCATCAAAAAATGAGAAGCTAAATATAGATAATTTGTGGTTCAGTGACACATTTTAAGTTTTGTTTCAGCTAATGTTAACACTGTATTATAACCGATTCATACGATTGGCATTAAATGTTCTTGGATTTATATTATATATCAATCCTGCATGGAAGGAACGGTTATTCACAGTTTAGTAAATCCGACTACGCCACCCTGGGGAAGAACCAGGGAAATACTCCCAAATAAGTTTTACCGACTGAAGGCAAAGAACATGAGAGTGAGACATGAGTATCAATAAAAGTTACATTTTATTATCACACTTAAGCATCATTAAAACTTATAAATATAAAGTCGCTCTCCCATGAAGCACAATAAGAATTTTAAAACTAAGCAATTCTCCAGGCCCAGGCTTGGTGGGAACAACGCAGGCCAGCTACTTCCTGGGAGGTCATCCAAACCCACGTTAATTAAAACCAAATCATTAAACACTACCTACACCATAAGGAGGTTGTTGTGCCGGGACACTGAGCACGCTGTGAAGCACACACCACCGAATGAAGGCAGCTAGCTTCCCCTGTCCACCAAGACTCACTGGCTCCTGGAGAGAAAGAAAAACACCAATTAACCCAGAATTACACAATACACTAAACAATAAGCAAAGAAAGAAAAACTAAAATATTACAGACACTGTGATGTGGTGGCTAGAACACTCAGGCCCACTGACACCACCACATGAAATAGAGGCAGTTAAACAGCTCCTAAACAGAACCAGAATGATTGTTAACAGTAAATAAAATGAAAAGTATAGCCACTATAGTATGGAGACAATAGGACAAAGCCACAACATACACCCCATCAATAGTGTCACATGTAGCGTCTTCAGCTAGGGATTTGTCTTAGAGGAGATTTAGATGCTCAACTCCCCACTCTCACCTCAACACAAATATCAGAGTCAAACTAAATCTACCAAGTCCCAGTGTGAAAAAGGGAGAGGTGCACTTACTATTGGGTTGAACAAACACCAGACACGAGGTTGTATGATTACGCATGCGCGGCTAATGTTACCGTCACTGAACGCACGCGCGGCTAATGTTACTATCACTGAACGCACGCGCCCCCAGCGCCGCTCCAAAACTATAATAAACAAATTAGCCTTGAGATGTTCACATCATTACACCCTGAGCAAAGCCTCAACGTACCTGAACTGAACCGGGAACTGAAACTGAACCGGAAATGCCAGGAAATGCCAGGGAGCGAGGAACTCTGAATCACCAATATACATATGCGCCTGCCAAAATGAAGGTCCTTAAATCATAGGGTATCTCCGACCTTATTGATCTGCCAAAGCCATACCCCGAGCAGGGTCAATAGGGTAGTTCACTTATCCTGCCACACACACACACACACGCACAGAGACACACAGACACACACACACACACACACACACACACACACTCACGCACACAGTCATTAATTTTGGGAAGACACTGTCAGTATCTGTCTACGCAAGCTCTCTGGAACTGCCTGTGCAGTAACTTTGTGCAGCATCATGGAGGTCACCCCATCTGTGCCAGATCTCATGGAGGTCACCCCATCTGTGCCAGATAGTGTGGTGTCTTAATGCACATCACCTTCTAACCAATCAGAATCCAGTATTGAGACTGACCATGGTATAATACATTATGATCAACTTTGTATTCTGCTTACATGTGACTGCTCCTGAAGATATATTGTTGTATAATAATGAAATGTATTGTATTACTATTTGTTTATGTGATTACCTTTCCTGTTTCATAAAAGTGTTTGAGCAGCACTTGACTAATTACATGATTATTGAAATGTCTTATCTTTTTGTACAAAGGACTCGGCGGTGATGAAACAGACTCTGCTTGCCTGTGAGTGGGTGGAGGAGAACAGACCCCACTTTGCTGGGAAAGTTCACTTACCACGGATCATGAGGATGAACGAGGATGATGCCTTGTTGGCCATCACAATGCAGGACCTGTTTATCAACACTATTTTTTATGAAAGTGAAATGGACGAACAGAAAATCCGGGCTCCCTTCCTTTTCACCTTCGAGAGATTAGAGGATATGGAGTTTTTCATGCAGGAAATATACGATAAGAAATATTCATGTATATAATTCATGTATAAATATTCATGTATAAATATTCATCAATATTGTTTTTACATGTAGTTTTAGGTTTTGTAAAATGTTATTTTTTTTAACCCATTAAAGTTTTGTGGGGAAAAAATGTGTTCTTGAAACCTAATATACTAAAATTTTATTTTGTATCTTATCTTATTATATATTTTTTTCCTAGAGTGAAGACTGATTTTTATGTTAGATGTACATTTTGTTAATGAAGGTGAATAGAAATAAAATAAATTCAGCAACACTTGAGGGCAGTGGAGTATGTGACTAATAAATTGTAAATTATTAACACTCCCAGTCTACTACCAAATGTTCATGGAGTTGGTTGCCTTGCTACCAGTCTCAGACCACACGTGTCCTCTTGTTTTGTTCTTTAGTGTGACACGTGGCTGGGTTCACACTACAAGACAAGTTGCTAATTACCATTTGATGAAGACAATCACTTGTGGACTGAGTCCATCCAAAATTATATTCACATATTTCCATCTAAATTATATTCACAATGATACTCTCGTTGTACATGCATTCATTTTTCTTTCATGAGGTGGAGACCCTAAGTGTACATTTAAAAGCAACAAAAGAGATAAGACAAGCAGATAGGTGATCATTTTATTTATTTATTTATTTATTTATTTATTTATTTATTTTATCACACCTGCAAAGGTAACTCAGTTCCCATGTTTAACAGCAAAGAGCATATTAGGAGCATACTTTATTACATTAATGAATCACATATGACAGAAAATTCACAAATAGCTTACATAGCCTTAATACAGTGGGGGGAAAAAAGAAGGTAGTCTAGTCATGCAGTTTGTCACAGAAACAGTGCAGAAAAATCATGAAATCATGAAAAATGTTAAAGAAAGATGAGGCAATATTAGCTATGCCAGCATCTCCAGTTCCATGCAAGTCTCATGGTTACTTTGACCTAACCTTCGTGCATTAACAATCAACATTTTTTCCCCTTTAGGTAAGTTTGATCTAATGAAGGGCTTGCATTGACGTTAACAGCCAGTAGGTGGCGAAATGAGCCATAGAGGTGGAACTAGACTAGATCAAGAGAGGTGGAGCTAGACGTCCAGCTCCATCTATTTGGCTCTGCAGTGAGCAGTAGTGATGGGAAGTTCGGGCCATTTTACTGACTCGGATCTTTGAATCTCGTTCAGCAAAATGAACAAATCTTTTTTCAAGTCATTTCTTTCATTTCAGCAGAATATAATTAAAATGTTACATGTTAAATTCACCAACACATCTAGTACTTATGCAATGGTTGATCACATTTGGAATAAAAAATAAAGTATAGGCTATTGCAGCCAAGGCCAAATTATGAGAAACAGAAATGATTAATTAATAGCTTAGCATTAGGTCTTCAGGCTATACAGTCTGTTAGTTCACCTCACCTCCCGATCCGAGTCGTTCTTTCTTTTGTCACATCGCATTTCTCACGTCTGTTCCCTGGAAACAGAAATGATTATTTCAGCTCTTGAGTCTTCAGGTCAGAGTCGTTCGTTCATCACGTTACAGCTCCATGAGCTAAATGCAGTGTTCTCTGGTGCACGGGGAGCTGCTGTTATATAAACGCTAGATGATAAAAAATAACGTAAACACCTGAGACTCAGACAGACGTTTCAGCTTCTATCACTCTGTACGGTCTGTTGTCCTCATCAGGGTCAGCTGTAAAATACACACTCATGAACACTTCAAATTAGCCTCTTATTAAATGTCAGGGTTTAATTTTAAGGCTAATGAAGAACACTGTGAGGTCTTACTTCGAGCTCTGTAACATTTCACTGCCAGAATGATGGTCACCAGCACATACGGAGAGGCCACTACTGCACTGCTGAGGAGCTTCAGTACCGACAGTGGAGCTTTTCCATCTGATAGAACAGGAGGGAAAATTCCATGGATAATAAAATAATTATAATCATACTAATAATAAATTATAATTAATCATATATAAAGCATAAATGAACAGGCCATAGATCTAATACATACAAGTTTCATGAGTATTCAAATTTCAAGATATGAGTCTGAGAAGGTGTCTGAAACTTATGTTTCTTTAACCATATACAAGCGTTTCTCTGGAATATTTAATTGAACATTAGGACCGTTATATTTGTGCTTTACTACTGATAATGTAGAAGACATAAAAATAAACATCTAAATAAACACAAAATAAAAATCAGACCGACTTTTGGACAGTGCTGTATTGTTTAGCATGAACTGATAAGCTAGTTGATAACATTATTAACACTGCAAATACAAATATACTTCAATAATGTAGAGTTCTATAATACTATAACTGCTTTATATTTAAGTAATTAGTGATGATGCAGTGTACACGTATGTAATAATATATAAAATCTGTTAAGAAGTGCCAACCTTTTTCACTCACCAGTAACATTTACCCAGAGTGCATCACTGTAGTGTGTGTAGTAGACTGGGTTTCCTCTACCAGCTCTGCACCTGTACTGACCTCCATCAGAGACTCTAACTGATCTGAAGATGTAGTGGTGTGTTTCAGTCTCAGTCTCAGTCTCAGTGCTCTGTGTGGGTTTGATCCAGTAAAACTTCCATCCAGCAGACTGCAGCTTCAGTGTACAGGACAGAGTCACGGAGTTTCCTTTCAGTACAGCTCCTTCACGACTTGCTGTGAGTTCAGGTTTAGGTTTTTCTGCAGTTGGAGATGAAACACACAGTTCAGGATGTTAACTGTTCATGTTCTGCTCTCAGAGTGATTAACAGACTAATCACTACTACAGACAAACACACTATTACTGATACACTGTAAAGACTCCTGTCATAGTGAAATTATTCATGAATATCTATCAAACTATTTTGTGGTATTTATGAAAGTAATTTAGTTTTTGTGAGAGTAGATTTAATGTGAAGTACATTGTTCTCTTATTCAAGAAAAAGTGTAAAGACAAAATGTACTGCATTATGTTTGACTGTTATTTAAAACATCCTTCAATATAAAATGTTTGAACCAGCAGAATGCATTTTATTATTTCATTTTACACTTAATGCAGTAATAATAAAAGAAGATATATTTTGCCATTAATATTATTTATTATTGGATAAACCTGGGACATTTTCATGCTCAGCATTTTGCAGCACATTGAGTCAGCAAATAAATAAAAATCACATCTTTAGTCTTCATCGACTGCATTTCACATCATCATCTCAAAGTCCAACATCTTTACTGCATATCACACTTTGTATGCATATTGTGCAGCTCTAATGTACACCAGTACTGAGTGCTGAGGTGAACCTGAGGTTAATGAGTACTGAGGAGATGATCACACTCACCTGATACAGTCAGTGTAACAGCATCACTGGTGTGTGAGGAGTGTGAGCCTCCTCTCTCTCTTCCTCTACAGGTGTATTTACCTGCATGAGATGTTTCAGCACTACTGATTCTGTACTCCTGTTCACTACTGACACCAGAACCATCTTTATTCCAGCTGTAGATCCAGTCAGAGTCCTCTTCCTCCTGTAGGTCACATCTGAGAGTGACAGTCTCTCCTCTGTACACCTGTTCATCAGGATTTATGGACACCACAGGTTTTGGGAGCACTGTACAAAGATAGTAAAATATTTCCTGAAATAATTAGTATACTTTTGATTGATTGGTTTTCATGAGTGTAGAGAGTTTAGGAGATTTTGGAGAAGAATGTAACATTACACATGTAAATGTTTTGGACAAGTTATAACCACTTGCACCAAAAAGTCCAGCGTCTTCAACAGATCCTGATTCTAATCATTCGGTATTGTGTTAGATGTATTTATAGTAAAGTATTATTCAGATCTGTTTAATAAAATGAAAGGTGACTCATGACATCACATTTTATTCTGTATAATTCCATGTTTTGGTCATTGGTAAGGAAGCAGAGTGGAGCAAAAGAAAAAAAATCCTACAATTACTCGAGATCCTGATGTGATCTGGCTCCAGGTCTCTTATGTACGATTTCCAAAGTGATTAGTCAGCACTTATAGAGACGAAGCAGGTGATTTATTTACAGTGTAGCTTTAAGGCCTCTGGTATCAGACACACACTGTACATTCTTTCTATATTGATCATAATTTAATATTCTGTAGTGAGTGTTTCAGCACTAATGTCTGTGTTTCAGTTACAGTTATAAACACCATTATGAGTCTGATTAACATGAGTGCTGTGTAATTATGATTTCCATCTTTCTACTACCATGAGATTTATTGTCCCTACATAACACTGATATCTGATAGTCTGTATCTTTTATAACAGAGATTCTCGTCCTGATGAACACACACTCAGCGGTACTTTAACTTTTGCTCTACTGTTCATGAATGACAGGCTTTATAAATATCTAAAATATAATAAGAAATAACTTAAAACATGCAGTGAGAGAGTAGAAAGCATGACGTACCTCTAACTGTAACTGTAACTGTATCACTGAGCTCTGAGTCGTAGTTTCCTCTGCGTGCTTTACACTGATACACTGTTTCTCCTGCATTAGAGACTGTATCATGGAGTGTGTTGGTGTCTTCAGCTACTTGGACTCGATCTTTGTACCAGAGAAAAGTCCATCCATTAGACAGCAGATTACAGTTCAGAGTAACTCTGTCTCCAGTGTAGACGGAGCTCTGAGGATTCACTCTCACAGTCGGTTTGGGTTTTTCTGTTGATATGAAATGATGATGATATTAAAGTTTTCCTCTTTACAACATAAACAAGAGTTTTATCATCTTAATCAGATGATTTGTGTCTAATAATGTATTTATATTCAGCATTTGTTAAACAGTTACAGTTGTGCGACTTTATTACATGGACAACATGGTCTTATAATATTATTATACTCTATATATACTGTACATGGAATTAATTGAATACATTTTTCATAACTAAACAAACAATGTGTGTTCACTATTATGAATGTTGAACACAGTGAATGTACAACTACACCATTAATCATTACTAGACACAGGATAAGTAACTAAACATTGTTTTTTTTCAGAATCTGTGACATTTTAAATAAATCTTGTGACTTTAATTCACACTGCATGTAGTGATGTGATGCTGAAGTTAATAAATATTGGTGTGAGGAAGAGATTAACACACACACACAAACACACACACACACACACACACACACACACACACACACACAAACACACCTGACACAATGAGTGTAACAGTGTTGCTGATATTTAATCAGTGTGTTTTGTAATGATTATGTGTATCAGTGCATGTTACAGGAGTGTAAGATCAGACATGTACCTATCACTGAGAGAGTCACTTCATTACTCAATAGCGTTGTCCATCCATCAATAGACCCGTAACAGCTGTATTTGTGACTCTGATCTACATTTATAGTGTAGTAATTTTCAGCAGAACTGTGACTATAAACACGATCTTTGTACCAGTAGTACAGTCCACTCCATCCTGAAATCCTACATGTGAGTGTAACCGCCTCTCCTCTGAATATTTGAGGTAAATTCGGCTCCACAGACAGAACTGGTTTAAACACTGCTGGAAAAGTCAAAAAGCAAACACACACTGTCAATGTAAACAACTTACATTCTGCATGACAATGTACAAACAATCTTCTCCACCTTAATACAAATCCAACATGTACACAACATAGGCAATAAAATATGTATAAATCACCTTGAGCTTGTCCGACTCGGATAAGTGAAATAAGCACTAAAAAGGGAAGAGGAACAGAGAATATGATGTAACGCTGACTTGTTTCTTTTCTTTAAGAAGACAAATAAGAACAATGTCATATACTGCAACAAATTTATATTTAGTTTCACTTCAGCTGTAAGAAATGCAATATATCGACCTGTTTCAGTAATGAATGGTGTTTAGAAAAAGCTATTTTCACTCAGGTCACTATGCTGCTCATTACTGTCTCATGTTTAATCTGATCCACATCTGCTAATCTGAAACTGGATTACACACTTCCTTCTCTGTGTCTCACATGAGAAAGGCGCTCCTGTGCACTAGAGCTGTGGTGTAATACATACAGCCTGCAGGATGATGTCATATATCAGGAAAAACCTGAGCTCAGTAGCACATACAGGATAATGAACACACACAGGCTAATGAACACACACAGGATAATGAACACACACAGGTTAATGAACACACACAGGTTAATGAACACACACTGGTTAATGAACACACACAGGTTAATGAACACACACAGGATAATGAACACACACAGGATAATGAACACACAAAGGATAATGAACACACACAGTTTAATGAACACACACAGGTTAATGAACACACACAGTTTATTATGATCAGTGTAAATTGTTTTTTTGTCTTCTGGGAAACATGCAAGTATCTTATTTAGCGTCTGAAGGGCAGTACTAAATGGAAAAAATAAGATCTTTAAATAAATAAACAATTTAAACTGATCACCCTGTTCAAAAGTTTACACCCCCCTGAATCTTAATGTATCGTGTCACCTTCTCGAGCATCAGTGAATGTTTTGCACCTTATGTAATAGTTGTGTATGAGTCCCTCAGTCGTCCTCAGTGTGAAAAGACAGATCTGAACATCATATAGCCTGTGTTGGAAAGGGCTAAAATATACAGAAGATGCTGGAAACGCAAAGAATGTGCAGGACCTGGAGGATTTTTATGAAGAACAGGGGGCAGTTTAACTGCTCAGGAGAAACAAGGGACTCGTGAACAACTCTCACAAAACATAAACACACTCGTGGATCATCCAGGTAACGACACAGTATTAAGAATCAAGGGTGTGTAAACTTTTGAACGGGGTAATTTTCATATACTCAGCCACTGTCTTGTGGACTATATGTAAACATCTGTTCTGTGAAATAGCTTATTCAGGACAGGACTAAATGAACAACAACGGATCTGGGCCTGAGGAAATTGTGTGTGTCGGTTTGCAGTGTGTGGGCCGGATCTGGGCTGGAGGAAATTGTGTGTGTCGGTTTGCAGTGTGTGGGCCGGTTTTGGGCCGGGGACCCAGGCGTATACTGGACTAGAACTAAAGCAAGTATGTGGCCCACAAGTGGCCAGACAAATTTAGCAATCTGGGTGAGAGACGGAGATTTAACAATGTCATGGATAAGGAGACGCGCCCTTCGTCCCTATTCGTCCCAATGTGAATGTTTTTAGAATGTAAGACGAATGTAATGCAAGATGTTTTACATGTAAAATAGTCCATGTTATTACAGTCTAGTTCTCTGTTCAAAGTAGTTATAGTGTTCAGAAACATTTCATATCATTCAGGTTCAATACCTGTCCGTTATATACTTTTATAAAAGTCATAAAAGTTATTATTTTTTTAAATCATGAAAGTTATGAAAAGTAATAAAAAAGTACAAAAACAAAAGCAAAAAAAAATTATCTATCTATTTATTGATCTATCTATCTTTCTATCTATCTATCTATCTATCAAAAACAGATTATAGAATATATATATATATATATATATATATATATATATATATATATATATATATATATATATATATATATATATAATAGATCATCATTATACCTGGTCCTCTCTAATATGGAGGGGACATGGGGGGCATGCCAAATGATAGGGGAGGCTTGGGGGGGCTTTAGTTACAAAAGGTTGAGAACCTCTGCCATAATGCAACGGGACTGGCACGGAAGAGCTGCCGAGTAGTATGTCTGGTTTGTATTCATGCTTACCACTTACCACAAAAATATCATGAACCAAAATCTGATTCACGCTCAGAAAAAACTCCACGTCACCACAGACACTCTACAACCCAAAATAACACACAAATCCTGAAGATGGTAGATTTTAGATTCTACACATATGCACTAAAATGGACCAAAAGTTCCTCACTGCAGTCTGTAGCGTAGTGACACATTGGATTTTATCCACTAGGTACTGTATGTTGTAACACGCATGCGCCAACGGCAGACACAGTACATCACTGTTATCCATCTATGGTTAGGGTTGGGGTTAGTGTTAAGGTTAGAACATCCAGTACGTAGTATATCTAATCTAATGTCATTACACTACAGGCTGCAGTGAGGACACACCCAATTAACAGCAATCCACATAAACTATGCTGAAAATAAAAAATATTTAGTCCCCTCTGACACCATTGGAACAGCAGGCCAAGTTATTGTTTTTGCTGTAGACTGAAGACATTTGGGTTTGAGATCAAAAGATGAAAAAGAGAAGAGAGGTTAGAATTTCAGCTTCTGTTTCCTGGTATTTATATGTAGACGTGTTAAACGACGTAGAACATAGCACATTTCTTTCAGACCACCCAATTGGTAGATACTAGGAAATAAAAGCTGAAATCCTAAACTCTTGTCTCATATCCATCTTTTGATCACAAACCCAAATGTCTTTGGTGTACAGCAGAAACAAATGAATAGGCCTTGCCGTTCCAATAGTTTCAGAGGGGACTGTACTGTACGCTCCCACTGATATCATTATTAATGCAACTAACTAACACTATTCTACATATAAATGTAACCCTTACCTTAACCTCAGTAACCAAACAATAAAAAAAGTTCTCACAAGGGCTCAACTCAAATGAACTAACTCACACAACTGATATGGATGTACACTGATCCAACAATCATATCAGAGACTCTTACGAAAATGTTCTAATCACATATTAACCTCATCACACAGGACATTAGACGTCATCTGAACATATTGTTTTAAGCCGCCACTCACTCTACTGAAGACACAAAGAAAACATTTACTCACAGATCATCACACGGAGTGGACGGAGCTCCATCCTGTCACTCTGATGAAGGACTGACTGATCAGTGGTCTGTGTTAAAGACACTACACTTCCTGTGTTCTTACACACAGAGAGAAAGACAGAAAGACTTCCGTTCTGGTCAAAGTTGATGTGCTCTTTTCAGGTGAACCCAGAAATTATTACAACAATTTGCAGAACATAACTTTATTCAACTCCTGAACTTGTACAGTTCCTCTGCTACTTCACTCAGGTTCATGACTGATCTCAACAAGACATCCAGTGGACCTTTCTGTAAAGCTTTTTATCTCGTTTGATTGAGTAAGAAAGCTAACTCTTTTAAAAGAACGAGGTCTTTCCTAAATCAAGAAACTTTTCTATTCTGTCAGATTTACTTCAGGTTTTGGGTTTGATGCATTCCATAAAGATCAGAAAAGTTCACTGGACATGATGTCAGAACCTCCTATGAAGCTGGGAGGCAGGGCTTCTGCTAGTCACAAAATGGGGTTCTTAAATCTACAACCTAGATGTGATCAGTGAAAGGGATTCCGATATTTAGATTTTTCCAATAAATCTGTACGTATTTTAATCCGTTTTACAATAATAATAATGATAATAATAATAATAATAATAATAATAATAATAATAATAATAATAATTCCTTAGATGTATGGGGGGGGGTCTTCTCAACCACCACCAGTGTGTATGACGTGACAGAACACCCACTACACACCATCCATTGGTGGAGAGGAGAGGAGAGTGTTGTAGCCAATTCAGAGATGGAGATTATTAGGGGGCCATGATAGATAAGGGCCAATGGAGAAATTTCATCAGGACACCAGGGTTACACCCCTACTCTTTACAAGAAGTGTCCTGGGATTTTAAATGACCATAGTGAACCAGGACCTTGGTTTAATGTCTCATCCCAACGACTGTGCATTTGGACCCACATAGACCATTAAGTGAGCACCCCATACTGGCCTCACTAATAGGTATTTAATGTATAAATTTTATAGTAATCCCCACGAGTATGATAAACAATTAGCTCTTTATTTACTGAATCCCATTAGCTTTCCACAGTTCTACAGGTTCCTGTTGCTGCTGAAGGTCACAGTGAACCTCCACTGAGTCTCAGGATTTTCCTCCTTTTTGCATCTTGCTTGCTGTTAACAATTTTCAACAGACTAGCATATAAAATATCCAGTTTGTGTGAACACACCACTGTACTTAAAGCTTTTATGTTAATTCTTCTTACTGCCTGTTGATGATTCAAGTTATTTACATTCTGAGTTCTCTGTGTTTAGATGCATTTAATGGCAGCACAAAGTAATGTGTTATAAGATGAGATAAGATCTAACATTATGTTCATCTTTTATTATTAGCTCAGCTCACTGAGTGCTGTTAGTGTTTACCACAGAAACTAGAGTGACAACATGCATGTGTGGCTGTTTTAATTTTGGCTTTACTGAGAATGTGAATGACAGCGTTTCCTCATTTCTCACACAGCTCAACTAGAATAGAAACCAAACCACAATAATGTTTCATGTCTTAACTGCTAATCATTTAAACTGTGTAATCATTAAAGTCATTTAAAATGACATATTTGACGACGAACAAATAAGAACAAATAAACGTTTTGTGTAATAATGTCAATTAATCACAACATTCATTGAATGGTTATTTTATTTATTTTTTTGATAAAGGTTTCTTTATTAATATTTTTCAAATTAAACATACAACACCACCCAAACAGACAGACCCCCCCCCCCCCCCCCCCCGTACATTCAGTGGTTGTGTGTAGGAACTCTATAGAGCCTACAGCCCAAGCTCCCACTGACCCCTGGTACGAAAAGTAAATTGAAAAAGTGCATCCTATCACAGTGTAGAAGCATACACCCTATCATAGCTTATATAACAGAAAATAAGACAGCGGAGTTGACCATCTTCCTTGTTACAGTAAAAGTCTGATCAAACAGTTATCATCCAGTCAGAGTTCAGAGTGAATGAATTAGCCGGGGCAACGTTACTCACTCAGCCCTCTACAGTAGTAACGATATTCTTCTTGACGTAGCTCATCGCTTTGCTTGCGTCTATGAACTGCTTTTCTTTTCCGTTGAACGTAATACGGAGACGGGCTGGAAACACGATGCCATACCGGACCCCCTGCCGGTTACGGAGCAACTTCCTGACCTCACTGAAGGCCGCCCTGGCCTTAGCGACACTCGCAGTACAATCCGGAAAGATAGCAATCGTCTCGCTGTTATGCCGGAGCGGCGCTCGAGAGCGCGCCACGCTCAGTACCTCAACGCAGTCCTGGTAGTAGTGGAGTTTGGCTATGATGGCACGTGGTTTCCCATCCTTCCTCACAGGACCCAGGCTTCTATGAGAGCGGTCCACAAGCACATCTTTATCCAGCTGTAGTATTTCTTTCAGTAGCTCTGAGACCGATCTTGTGGAGCTGGATCCATTCGCTTCCGCCACCCCCAGAATTCTGATATTACAACTCCTCAGTCTGCCCTCCATGTCCTCACACCTGTTTCTGAGTCCACTCACCTCCACTGCCAGGTCCTTCACCCTAGTCTGTAAGACTGCCACTTCGTCCGACCAGGCCGTTAGCCCACCTTCCACCTCTTTAATTGCGGCTTTCATCGGGTCTATTTCGGAGTGAATTGCGGCCGTACTGTTCTGTATTTCCGCTTTCATTGCTTGCAACTCG
The DNA here is from genome assembly GCF_001660625.3 of Ictalurus punctatus. NCBI lineage: Eukaryota > Metazoa > Chordata > Actinopteri > Siluriformes > Ictaluridae > Ictalurus > Ictalurus punctatus. The sequence continues at coordinate 2,105,247 of NC_030422.2, read as the reverse complement.
CTCTTAAGAAAGTCGAAGCCTTCAGCAAGTGCACTTTTCAGCTCAGTTTTTTTCACCGCAGCAATGTCAGCCCTAAGTGAAAGTAGGATATCCGTCTTCAATGATTCAGCGTCTAACTCCTGGCTGTTCGGCCGGGGCGGGGGCTCCGAACCCGGAGAGGCAGCAGAACTCGCAGCCGAGACGGTGCTGGGCCTAGATTTGGTTGACTCGGTGAATTTATACTTCCGCAAGTTTGTCGCCATCTGCACGCAAATGTACGCACAATCAAATTGGAAAAATGTGTTAGAAACAGGGTTTGCTAGTATTTAACTATGAAAAAACACTTATTAACTTTAAAAAAAAAAACATAAGTTCGACGGGAGCTCAAACGAAACACTACCTACTCCATTTCCCGCTCGACAGCGCCCCCTGAATGGTTATTTTTAATGTAAATCAGATCTGAAATGAATGATGTGAGCTAATTTGCAGTTGTGTACAGTTTTCAGATAAGACTACATAATGAAGCAGGTAGTCTCAAACTGTATCACTGCTGCCATTTGCAAAAACTTGAACGCTCATAGATTAGCATCTGCACATCTGAGCTCGGCTGTGCTGTGTGAACCTACTGGCTCTACAAGGTACTGCAAGTAAAAACATGAGAGCAAAGTAGGCTGAGAAAAACCTTTATATTTTGTTCAAAAAATTCACAAAAATTCTCTGGATATCATGGATAAACAATTGCAGACAAAACACAGGTTTATAAAAAATATATCTTTGTTAAATATAGGTGTGCACCAATTACTGGCACCCTTTAAGTCGATACATTGGGCTACCTCACTTTGACAAGATAACAGACAAGGATAGGAGAAGGAGAAGACTCTTCTCCTGATGAGTTTGGAGAATACATGGTAAGGGATCTGAGACCATTCCTCCATACAGAATCACACCAGATCCTTCAAACGCTGGTGGATGCTCCTCTTCAGTTCACCCCACAGGTTAATTTTTTGATATTTGCATTGAATCATTGTCCTGCTGGAAGATCCAACCATTGCCCATTTGAAGCTTTCTGGCAGAGGCAGTCAGGTTTTCATTTAATATCTGTTGATATTTGATAGAGTCCATGATGCCATGTATCCTAACAAAATGTGCAAGTCCTCTGACAGAAAAACAGCCCCAAAACATTAAAGAGCCTCCACCATATTTAACCGTGGGCATGAGGCAGTTTTCCAAATGGCTACCTCTCTGTTTGCGCCAAAACCACCTCTGGTGTTTATTACCAAAACACTCTATTTTCTGACATCTGACCATAGAACTCGATCCCATTTGAAGTTCCAGTAGTGTCTGGCAGACTGAACATGCTTGAGTTTGTTTTTGGATGAGAGTAGAGGCTTTTTTCTTTAAACCCTACCAAGCAACTTGAGGTGATGGAGGTGACTTCAGTTTTGGAGACTTTATGACCCCAAGATGCAACTAACTTCTGTAATTCTCCAGCTGTGATCCTTGGAGATTTTTTGGCCACTCAAACCATCCTCTTCACACAAGAGATGATATAGGCACACAACCAATTCTAGGTTGATTCATAACATTTCCAGTTGACTGAAATTTCATAATTATTACCCTGATGGGGGACATGGACATTTTCAATGCTTGTGCTATTTTCTTATAGCCACTTCCCATTTTGTGAAGCTCCACAACCTTTTGCCACACATCCCAGCTATGTTGCTTGGTCTTACCCATTATTATGAATGAGTAAGGGAATTTGGCCTATGTGTTACCTCATATTTATCTTGGTTGAACAATTTCTCCAGGTGTACTAAAAATAAAATATCAATGGGAATATACTTCAAATATAATTTTCTTACATGAATTCATAGGGGTGCCAGTAATTGTTTCACACCTATATTTAACAAAGATATTTTTGGATAAACCTGTGATGTGTTTGCAATTGTTTGATATCCATGAGAACAGAGTAGTTTTGTGATTTTTTTAAACAAAAGATGAAAAGGTTAAACAATAAAGACAACACACAGCCTTTTCACAGCCTTCTTTGCTCATATTTACCAGTGGTGCCAATATTAATGGAGGGCACTATAACTGCAATAAATGTGGCTTCAAATATGAACAGAGAGTTATCGTTATGTTTTTAAAAAAATATATACTATATACTCATGAAGTCAGGGTAAATGTGTATAATGTCTAATAATCTAACCCTTTTATTTATTACAGTATTTGGTGAAATGAACTTGACTGGTTTATATCTGTGTGAAGCTGCTTCATTCACAATAATATTATATTCTCTTTTTCTTATTTCATTATTCATTACAAGTCATCTGGACCTCCCATAGAAGTTTGTGTGACAGAAGACAAGACAGCACTCACACTCCGCCCATCTAGTTAACTTCACATCATCTCCCCACACACGCAGTAGTTTAGTCATTGTCTAGATCAGCGTTTCCCAACCATTTTTCAGTCAAGGCACCCTTTGAAAATTAAAAAAAATATATAGCACCCTACTTTACACAAACAATAATGCTAGACAGCGTTAAACCTGGTTTATACTCGACACATCCACAATAGCACGAGGGAACGTGTGGCAAAAATTATGACGTCGCAGAGTGGGCCATCGAGCGCGTTGAGTGCACGAGGCCTCGTTTCTCATGTCGGTTTGCACGACGTTTTTTGTAACTTGCTGGATCCGAAAATTAATGACTTTGAGGCGACTCTTACCAAAAGGTACAATTGTACAGGCTTCTCTATGATCCATCCATGCAGGACCATAGAGAGAGCCAGAGGGCAAAAAATCCATGGAAAGGTTTTTAAAAATAGTTATTTCAATGTGCTTTGTACATACTGTTGATAGAATAAAGTTAATGTTTTTTTTTTGGGAGTGCACCATGTTTTCATTCATCAGTATCTTCACAAATAAACTCAGTCACTACACTACACCTTCAGACACAGTGATTAAACCTCATTCTCTTGTCTTTATACACAGAGACTTTTAGACTGATGGGTGAACATACAGAGTGATCATTCTGTAATAACTTTCTTTTGTCTCTATAAATAAAGAGACGTTTACACTGATGGGTGAACATAATAATCACCTGATTTTGTAAATATGAGAAATGAAATTAGCAGGATGTTCCCACTTTTTGCTGATATCTACAGTAATTGCTAACATTTACAAAATGAGCCTACAATAAATAATAAATAAGTCTATATAATGAATGTAAAGGTCCATGTTAAATAAAAATCTTAATGAAATGAATAAAAAAAAATTGAGGTTGTTCAATTTAGTTTTATACATGTTCTCATAGTTATAGCTATATATTTTGTTGTAATGTGATGTGATAATCTCAAGGTTTACTGGGTTTTATATGATTCTTATATGATTCTTTGTTCTTTTTTTCACACTGTGGGTTTTAGTGAAGTTTACTGATATCAAACATCAACAACAAACACAACAATTCCTCCTCGGCATTCAGCAACTCCACGCGAGACGCCATGTTTGTAAACGTTGCTATGGTTGTTCAGACAAACTACTTCTTCTCTCACCTACTTCCTGTTGGTTTATAGGACGATTACTCAGAGTCGCCCCCTTTAGGATAAAACACGTAGACTGATGTTGACGTGCTGCTGACAGGTCAGAGAGGGGGAGGGAATTATTATTATTATATATATTTTTTATTATTATTGTTATGCACGTGTGTCTGTCTTATTATTTCAGTGTCTGTGTTATTATTTCAGACATCAGATATTGATCATATATCGGCTATTAAATGTTTTATAGCTACACAATTTAGCATTTTAGAAATGTTTGAAGGATTTGTACACGGCACCCTGCTCTCATCAGATGGTACACCAGTTGGGAAACACTGAAACAGACTGCACACGTGGGTCTGCGCTACAGCTCCATTTCACACACACACACACACACACACACACACAGGTTTTTATCACATATTACTTCTCCCTGCTGATCCACATCCCCAATAATCACACTACACACACCAGATAAGTTTAAAACAGAACATCTTTATTGACGTGTCTGTATATTTGTATAGTCTGTCTTTGTTTGTGCTGTAGATTGTCCGCGTCCGTCTTCCGGGTCCAGTCCGCCGAGACTACAGCAAGAGGGAGGAGATAAACTCCTGTCCGATTTCTGCACCAGTGTTTATGTGTCTGGGGGAAAAGGGGGACTTTTACTGAAATGAACATGAGGAAGGTGGTTAATATGTGTGTATGTTCACATTATGATCATATTATATGTTCATATCTATATGAACTTATCTTTATGTGTGAGGTTGTTGTGTTCATACTTACCTGATATTTATTGTTTATAATTGTTCATGCCGAATGGGCGGGGCTTCAGCTTTATAAGCGGGCTGCTTCCCTACATGCGGGGGCTGATGGAAAGTCCGATTCATTTCCGCGAACCGGTTCTTTCGGACAGTTTGTTTCAATGAACCGGTTCATCAGTTCCTTTAACGCAGTGGTCGGGAATCTATGGCTCGCGAGCCAGATGTGGCTCTTTTAATGGCTGCATCTGGCTCGCAGACAAATCTTTAATTAATAAAATTAATAACGTTAAAAATATAAAACGTTCTCATGTATTTCAATCCATTCATTTGCTACCGCTCATGTTCGTGGTTGCGGGTGGCTGGAGCCAATCACAGCTGTCCTCCGGGACAACACCAATTTTTTATTGGATAATGCGTAACGCACACGGGTCGTTGTGAGGTCAGGAAGTAAACTTCCCTCCTTTTAATCAAGTAGTCAGCTAGCTAATTGCAGAAACCCTTTTATCGAAGAAGATGTCTAAAAGAAAAAAAGATGAGTATCGTACTTTTCAGCAGGAATGGACAGAGGAATTCGCCTTTGTGGAGAGAGCAGCTTCTGCAGTGTGTCTAATATGCAATGATGAAATTGCATCGATGAAACGGTCAAATATAAAGCAGCACTTCGACACACGCCATACTACATAGCGGCTTCACATCTAATCTCCTGCAGTCATTCAAAGCGCGCTTTGGAGAATTTCGTGAGCGCACTCGTCTTTTTAAGTTCATCACCCATCCACACGAGTGTGCAGTGGACAGGCCGACCTGAGTTACAGCCCCGGTGTCTCCGTCAGAGATCCTGAGCTACAAGCTGCTGACCTGAAGGCCTCAGACACGTGGGTGAATAAGTTCAAGTCGCTGGATGAAGATTTGGGAAGACTTGCACGACAGCAAGCAGAGTTGGCGAGCAAACACAAGTGGGGAGAAATGAAAAAACTTCAACCCGCGGACCAGCTGATTGTCAAAACTTGGAACGCGCTTCCCGTCACATAGCACACACTGCAGCGTGTGAGTATTGCTGTACTGACCATGTTTGGCTCTACGTATGCATGTGAGCAGTCTTTCTCACATCTAAAGAACATTAAGACCAACCTACGATCACGTTTAACGGGTGGAAGTCTCAACGCCTGCATGAAGCTTAACCTCACCACGTATCACCCAGACTACAAAGCCATCAGCAAAACCCTGCAGCACCAGAAGTCACATTAATGCCAAGAAGTACTTTATTCATCATTGGTAAGAAACAGCACAACAACGTTATTAAAAAGAATTCAGAGACTTATTGTACTTTAAAAGTGTTGGTCTTACATGAAATGCACACATTTACTTGTATTTAGTTTTAAACATATTGTATGGCTCATGGAATTACATTTTAAAATATGTGGCGTTCATGGCTCTCTCAGCCAAAAAGGTTCCCGACCCCTGCTTTAACATCATCAAGCAATGGCGTAGTGCATGTGTCTGTCATGTTGTATCAATGAAACCTTCAAATAAAGTCATTTGTGTGAACGCATATTGCTGATTATTGCCTTTTATTCACTTAAGTTAATGGTGTTTGTGGTCACAGTTTAATTTGCTGATCCTTCATGTAAGATTCGACTGACCAGTATTGAGTAGCCTACATCTTGGACAAGTCTCCTCCATTAAAGTTTTACACCTACAGCATACATAACACACTGATGTACAAACACAGATATGTTCTACATGTCTAAAGTATAAGGAAAGAATAAACTAGTCTTATAAACTCCATGATTTAGCTTAACAACTTAAAATATAATCTGCATACACAATAAGCTATAATAAAATTCATTTATATTTCTTGTTTCTTGTCAAGAAAATCATTTCTTGATTTTCCATATTTTAATAAGAATGTATTTAATAAAACTAGCCATAAGTATAATTCCAATACGTTTTGTTTGTTATTAAATAAATTTACATTTCACTTCAGGCTCGTTCAAGTCATGTGCATAGTGTCAGCAACTCACTCGTCTGAATCCTCGCTGATCCTCTGCAAACCTCGACAGTTAGTTGAACCGGCTCATACGGTTCTTTTTGAGCCGGACTTGCTGTGGACCGTGCTACTACAGCTGTGCATCTTGCGTCATCAACCCGGAATTAAAGTTAGATTCAGTTTGATTTTGTGAACCAGCTTAACTGATTACTTCTGGAGAATCAGCTCAAAAGAACAGTTCATTCAAGAACTGGCCATCACTACATGCAGGGGTTAGTTTGCTGGTCCATGTGGAGTTAGATGTGAGAGTAGTGTTGTCAAAAGTATTAATATTGTGAACTTTTTTGAAAAAAGCAATCCAGTCTAATTATAAAATTATTATATAATTATAGTCAAGATATATATTTTGTCAATATTAATTTATTTTCACCATCATGTAAATATTTTTTTCTTCATTTAGCCTGAGAATGTGAAATGATGGATCAGCGGTGCAAAATCAGTTTAGCACCTCCTCTCTCTTTCTCACTGTTTAACTCACACTGCTGAAAAAAGCAAAACACCACAACCGCTTTAAAGCCCAGTGATGATCAGAGTGGGAAATGTTGACTCAGTCTGACAGTCACAGACAATTCAACATAATGGCAGTATGTAAAACTGAACTCTAAAGATAAACTGAACTTTGAGACGTGTGTAAAATGTTTCCATAGCATCAAAAAATGAGAAGCTAAATATAGATAATTTGTGGTTCAGTGACACATTTTAAGTTTTGTCTCAGCTAATGTTAACACTGTCTATTATAACCGATTCATACGATTGGCATTAAATGAGCTAGCTAACATCCATCCCATCCCATACCAAAACAGTGGGCGTGAATAACCCGACACATGTGGACATTGCCTTTGGCAACTTTTAGCAAGAGTAGGCAGTGTGTATTATAAGTATAGTCGTATAGTTGCAATCAAAATTATTCAACCCCCATTGCAAATCAGGTTTATTGTCAAAATTTACAGACTTTCAACTGTTTGCAATGAACACATCAAACAAAAGCAATTGAAATAGTTCAACACAATGAATGCATCAAGTGGTTTCCCCAAATTCAACTGAAAATGCAACTTATAATGACTTCTCCAGTCTCAAAATTATTCAACCCCTTCATGGCATTTTTAGTACTTAGTAGAGCACGCTTTTGCTGTTATGACCTGCTGATAACGAGATGCAGAGCTTCTGCCAGCGGTCCTGAGGAATCTCAGCCCATTCCTCATGAGCAGTGGCCTCTAGTTCAGTAATGTCCTTGGATTTATATTATATATCAATCCTGCATGGAAGGAACTGTTATTCACAGTTTAGTAAATCCGACTACGCCACCCTGGGGAAGAACCAGGGAAATACTCCCAAATAAGTTTTACCGACTGAAGGCAAAGAACATGAGAGTGAGACATGAGTATCAATAAAAGTTACATTTTATTATCACACTTAAGCATCATTAAAACTTATAAATATAAAGTCACCCTCCCATGAAGCACAATAAGAATTTTAAAACTAAGCAATTCTCCAGGCCCAGGCTTGGTGGGAACAAGGCAGGCCAGCTACTTCCTGGGAGGTCATCCAAACCCACCTTAATTAAAACCAAATCATTAAACACTACCTACACCACAAGGAAGTTGTTGTGCCGGGACACTGAGCACGCTGAGCACGCTGTGAAGCACACACCACCGAATGAAGGCAGCTAGCTTCCCCTGTCCACCAAGACTCACTGGCTCCTGGAGAGAAAGAAAAACACCAATTAACCCAGAATTACACAATACACTAAACAATAAGCAAAGAAAAACTAAAATATTACAGACACTGTGATGTGGTGGCTAGAACACTCAGGCCCACTGACACCACCACATGAAATAGAGGCAGTTAAACAGCTCCTAAACAGAACCAGAATGATTGTTAACAGTAAATACAATGAAAAGTATAGCCACTATAGTATGGAGACAATAGGACAAATCCACAACATACACCCCATCAATAGTGTCACATGTAGCGTCTTCAGCTAGGGATTTGTCTTAGAGGAGATTTAGATGCTCAACTCCCCACTCTCACCTCAACACAAATATCAGAGTCAAACTAAATCTACCAAGTCCCAGTGTGAAAAAGGGAGAGGTGCACTTACTATTGGGTTGAACAAACACCAGACACGAAGTTGTATGATTACGCACGCGCGGCTAATGTTACTATCACTGAACGCACGCGCCCCCAGCGCCGCTCCAAAACTATAATAAACAAATTAGCCTTGAGATGTTCACCTCATTACACCCTGAGCAAAGCCTCAACGTACCTGAACTGAACCGGGAACTGAAACTGAACCGGTAATGCCAGGAAATGCCAGGGAGCGAGGAACTCTGAATCACCAATACACATATGCGCCTGCCAAAATAAAGGTCCTTAAATCATAGCGTATCTCCGACCTTATTGATCTGCCAAAGCCATACCCCGAGCAGGGTCAATAGGGTAGTTCACTTATCCTGCCACACACACACACACACACGCACAGAGACACACAGACACACAGACACACACACTCACACTCACGCACACAGTCATTAATTTTGGGAAGACACTGTCAGTATCTGTCTACGCAAACTCTCTGGAACTGCCTCTGGAGTAACTTTGTGCAGCATCATGGAGGTCACCCCATCTGTGCTAGATCTCATGGAGGTCACCCCATCTGTGCCAGATAGTGTGGTGTCTTAATGCACATCACCTTCTAACCAATCAGAATCCAGTATTGAGACTGACCATGGTATAATACATTATGATCAACTTTGTATTCTGCTTACATGTGACTGCTCCAGAAGATATACTGTTGTATAATAATGAAATGTATTGTATTACTATTTGTTTATGTGATTACCTTTCCTGTTTCATAAAAGTGTATGAGCAGCACTTGACTAATTACATGATTATTGAAATGTCTTATCTTTTTGTACAAAGGACTCGGCGGTGATGAAACAGACTCTGCTGGCCTGTGAGTGGGTGGAGGAGAACAGACCCCACTTTGCTGGGAAAGTTCACTTACCACGGATCATGAGGATGAACGAGGATGATGCCTTGTTGGCCATCACAATGCAGGACCTGTTTATCAACACTATTTTTTATGAAAGTGAAATGAAGAGAAAATCCGGGCTCCCTTCCTTTTCACCTTCGAGAGATTAGAGGACATGGAGTTTTTCATGCAGGAAATATACGATAAAAGAAATATTCACGTGTCTTGCCTGCACAACCCTCACCGCTAACAAGCTAATTAGTGGGGTAGATCGGTGAAAATATTGTTTTTACGTGTAGTTTTAGGTTTTGTAAAATGTTAAAGAATTAAAGTTTTGTGGGAAAAAAATGTGTTCTTGAAACCTAATATACTAAAATTTTATTTTGTATCTTATTATATTTTTTTTTCCTAGAGTGAAGAGTGATTTTTATGTTAGATGTACATTTTGTTAATGAAGGTGAATAGAAATAAAATAAATTCAGCAACACTTGAGGGCAGTGGAGTATGTGACTAATAAATTGTAAATTATTAACACTCCCAATCCACTACCAATGTTCATGGAGTTGGTTGCCTTGCTACCAGTCTCAGACCACACGTGTCCTCTTGTTTTGTTCTTTAGTGTGACACGTGGCTGGCTTCAGACTGCAAGACAAGTTGCTTATTACCATTTGATGAAGACAATCACATGTGGACTGAGTCCATCCAAAATTATATTCACATATTTCCATCTAAATTATATTCACAATGATACTCTCGTTGTACATGCATTCATTTTTCTTTCATGAGGTGGAGACCCTAAGTGTACATTTAAAAGCAACAAAAGAGATAAAACAAGCAGATAGGTGATCATTTTATTTATTTATTTATTTATTTATTTTTTTATCACACCTGCAAGGATAACTCAGTTCCCATGTTTAAAAGCAAAGAGCATATTAGGAGCACACTTTATTACATTAATGAATCACATGACTGAGAAAATTCACAAATTGCTTACATAGCCTTAATACAGTGGGGGAAAAAGAAGGTAGTCTAGTCATGCAGTTTGTCACAGAAACAATGTAGAAAAATCATAAAATCATGAAAAATGTTAAAGAAAGGTAAGGCAATATTAGCTATGCCAGCATCTCCAGTTCCATGCAAGTCTCATGGTTACTTTGACCTAACCTTCGTGCATTAACAGTCAACATTTTTTCCCCATTAGGTAAGTTTGATCTAATGAAGGGCTTGCATTGACGTTAACAGCCAGTAGATGGCGAAATGAGCCATACAGGTGGAACTAGACTAGACCCATAGATTACTAGACTAGATCAAGAGAGGTGGAGCTAGACGTCCAGCTCCATCTATTTGGCTCTGCAGTGAGCAGTAGTGATGGGAAGTTCGGACCATTTTACTGACTCGGATCTTTGAATCGCGTTCAGCAAAATGAACAAATCTTTTTTCAAGTCATTTCTTTCATTTCAGCAGAATATAATTAAAATGTTACATGTTAAATTCACCAACACATCTAGTACTTACGCAAATGTTGATCACATTTGGAATAAAAAATAAAATATAGGCTATTGCAGCCAAGGCCAAATTATGAGAAACAGAAATGATTAATTAATAGCTTAGCATTAGGTCTTCAGGCTATACAGTCTGTTAGTTCACCTCACCTCCCGATCCGAGTCGTTCTTTCTTTTGTCACGTCGCATTTCTCACATCTGTTCCCCGGAAACAGAAATTATTAATTCAGCTCTCAAGTCTTCGGGTCAGAGTCGTTCGTTCATCACGTTACAGCTCCATGGGCTAAATGCAGTGTTCTCTGTTGCACGGGGAGCTGCTGTTATATAAAAGCTAGATAATAAAATAATGTAAACACCTGAGACTCAGACAGACGCTTCAGCTTCTATCACTCTGTACGGTCTGTTGTCCTCATCAGGGTCAGCTGTAAAATACACACTCATGAACACTTCAAATTAGACTCTTATTAAATGTCAGGGTTTAATTTTATGGCTAATGAACACTGTGAGGTCTTACTTCGAGCTCTGTAACATTTCACTGCCAGAATGATGGTCACCAGCACATACGGAGAGGCCGCTACTGCACTGCTGAGGAGCTTCAGTACCGACAGTGGAGCTTTTCCATCTGATAGAACTGGAGGGGAAAATACCATGGATAATAAAATAATTATAATCATACTAATAATAAATTATAATTAATCATATATAAAGCATAAAAGAACAGGCCATAGATCTAATATATACAAGTTTCATGAGTATTCAAATCAGAATCAGACCGACTTTTGGACAGTGCTGTATTGTTTAGCATGAACTGATAAGCTAGTTGATAACATTATTAACACTGCAAATACAAATATACTTCAATAATGTACAGTTCTATAATACTATAACTGCTATTTCTTTAAGTAATTAGTGATGATGCAGTGTAGACGTATGTAATAATATATAAAATCTGTTAAGAAGTGCCAACCTTTTTCACTCACCAGTAACATTTACCCAGAATGCATCACTGTAGTGTGTGTAGTAGACTGGGTTTCCTCTTCCAGCTCTGCACCTGTACTGACCTCCATCAGAGACTCTAACGGAGCTGATGTTGTAGTAGTCTGTTTCAGTCTCAGTCTCAGTGCTCTGTGTGGGTTTGATCCAGTAAAACTTCCATCCAGCAGACTGCAGCTTCAGTGTACAGGACAGAGTCACGGAGTTTCCTTTCAGTACAGCTCCTTCACGACTTGATGTGAGTTCAGGTTTAGGTTTTTCTGCAGTTGGAGATGAAACACACAGTTCAGGATGTTAACTGTTCATGTTCTGCTGTCAGAGTGTTTAACACACTAATCACTACTACAGACAAACACACTATTACTGATACACTGTAAAGACTCCTGTCATAGTGAAATTATTCATGAATATCTATCAAACTATTTTGTGGTATTTATGAAAGTAATTTAGTTTTTGTGAGAGTAGATTTAATGTGAAGTACATTGTTCTCTTATTCAAGAAAAAGTGTACAGACAAAATGTACTGCATTATGTTTGACTGTTATTTAAAACATATTTCAATATAAAATGTTTGAACCAGCAGAATGCATTTTATTATTTCATTTTACACTTAATGCAGTAATAATAAAAGAAGAGATATTTTGACATTAATATTATTTATTATTGGATAGACCTGGGACATTTTCATGTTCAGCATTTTGTGGCACATTGAGTCAGCAAATAAATAAAAATCACCTCTGTAGTCTTCATCGACTGCATTTCACATCATCATCTCAAAGTCCAGCATCTTTACTGCATATCACACTTTATGCATATTGTGCAGCTCTAATCTACACCAGTACTGAGTGCTGAGGTGAAGCTGAGGTTAATGAGTACTGAGGAGATGATCACACTCACCTGATACAGTCAGTGTAACAGCATCACTGGTGTGTGAGGAGTGTGAGCCTCCTCTCTCTCTTCCTCTACAGGTGTATTTACCTGCATGAGATGTTTCAGCACTACTGATTCTGTACTCCTGTTCACTACTGACACCAGAACCATCTTTATTCCAGCTGTAGATCCAGTCAGAGTCCTCTTCATCCTGTAGGTCACATCTGAGAGTGACAGTCTCTCCTCTGTACACCTGTTCATCAGGATTTATGGACACCACAGGTTTTGGGAGCGCTGTACAAAGATAGTAAAATATTTCCTGAAATAATTAGTATACTTTTGATTGATTGGTTTTCATGAGTGTAGAGAGTTTAGAAGATTTTGGAGAAGAATGTAACATTACACATGTAAATGTTTTGGACAAGTTATAACCACTTGCACCAAAAAGTCCAGCGTCTTCAACAGATCCTGATTCTAATCATTCGGTATTGTGTTAGATGTATTTATAGTAAAGTATTACTCAGATTTGTTTAATAAAATGAACAGGAGTTTGAGATTTTTCAGATGAACAATTGTTGTTGTTTTTTTAATCCATTTATTTGACATCACATTTTATTCTGTATCCACCATCATCATATTTAATAGTGCAATGTAAAGGGGCCTCCACCTCTGTGCAATCGGGCCACATGTACTGTAACCATGGTTTCCATTCTGCATATCTGTGCCAGAGTTCCGAGTTAGATGGATCGGACATCTCCAACCAGTATACCATCCTCACATTACGGGCGGTGCTAGGTGGTTCGTGCAACAGTAGGTATTGTGTGGATATTGATTTAGGGAATGTCACCCAAATCCCAGTCACCTCGCACTGTATCTGAGCTCCCAGCTTACACAGGGCATCACGTCCCAGTAGCTTAACAGGCACTCCTGGCAAATATAACAGGGGTGCTTGTATTGTCACGCCATCCAGAGTTAGTTCTTGAGGTTCAGTGAATCGTAAGGTCTGTATTTTTCCTGAGAAGCCCATAGTTTGAATTGCCTTACAGGTGAGAGGGAGCTGTGAACCTTCTTTCCCTATGCTTGAATATGTAGCTCCAGTGTCGATCATAAAGGGCGCTCGCAAGGTGTTTCCGATCGTCACTGTAACAGTTGGCTCTTGTTCTGGATGCAGTGTGGTGACGGACTGCATCAGCTCCCCCCCGGGCTTCTCTAGGCCTCCTCAACTCTGGCTGGGTCCCGGCTCCCCATAGGGGCCATACATGGGGCCACCTGGGGGTACTGGGGGTAGCGGTTGCCACTGAGGTGACATTCCATAGCTCTCCGGCGCTCTCAGTCCAAGCACCTGACCTCTTCTTTCGGCCCTATCCACGCGGTCTCCCCAAGTTGGTCGTGGGACACGTGGACAATTTCTCCTGAAGTGGCTAGGGTCGCCGCATCCCCAACACCCTTCAGCTGCCATATTTGGTCTTTGCAGAACTCGACCCCGTCCGTATCCTTGTCCCCTCCCCCAGGCGGGTGGCGTCCCCGGGTACATGGGGGCCCTCATTTGATATATGTAATCCATCTGGGCGGGGTGCAACATAGTATTTATGTGTGGGACTTGCGGTTGCGGGTGGGCCTGGTATCCACTGGCCAGCAGCAAAGGGTCAGCTGCCGTTTGTGAATGGGGCACCATTAATGCCGCTTGTTTAATGTGTTCCGTCCTCCATTCCTTCTCTTCCTGTTTAGTCCTGGTCAGTTCGCTGAGCTGTGCTTTACAGAGTTGGCTCATTAGGGTTTCAGTGGCATCTTTAGCTTCTTTTTTCAGCTTTCTGTGTTGCTCCACGTGATGGGTCACATGTGCCAGAAATGAAGCCCATTCCATTGCGTTGAGCCCCACCACTTCCTCTATCTTCTGCTGCACTTCCCCAGGCAGAGCCTTCTTCAACAGCAGTTTGAACAGTCCCACACTTGCCACCGAATCATCCCATTTGGCACCCGTTTCATCCCTCCATTTGTCTTGAAACTCTTGTATGAAGGTTATCACGTTTTCTTCGTCTTTCAGTTTTATATTTTCGAGCTTCCCAGGGTCCATCTTAGCCAGAAACATGCTCCTCACTGCATCCCATCTTTCAGTGGTGCCTCCAACGGGGGGTGGCCCTTGAGTCCTCTTCCTCACTGACGTCCTGTTCAACTTTTCCTTCGTCATCTGTTTCAATCCCCTCACTCTCAGTCCCTCCTTGTTCGTCCAGATCCATGTCTGAACTCACTTGCTTCATCTTCTGCTGGTGGTATATTAGGCCGTTTGAGTCCTTACTCAGGCTCTTCACATGTTTTCCTACTGTCTGGTTCAGTGCTCTTCTCGACCTCTGTGATTTTGATTCTCCCAATATACCGTCCTCCAGCCGTCGAATCCTGCCCTCCGAAAGGCTTTCGCTCTCGACCGGGGTTCTATCCTCGTATCCGGCAGCTCCTTCTTCCATTTTGGTAGGTTCTCCATCCTCCCGCATGCGATGCCTCATTCTTTGGTATCCGCTGAATGTACCCTGAATGTCCACCTCGGTTTCCTTCCATTCATCTTCTCTGTCCTCCAGTTCTTGCATCATGTAGAGCCTGGCAGGTGGGGGAACTTCTGACAGGTCTCACACAGGGCGGTACTGAGGGTTATATGGGGGCGGGGCCTCGGCCCGTTCTTTCTGAATGGCCTCTTATATTTTTTTTTCTAGGCTTGCTTCCCTTTCTTCTTTCTTCCGTACCACTGCCTCTGCTCGTTCTCTCTGCCGTCTATGCTTCTCCTTCTCCTCCTTCCCTGGGTTCACAAACCAGTCCACTGTCTTCTCTGTCTTCACACCTTTCTCCCTCACTCTCAAGCCTTTTTTCTGTTCATTCTATACAGCTAATCTCTCTTTCATTATCTGGCATAGCTGTTCATATAGAGTACCTTCCTCGGGCCATTTCCACTCAACACTAGTCTTCTCACTCCATTTTTTACAATAATGCCTAATGTCTTTCTCATCTGTACAGTGTTTGCTTATCACCCTCTCTATCGGGCTCATCCCTTTCTTACATTCGACCATAACTCTACTGCAGGTCGTGTCTCACACCTCTCAGCCCTTAGAGTCTTTTGTACATGCCCCCCCTAAAACCCTACGTTATCCCTCACAGCCAAATGTTTTCCTCCTACCTTGTCCTGTTGTTCCGGCCTGCTTAACCTATCTCGTACCGATTTATGCCTGTTTATCCCCTTCCGTCCGTACTCGGTCCAGCTGCCCTAGGGACTCACAAACACTCAGAGTACATACATATCAATGCACACAATTGTGGTCTCAGAGTATAAAGCACTTTCACACCAGCTCCGTATGTATGAAGCGTACAGTCATATAAATTAAATGCAACTTTCTCCAAAACTAATTTTCAAAGCTTATCCAACACACTTATCTCCTTATGTATGGAGCTCATGTTCAGAGCACTAATGAATACATTTTTCCCTGTCTCCAAAACTAAGTTTCAGAGCTTATCGCACATGCATGCACGCTCTCACACCACACTCGTATTATAAGCACACACATTTGTTATTACACATTCATACACCGGGCACGCTGGGTCCGTTCCCTAAGTTGCGTGACCCGGACCTGGGCCCAGGATTTATACCCCTCTCTATCCAGACCTGGACTCAGTCCAGCGGTATTAATGGTCCCCCACCAATGCAGCCGCCACCTCTAGTAGCCGGTATCTGGGGTTTGAGGCCTCACATCCACCTGCTTCCTATCCAGCCCTGGAATTTTTAACCAGTGGTATTGCAGGACTTTCCCTCACACAAGACATACAATTTCATTAAACAGTCTTATGAACCTTATTCATAGCCCTTACACAATTACAATCGGTTCACACTTCTCTTACCTCTTCTCACTCACACAAGGTTCTTTTGGAGACCAACTTTAGTCTTTCTTCCCACCCCGGGGGCTTCCCAATCGTAACAACAGACCACTAAGACAGAGCTTTGAAATAACAGGCGTCTGCAATGCCTTCTTTCTACATGGCCTATCTGTTGCTTGGAGAGTAAAATCCCATGGGAGAGATTACAGACATATAGATCTTAACCCAGTCTCATCTGGGGTGCCAAATGCTGGCCCAAATTTAGCCTATTACACAAAGACACTTAAAATTCAACATAGAAGCAAATACTCACATCTGTGAACCCAGTTGGAGATAGAAAAAAAAGACACCAGCCGTGAGTGAGAAGACGCAAGGGTCCAGATTTATTGGTTCCGTTCCACCACACGAGATCCACACTGATGAGAATTCTCAGAAGTGATCTTACACCTGGAGCTCAAGCTCCAGTATTTATACTGTATTTATACAGTAAATAACCAATATAGATTAGAAAGACTATGATATCAATACCAATAGGGTTAAAAAATAGCTCATCTACATTACCATGATGTTTAAAAAGAGCCTTGTCAAATTTACCATTATGTTTTGAATGAGGACTTTCTGACTACCATTAGGATTGAAAGTGGGAGAGAGAGAAAACAATTTAGAGAGACCTTGGTCTCACTGTTATCTCACGGGAGCAGCTTGACTCAGCTACCCTTCTAAATTGCTCCTCATGGTTTCTCTTAAAATTAAGGCCCCCGTCTACACCACGCCTGACCCTTCCTCGCGAGACAAGAATCTTCACCATCTGAATTATGAGTAAGTTTCTTTTACATTTTTCTGTATTTCTGGTTTATAATTTACTTTCATATTTGCTCTATATCTCTGTTTTATATATGGTTATACTGCTTGCAAATAGTTTACTGTACTCCCTACTTCATAATATTATATTACCCTTCTAATATCCTACATATCCTACTACTCTTTATATTACCCTTATAATATCTTAATACTCCTTTTTATTATTCTTATAATGTTATAATGTTGTGTGTGTGTTTGTGTGTGTGTGTGTGTGTGTGTGTGTGTGAGAGAGAGAGAGAGAGAGAGTGTGTGTGTGTGTGTGTGTGTGTGTGTGTGTGTGTGTGTGTGCGTGTGTGTGTGTGGGTGTTATGTCTGCACGCCTGCCCTTGACTGTACGAGAGTGTGTGTGTTTCTCAGCCTGCACTCATCAGCTCTTATATTTCTCTGTGACTAATAAACCATAGTGTGATACTCTTAAAGATCTTAAAGTGTGAATCCAATTAGTCAATATCCGCCTAATACCGCTTCTGTGTGTCTAGGTGCCTGTCGTCATTTTTCCTTCTCTCCTTTAATGGAGGGGCTGGATTTGGATCTGAACACTCACTATCAGCTCGCGCATCTCACTGCTGACATCATGGTGCTACTTAACGTTCTTCGCAGCACCCCCTCTGGAAATGGAAATGCGGGGTTCCCCCCCCTCAGATACAGAATCCACCCCGTGAATGTGTGTATTGACGCCTCTACACAGACAGACCCTCCGCCTGACCCTCCCTCCAGCTTTCAGTCTGAGGATGATGTCACCTTCTCTGATCTGGGCTCTGACCATTCTTCCCTCTTCTCACCTGTCAGTCTGCCATACTCTCAGTGTTCTCCTTATTTCACCCTTGCTGACTATCCCATGTCCCCAGGACGCACGCCACTTTCTCCCCCCTACCGCTCTCCTCAAGATTACGCACCCACCAGTCCTGTGAATTTTCAATAAAATTACATATTACTCATACTAGGCCTCCCTCATATTTATTTCATGTCATTTTTATCCACAACAAAACCTTCAAATAAAGTCATTTGTGTGAATGCATATTGCTGATTATTGCCTTTTATTCGATTAAGTTGATGGTGTTTGTTTCGCTTAAGTTTTGCTTAAGTTGATGGTGTTTGCAGTTTCATTCGCTGGTCCTTCATATCAGATTCGACAGACCAATATTGAGTAGCGTACATCTTGGACAAGTTTCCTACATTAAAGTTTTACACCTACAGCACAAATTACAGACATTGATAAACAATCATGGATATGTTCTATGTGTCTAAAGTATAAGGAAAGAATAAACTAGTCTTATAAACTCCACAATTTAGCTTCAACTTAGATAGAAAGGTTTTTCCATATTTTAATAAGAATGTATTTAATGTAACTAGTCATAAGCATATTTCCAGTACGTTTTGTTTGTTATTTTAAAAAAAACAACAACTTACATTTCCCATGAGGCTCATTCAAGTCATGTGCATAGTGTCAACAACTCACTCGTCTGAATCCTCTGCAAACTTCAACAGTTAGTTGAACCGGCTCATACGGTACTTTTTGAGTTGAATATAATGAAAAATCAACTCTGCCTGTAGGTTTGATTTGACCTAGCGTAGTCTCCAACTTGTTCATTTCGAACTGGGTCTCAGGCTCGTGGCAGACACACTGGATCGTCATTATAGGCTACTATGTTGGTGTCGATGCATAAAGTGAAGCATCATTGAACAGCATCCATTAAGTCTAATGACAAATGTAATCACAAGTTCACAACTGGAAAACAAATATATTTAGGTTTAATAGGAACGTTGTAGAGTAAAATGCCTACTTCAAATTCTCAAGACCTTAGTTTGCACATATTTTTAAATAATTCAAAAATAACAGAAACAAAGATCTCTCAGTTTATAAATGTTTCATTCCACTACTGCCATTAACGTCACAGCACATAGCGGGTCCTCAGTATTCCTCGGCAAACTTCGACAGTTAGATGAACCTGTTCATTCGGTTCTTTTTGAGTTGGACATGGTGCGGAGCGTGCTACTCCAGCTGTGTCTTCATCATCAAGCCAGAATTAAAGTTCGATTCAGTGAACCGGCTTGACTGATTACTTCTTGAGAACCAGCTCAAAAGAATGATTCTTTCAAGAACTGGCCATCACTACATGCGGGGGTTAGTTTGCTGGTTCATGTGGAGTTAGATGTGAGAGTAGAGTAGTGTTGTCAATAGTAGTGATATTGAGAACTTTTTTGAAAAAGCAATCCAGTCTAATTATAAAATTATTATTATATAATTAGTATTTAATATATATATATATGTATGTATGTATATGTATGTATATGTATATATATATATGTATATGTATGTATATATATATATATATATATATATATATATATATATATGCATATATATGCCCTGCGATGGACTGGCACCCTGTGCCCGATGCTCCCTGGGACAGGCTCCAGGTTCCCCGCGACCCTGAAAACGAGTAAGCGGTAGAAGATGGATTGATGGATGGATATATATATATATATATATATATATATATATATATATATATATATATATATATATATATATATATTAGATATTCATTTTTCTTTTCACCATTGTGTAAATATTATTTTTTTTCTTTGTTTAGCCTGAGAATGTAAAATGATGGATCAGCAGTACAAAATCAGTTTAGCACCTCCTGTCTCTTTCTCACTGTTTAAATCACACTGCTGAGAAAAGCAAAACACCACAACTGCTTTAAAGCCCAGTGATGATCACAGTGGGAAATGTTCACTCAGTCAGAATAGAGGCAGTTAAACAGCTCCTAAACAGAACCAGAATTATTGTTAACAGTAAATAAAATTAAATTAAATTTAAAAATGTCTAGCCACTATAGTATGGAGACAATAGGACAAAGCCACAAAATACACCCAATCAATAGTAAAGTGATTGTGTGGGGAAACGAACCTACAGAGCCCCCTAGTGTCAGGTAAGAAAGAAAAAAAACAGCCATGTGTGAACCGTGCTCTCAGATTCGTAATCCGTGCCCTTATTGGTCTGCCGAAGCCATACCCCGAGCAAAGCCAATAGATTAATTCACTGCCACACACACGCACACACACGCACATGTATATAAGGATGTCACTGATTTTGGGAAGACACTGTCACTGTCTGTCTATGAAGCTCTCTGGAACTACCTGTGCAGTAGTTTTAATCGCACCACCTTCCAACCAATCAGAATCCAGTATTGAGACTGAGAATTTTATAATACAACATGATCAACTTTGTATTCTGCTTACATGGGACTGCTCCAGAAGATATACTGTTGTATAATAATTAAAGTATTAATGTTTTATTATAGAAACTTGGCAAATCAAATTTCACCTGGCCATTGGACTATGTCCTTACTGAGAGACTGTGAGGTACAGCTTTTAACTTCTTTGCATGTAAACCGTTATTATCAGCAGTGCAGTGTCATCATATACTACATTCACAGTACACTATAGACTGTATGTACAGTATATGATCTTATTCCACTCTTCATTAACAGGGACACCACTTCAGCTTGGAGGGACGGACTGTGGGATATTCATGTTGATGGTAAGTGGTCATATAATTGCTATACCATTGCCTCTGTGTGTGCTAAACACTGCATTTGTTAATATAACATCAGAGTTTTGATTTTGTATTTCAGTACACCCTGTATGTGACCCTTGCAAAGCCCTTTGACTTTACAGCTGTGAGTTTTTATCAATTTACGGTTATTTTTTTTTTTCAGCAAAAAGGACCGTAAACACAACTAAAATTTTATGATTAATATTTTCAATTGTCATCGTTTATCAGTCTGACATGCCTGTAATCAGGAGGTGGTGGTGCCATCAGTCACTACAGGCATTTCCTCTGGCAAGGTATGATACTCATAACTATAGTTTGGATGAAGATGTCCATTATGTGCATTCCCAGTATGCAGGTCATTTGTAATAAATAAAAAATAATGCACACTGGAAAATTTTTTACTGTTTTGTCACTTTTTCTTCAAAGTCAAATCCAACAGTCAGTCACCAAACAAACAATCTTACTGGCGCTAAACATCATGGAGGTCACCCCATCTGTGTTAGACCTCATGGAGGTCACCCCATCTGTGTTAGACCTCATGGAGGTCACCCCGTCTGTGTTAGACCTCATGGAGGTCACCCCGTCTGTCTTAAATATCATGGAGGTCACCCCATCTGTGTCAGATGTCATCGAGGTCACCCCATCTGTGTCAGACCTCATGGAGGTCACCCCAACACAGAGAATCCATGTATATACAGGGAACGTTTATGTATTGTTTGACTATTGTTTGTTTATGTAATTACCTTTCTTGTTTCATAAAAGTGTTTGAGCAGCACTTGACTAATTACATGATTATTGAAATGTCTTATCTTTTTGTACAAAGGACTTGGCGGTGATGAAACAGACTCTGCTTGCCTGTGAGTGGGTGGAGGAGAACAGACCCCACTTTGCTGGGAAAGTTCACTTACCACGGATCATGAGGATGAACGAGGATGATGCCTTGTTGGCCATCACAATGCAGGAAGAAAATCCGGGCTCCCTTCCTTTTCACCTTCGAGAGATTAGAGGACATGGAGTTTTTCATGCAGGAAATATACGATAAAAGAAATATTCATGTGTCTTGCCTGCACAACCCTCACTGCTAACAAGCTAATAAGAGGGATAGATCTGTGAAAATATTTTTACGTGTAGTTTTCGGTTTTGTAAAAAATTTTTTTTTTTTTAACCCATTAAAGTTTTGTGGGAAAAAAATGTGTTCTTGAAACCTAATATCCTAAAATTTAATTTTGTATCTTTTATCTTATTATATATTTTTTTCCTAGAGTGAAGAGTGATTTTTATGTTAGATGTACATTTTGTTAATGAAGGTGAATAGAAATAAAATAAATTCAGCAACACTTGAGGGCAGTGGAGTATGTGACTAATAAATTGTAAATTATTAACACTCCCAGTCTACTATCAATGTTCATGGAGTTGGTTGCCTTGCTACCAGTCTCAGACCACACGTGTCCTCTTGTTTTGTTCTTTAGTGTGACACGTGGCTGGGTTCAGACTGCAAGACAAGTTGCTAATTACCATTTGATGAAGACAATCACATGTGGACTGAGTCCATCCAAAATTATATTCACATATTTCCATCTAAATTATATTCACAATGATACTCTTGTTGTACATGCATTCATTTTTCTTTCATGAGGTGGAGACCCTAAGTGTACATTTAAATGCAACAAAAGAGATAAGACAAGCAGATAGGTGATCATTTTATTTATTTATTTATTTTTTATCACACCTGCAAGGGTAACTCAGTTCCCATGTTTAAAAGCAAAGAGCATATTAGGAGCACACTTTATTACATTAATGAATCACATGACTGAGAAAATTCACAAATAGCTTACATAGCCTTAATACAGTGGGGGAAAAAGAAGGTAGTCTAGTCATGCAGTTTGTCACAGAAACAGTGCAGAAAAATCATGAAATCATGAAAAATGTTAAAGAAAGGTAAGGCAGTATTAGCTATGCCAGCATCTCCAGTTCCATGCAAGTCTCATGGTTACTTTGACCTAAACTTCGTGCATTAACAATCAACATTTTTTCCCCTTTAGGTAAGTTTGATCTAATGAAGGGCTTGCATTGATGTTAACAGCCAGTAGATGGCAAAATGAGCCATAGAGGTGGAACTAGACTAGATCCATAGATTACTAGACTAGATCAAGAGAGGTGGAGCTAGACGTCCAGCTCCATCTATTTGGCTCTGCAGTGAGCAGTAGTGATGGGAAGTTCGGACCATATTTGACTCGGATCTTTGAATCTCGTTCAGCAAAATGAACAAATCTTTTTTCAAGTCATTTCTTTCATTTCAGCAGAATATAATTAAAATGTTACATGTTAAATTCACCAACACATCTAGTACTTACGCAAACGATCACATTTAGAATAAAAAATAAAATATAGGCTATTGCAGCCAAGGCCAAATTATGAGAAACAGAAATGATTAATTAATAGCTTAGCATTAGGTCTTCAGGCTATACAGTCTGTTAGTTCACCTCACCTCCCGATCCAAGTCATTCTTTCTTTTGTCACGTCGCATTTCTCACGTCTGTTCCCTGGAAACAGAAATGATTAATTCAGCTCTCGAGTCCTCGGGTCAGAGTCGTTCGTTCACCACGTTACAGCTCCATGGGCTAAATGCAGTGTTCTCTGTTGCACGGGGAGCTGCTGTTATATAAAAGCTAGATGATAAAATAATGTAAACACCTGAGACTGACAGACGCTTCAGTTTCTATCACTCTGTACGGTCTGTTGTCCTCATCAGGGTCAGCTGTAAAATACACACTCATGAACACTTCAAATTAGACTCATTAAATGTCAGGGTTTAATTTTAAGGCTAATGAAGAACACTGTGAGGTCTTACTTCGAGCTCTGTAACATTTCACTGCCAGAATGATGGTCACCAGCACATACGGAGAGGCCGCTACTGCACTGCTGAGGAGCTTCAGTACCGACAGTGGAGCTTTTCCATCTGATAGAACAGGAGGGGAAAATACCATGGATAATAAAATAATTATAATCATACTAATAATAAATTATAATTAATCATATATAAAGCATAAATGAACAGGCCATAGATCTAATACATACAAGTTTCATGAGTATTCAAATTTCAAGATATGAGTCTGAAAAGGTGTCTGAAACTTAATATGTTTCTTTAACCATATACAAGCGTTTCTCTGGAATATTTCATTGAACATTAGGACCGTTATATTTGTGCTTTACTACACAACAACACAAACGGGGTCAGGCAGAGAGCGTAGTCGAAACCGGAAACAGGGGTCGAGGATCACGAGAAGACTAACTAACTAGATCGGCTTGGTAACGCAGAGAAACGAGTTGACTGAACGTAGACTTCACATTGACTCTAGGTGAATGACATCCCTAAGTACTAGCGGTGTGTGTGTGTGTGTGTGTGTGTGTGTGATTGGTGCCAGGTGTGTCTGATCAGAACTCCGGGGATGGTGAGCGCATGCGTGCATGAGAAGTGAGTGTTGCATCTTGGGAAATTAAGTTCTGATCTGACTGAGCTGTGACAATATCATTATACTTTATATATACTGTACATGGAATTAATTTAATACATTTTTTCATAACTGAACAAACACACTGAAGTTTAAAAGGTTTTTCTTTTTTTTTTTCAAAATGCAATTTATGAGTGGTGCATAAATACACACTATTAATGAATTCACCTTCATCAGTGTGTTCACTATTATGAATGTTGAACACAGTGAATGTACAACTACACCATTCATCATTACTAGACACAGGATAAGTAACTAAACGTTGTTTTTTTTCCGGATCTGTGACATTTTAAATAAATCTTGTGACTTTAATCCACACTGCATGTAGTGATGTGATGCTGAAGGTAATAAATATTGGTGTGAGAAAGAGATTAACACACACACACACACACACACACACACACACACACACACACACACACACCTGACACAGTGAGTGTAACAGTGTTGCTGGTCTCTGAGGTCTGAGAGTCGCTTCTTCTCCGTCCGCTGCAGGTGTATTTAGCGCTGAGAGACTCTACAGCAGTGAATGAATATTTCCTGCTCTCAGTGTAGGAGGATATTTGGACACCATCTTTATTCCAGTTGTACATCCACTCAGTGTCAGCATGTCCTCGTATTTCACATGTGAAAGTGACTTCCTGTCCACTGAATATCTGTCCATCAGGCTGCAGAGTCAGAACGGCTTTTGGTCTCTCTGTACAGTTACAACAAATACATCAAACCAGTCAAACACACCCTTCTCTGACCATCTGATATTTAATCAGTGTGTTTTGTAATGATTATGTGTATCAGTGCATGTTACAGGAGTGTAAGATCAGACATGTACCTATCACTGAGAGAGTCACTTCATTACTCCATGGCGTTGACCGTACATCAATAGACCCGTAACATCTGTATTTGTGACTCTGATCTACTTTTATAGTGTAGTAATTTTCAGCAGAACTGTGACTATAACCACCATCTTTGTTCCAGTGGTACGGTCCATTTCCTCCTGAAATCCTACATGTGAGTGTAACCGTGTCTCCTCTGAATATTTGAGGTGAATTCGGCTCCACAGACAGAACTGGTTTAAACACTGCTGGAAAAATCAAAAAGCAAACACACACTGTCAATGTAAACAACTTACATTCTGCATGACAATGTACAAACAATCTTCTCCACCTTAATACAAATCCAACATGTACACAACATAGGCAATAAAATATGTATAAATCACCTTGAGCTTGTCCGACTCGGATAAGTGAAATAAGCACTAAAAAGGGAAGAGGAACAGAGAATATGATGTAACGCTGACTTGTTTCTTTTCTTTAAGAAGACAAATGAGAACAATGTCATATACTGCAACAAAATCTGTATTTAGTTTCACTTCAGCTGTAAGAAATGCAATATATCGACCTGTTTCAGTAATGAATGGTGTTTAGAAAAAGCTATTTTCTCTCAGGTCACTATGCTGCTCATTACTGTCTCATGTTTAATGTCACGTCTCGTGACGTAAGGGAGATAGGGACGGATGCAAGTGCAGTAGGAACAGTTTTATTTAATAAGAAACACAGGCAGGTAAATCCAAAACGAGATCCAAAACATGCAAGAGGTCAGGCGATCGGCAAACAGGCCTACACGGGGCAAGGCAGGAAACTATGTCGTGGTCACCGAAAACAGGTCGAGATACAAAACATGACACATAAACTATGACTATGAACTGGGAGCGGAGAAACCAGCGTGAACTACACATGAAGACTGACTGACTGACTGACTGACTGACTGACTTAATCTAATCTAATCTAATCTAATCTAATCTAATCTAATCTAATCTAATCTAACATTCCACGCTGTGTGCTGGGAGGCGCGCGGTATATATACACAAACATACTCAGCCTCGTAATGTCTGACGGCTGAGGGCAATTCAGACACACGTGAAACAATAGCCAATGACAGAGCAGGGAGGAGACATAACAAAACATAACAAATGCACGTGTCCAAACGTCACGAATGTCACCAAAGGGAAAGCAGGTGCTCGCGCACCTTGCTCGTCCACGCGCGCTCACATGTTCTAACGCGCGCGCTGCGCTGCGTTTCCTATGAGGAAAAAAACCCGATCTCAGTAGCACGTACAGGTAAATGAACACATTCAGGCTTGGACTGTGCAACGTACTGAAACATTTCTCTGAAAAAAATGTCTATGAGGATGACTGTCGAGTGTAAAACTGAAAACTGGCATGGCTTTTAAAGTTCAAAGATGTTCTCTTAAAGCTAAGACAATATAGAAGGTTCATTCAGTCTTCACTTTCTTCTGAAACAGGTGATCCTATCACAGAGCAGGACAGAGTCAAAAGGGAAATGAAGATCTGCAGGGCTGGATTACATGGTCAAAGTAGAAGTAGAAGATCTTGCTGTAGCAGATTCGGCAATCATCAGATTTTCTCAACAAGAGACGCACAAGGGAGAGATTGCTGCCTTGCAAAATGGAAGATCTGGAGTAAAGAGCAGCTGTGATATTCATAACCTTCATCCAGTGTTGATGGATGGTGTGCTCAAAGTTGGTGGAGGACTTAGTAGAGCAGCGATGCCAGAAGAGATGAAACATCCTGTTATCTTGTTAAAGGAACACCATGTATCCAAACTCATCTGGCCACATGTTCATAAAAACTAGGTCATGCTGGAGGAAGCCACATGTCAACACTTCAAAAAAGGTAATGAGTTATAAATTGAAACTCTGCCTGTAGAAATAAATTTTCAGAATGCGTTGTCCGTCAACGTCTACAGGGCAAGATGGGAGAATAAAAAATGGCTGAGACTCATGCATTAAAGTTTGATAATGGCACAAATTTCATTGGAGCAGAAAGAGAGCTCCAGACAGCTTTGAACACACTGGATCATGACTAAATCCTGCGTACATGTTTCTATCTGAGGGACTCAAATGGACTTTAATCCCCCTGCTGCATCGCATCACGGTGGCGTGTGGGAGCGGCTCATTCATCTGGTAAAGAAGGTCCTGTACTCCACTCTCCAACAACAATCGTTGGATGATGAGAATTTTCACACCATCCTTTGTGAAATTGAAGCTATTCTTAATGACCTCCCCATCACAAAGCTTCTGATGATTTAAACAACTTGGAAGCTCTTACGCCCAATCACATTTTACAGCTGAGATCAAAACCACCTCTTCCACCAAGGCTTTTTAAAGACAGTGATCTGTACATAAACATGTAAAGAGCGACAAGTCCAATACTTTGATCTTTTTGGAAAAGGTGGGTCAGAGAATTCCTTCCACTGCTCCAGGAATATCCGAAGTGGACGAACCACACAGAAGCTTCGCTGTTGGTGATATTGTGATCATCATGGGTCCAGCAACTCCATGGGGTTCTTGGCTACTTGACAAAATAACTCAAACATATCCTGAAAGTAGAGGACTAATACGAACTGCACAACTCAACACTAAAACAGGATTACTGGACAGACCTGTGATTAAAATCTGCCCGTTTTTAGAAGACACTGAGGACTGATCTTTAATGTAAACATACACACATACATATTCCGGCTCCTTTGATAATTTAATGGATTGTAGTTGCACACCAGCAATTATGGGGTCGGTGTGTAGGAGCCATTGTAGATACAGGTGTATCTAACAAAAATTTAATATGGTAGAAAAGTGTTTTTTTTCCATAATTTAATTCAAAAAGTGATGCTTTCATATTTTCTAGATTCATTACACATAACGTGAAATATTTCAAGCCTTTTTTCTTTTAATCTCAATTGGAAAGATAGGTTTGCAGTACGTTCCCCTAATGTTCTCTTAATGCTCCCATGATGTTTTGTTAATGTCCCCATAATTTCATAAATGAGAATTGAAAACTACTCAAAGTGTCTGCATAATCTTTCATAATCTGTTTGTAAAAACCTTGCTGATGGACCTATTTGATATGAATCACAATTCCCAATTCAGTGGTACAGGTAGTAAAACTTGAGGTAAAGTTCTCCAGCTCAACATTCTCAACTCAGCTAGTAGCCTATTTTTTTTATTGAAGGCTGTGGTAATTTACCTGCCAATGTATGACTTGATCAGATAAAAAGCTGGATTTATCATAAAACTTGCCTCAGGTGTTTTCATTGTTTGCAGGACTACCAGACCATAAAATATCAAAATTTTTGGCTAACACGAGACTAGGCTAGTTTGGTGTCAAGCTAAGCTAACTAAGCTATCATTGTATGGGTTTAGCTGCTACAGAACCATGCAGAGTACATTATCTGTCCTTGTGTAGCTGCTCCCAAACTTATTCTTCTGGTCAGATTAAAACATACGCTTCAACTGATTTTTGTCGTTTCTTTTATTGCATTCCTTCACAACTTAAGCGCATTCAATCACCGTCAAACACCGTAAATCACCATCAAACACTCAGTGAAAAACTGAACTAAAGTACATAACACATTCTCACATGAGCATATTGCACATAAGCATGTTCTTAAGAGTCCATGAGTATTCATTCATCTTGCTCACATATTAAACTAGCATTAATGGCCTTAGGAAACATTGCACAATTACACTACAATACAAACATGAAACGCACAACATCACAAACCAACATACCGTGTGCGCCTTCCGACCAGAAATCTAGGAGTAGCTGTAACGCTTTACTGTTTAATTATTCTCTTCTTTAGCATCTAACTCCGTGTACAGCGTAGCACCAAAAACTGCATGCACATTTTTGCACTGCTATTAGTTAGGCTAATCACATGACCACAGTAACTTAAATTCAATGCAGCTCACTAGTTTAACCTGTAGGTGTCACTATTTCTGCAACCCTTGTAGAACAAAACTCACATAGGCAAATTATTATTAATATTTACATTGCATTATTGTAATAACAACAACATAACAAATAAATACTTTAAAGGCTTAAAGAAAGAAAAGACCCATACATGTTTTGCAGCGACAGCTACATCATGTTCACGTAAACTGGAACTCATATAGACATTTACACATCAGTGGATGTTAGTGATTCAGTTTCAGTGCCTTTACTGGCTAAAAATGATTTTAAAAATCAGTGTATATCCATTTTTCCCTCACACTGACTGTGAGATGGCTTTTGGCAGAATTGAGAGCTGTCAGCAAATAAGACACAAGAATTTCCACGTATTTTCCTGTAAACCTTGTCTGATTGGTCTCACCTCCATTTACTGAAGATAAAATTACAACACTTCAGTCAGTCAGTCGGGTGGTGACGAGGGCGTTGGGGCGCTCATCGGTGCCTCCAAGCTGGTGTCACCCTAAGGACTGCCTGGTTCACCTATGTCTAGAACCGGCCCTGTCGCATGCCATGACAGTACGTACTGCATTAGATTCAGTACCTACAGCTCGTTGAAACAGTGTGTACTGATCAGTATGTGTGTAGTCTGAATACAAAGTGGACATACTACATCCGACATGTTGGTGCAGACAGCTCTTCCGTGCCAGTTCCGTTACATTATGGGATAGTGCAGTATCCACAGTGTCCACTGGATCCATACTGCAGAATCAGAAGGTCATCTGGGTATTTCTCGCCTACTGTTTTATGAATACTGAGAATTCTGACATGCTACTACTTTGGTGTACTGCTTTTCACCTACTGTGTAGTAGGGTAGTAGGGATATTCAGCCTATGGTAGTACGCCAAAAGTAATAGCACTGGACACTGTGCTATCCCATAATGCAGTGGTTCTCAACCAGGGGCTCCACTGGGTAGGTGTGAAAAAAACACAGACAGGGCATCAGTTGTGTACTCTGTGTATTTTATTGCTTTTCAAATAGAATGAGTATAAATGAAAAACTCAGAGTTTCCTCTCCCTCTGTATTTTCTCTTTTCCGGGTACAGGTGGAGTTTAGCTGCCTTTTATCTAGCTGTCACTGCAGACCAGTGTTGCCAACTTAGTGACGTTTCAGACCCCTTTAGCGACTTTCTTTTTGCAAAAAAATAAGCACCTAGTGACAAATTTAGCGACTTTTTGGACAAACCTTAGCAACTTTCCATTTGTGGCCAGTACTGTCCTGCAAGCGCGAGGTCTTGCTTTCATGCTGCACTCACACCTCCTTCTGAATCTGCTCTGTTCAGTGAGGGGCTGAGAGCCGGAGATTTAACAATGTCATGGATAACGAGACACGCCCTTCTTCCCAATGTGAATGTTTTTAGAATGCGAGACAACTGGAATGCAACATGTTTTACATAGTTCTCTTGTTCAATGTATTCAGTGTTCAGGAACACTTTATATCATTCATGTTCAATACCTGTCCGTTATATAGCTTTATAAATGTCATAAAAGTTATGAAAAGTAATAAAAAAGTACAAAAACACTAAAGCAAAAATAAAATAATCTATCTATCTATCTATCTATCAGTCAAAAACATATATATAATGTACATATTTATAATATATATATATATATATATATATATATATATATATATATATATATATATATATATATATATATATATATATATATATATATTGAGTATAGAATAGATCATAATTATACCTGGTCTCCTCTAATATGGGGGGGTGCCACATGATAGGGGAGGCTTGGGGGGGGGCTTTAGTTACAAAAGGTTGAGAACCTCTGCCATAATGCCATAATGCAACAAGACTGGTGCAGACGAGCTGTCAGAATCGGCACCAAGTATTATGTCTGGTTTGTATTCATGCTTACCACTTACTACTGATCAGTACTGTACTGTATCAACGAAAGAGCAGTAGGTACTGAATCTAATGTAGCAGGTACTGAATGTAATGCAGTAGGTACTGAATCTAATGTAGTAGGTACTGAATGTAATGCAGTAGGTACTGAATCTAGTGTAGCAGGTAGGCTACTGAATCTAATGCAGTAGACCTGTCACAGTATGCCATTTCGGATGCAGCCGCAGTTCTTACCACACAAACACGCTCACACACAACTTATCAACACTATCTTTTATTTATTTATTTAAAACTAACCACATAACACTCTGATCATGTACTCTTCCTTTCATACGTTCTAAGAAACAGAAAATGTTCATCCATGATAAAAGCCCACAAAAATATCATGAACTAAAATCTGATTCACGCTCAGAAAAAAACTCCATGCCACCTCAGACACTCTACAACCCAAAATAACACCCAAATCCTGTAGATTTTAGATTCTACACATATGCACTAAAATGAACCAAAGGAAACTGCAGTTTGTAGTGTGATTAGATTAGATTAGATTAGATTGCATTGGATTAGATCCACTACGTAATGTATGTTGTAACACGCCTGCGCCAACGGCAGACACAGTACATCACTGTTATCCATCTATGGTTAGGGTTGGGGTTAGTGTTAAGGTTAGAACATCCAGTACGTAGTATATCTAATCTAATGTCATTACACTACAGGCTGCAGTGAGGACACACCCAATTAACAGCAATCCACATAAACTATGCTGAAAATAAAAAATATTTAGTCCCCTCTGACACCATTGGAACAGCAGGCCGAGTTATTGTTATTGCTGTAGACTGAAGACATTTGGGTTTGATATCAAAAGATGAAAAGGACAAGAGAGGTTAGAATTTCAGCTTCTGTTTCCTGGTATTTATATGTAGACGTGTTAAACGACATAGAACATAGCACATTTCTTTCAGACCACCCAATTGGTAGATACTAGGAAATAAAAGCTGAAATCCTAAACTCTTGTCTCATATCCATCTTTTGATCACAAACCCAAATGTCTTTGGTGTACAGCAGAAACAAATGAATAGGCCTTGCCGTTCCAATAGTTTCAGAGGGGACTGTACTGTACGCTCCCACTGATATCATTATTAATGTAACTAACTAACACTATTCTACATATAAATGTAACCCTTACCTTAACCTCAGTAACCAAATAATAAAAAAGTTCTCACAAGGGCTCGAGTCAAATGAACTAACTCACACAACTGATATGGATGTACACTGATCCAACAATCATATCAGAGACTCTTACGAAAATGTTCTAATCACATATTAACCTCATCACACAGGACATTAGACTTCATCTGAACATATTGTTTTAAGCCGCCACTCACTCTAATGAAGAAACAAAGAAAACATTTACTCACAGATCATCACACGGAGTGGACGGAGCTCCATCCTGTCACTCAGATGAAGGACTGACTGGCCTGTGGTCTGTGTTAAAGCCACTACACTTCCTGTGTTCTTTCACACAGAGAGAAAGACAGAAAGACTTCCGTTCTGGTCAAAGTTGATGTGCTCTTTTCAGGTGAACCCAGAAATTATAACAACAATTTGCAGAACATAACTTTATTCAACTCCTGAACTTGTACAGTTCCTCTGCTACTTCACTCAGGTTCATGACTGATCTCAACAAGACATCCAGTGGACCTTTCTGTAAAGCTTTTTATCTCGTTTGATTGAGTAAGCAAGCTAACTCTTTTAAAAGAACGAGGTCTTTCCTAAATCAAGAAACTTTTCTATTCTGTCAGATTTACTTCAGGTTTTGGGTTTGATGCATTCCATAAAGATCAGAAAAGTTCACTGGACTTGATATCAGAACCTCCTATGAAGCTGGGAGGCAGGGCTTCTGCTAGTCACAAAATGGGGTTCTTAAATCTACAACCTAGATGTGATCAGTGAAAGGGATTCCGATATTTAGATTTTTCCAATAAATCTGTGCATAGCTTCATCCATTTTACAATAATAATAAAATAAATAAATAAATAAATAAATAAATAAATAAATAAATAAATAATAATAATAATAATAATAATAATAATAATAATAATAATAATAATAATAATAATAATAATTCCTTAGATGTATGGGGGGGGGGGGTCTTCTCAACCACCACCAGTGTGTATGATGCAATAGGACATCCACTACACACCATCCATTGGTGGAGAGGAGAGGAGAGTGTTGTAGCCAATTCAGAGATGGAGATTATTAGGGGGCCATGCTAGATAAGGGCCAATGGAGGACTTTCATCAGGACACCAGGGTTATACCCCTACTCTTTACAAGAAGTGTCCTGGGATTTTAAATGACCATAGTGAACCAGGACCTTGGTTTAATGTCTCATCCCAACGACTGTGCATTTGGACCCACATAGACCATTAAGTGAGCACCCCATACTGGCCTCACTAATAGGTATTTAATGTATAAATTTTATACTAATCCCCACAAGTATGATAAACAATTAGCTCTTTATTTACTGAATCCCATTAGCTTTCCACAGTTCTACAGGTTCCTGTTGCTGCTGAAGGTCACAGTGAACCTCCACTGAGTCTCAGGATTTTCCTCCTTTTTGCATCTTGCTTACTGTTAACAATTTTCAACAGACTAGCAGATAAAATATCCAGTTTATGTGAACACAGCACTATACGTAAAGCTTTTATGTTAATTCTTCTTTCTGCCTGTTGATGATTCAAGTTATTTACATTCTGAGTTCTCTGTGTTTAGATGCATTTAATGGCAGCACAAAGTAATGTGTTATAAGATGAGATAAGATCTAACATTATGTTCATCTTTTATTATTAGCTCAGCTCACTGAGTGCTGTTAGTGTTTACCACAGAAACTAGAGTGACAACATGCAGGTGTGACTGTTTTAATTGTGGCTTTACTGAGAATGTGAATGACAGCATTTCCTCATTTCTCACATAGCTCAAGTAGAGTAGAAACCAAACCACAATAATGTTTCATGTCTTAACTGTTAATCATTTAAACTGTGTAATCATTAAAATCATTTAAAATCACATATTTGCTGACGAACAAATAAGAATAAATAAACGTTTTGTGTAATAATGTCAATTAATCACAACATTTACGGAATGGTTATTTATTTATTTTTTTGATCAAGGTTTCTTTATTAACATTTTTCAAATTAAACATACAACACCAACCAAACAGACAGAACAACCCCCCCCCCCCCCCCCCCAAGTGCCAGACACAGAACATACATATTACATATTATAAAGCCAGACCACCACAGAAGAGAGCAAAAGAAATACAATTATAGACAATGATCACATAACAATACT
Source organism: Ictalurus punctatus (assembly GCF_001660625.3). NCBI lineage: Eukaryota > Metazoa > Chordata > Actinopteri > Siluriformes > Ictaluridae > Ictalurus > Ictalurus punctatus. Next base: position 2,070,769 of record NC_030422.2, on the reverse strand, counting down.
GTCAGCATCCACGTCTCTGACAAAGAACAGAAAAGGTTGCCAGATTCTGTAAAATTTCCCAGTCACCCCCATGACAGTGTACCTAATCTTTTCCAACTTAAGAGGAGATATGACTTCCCTGACCCAATGACCATACACTGGTGGAGCAGGATCCTTCCATCTAAACAATATTAATCTCCTGACCAGGAGAGTGCAGAAGGACATCATGCTGGTCTCGCACCATCTGAAAGGAGTATTCTCCGGGGTCACCCCAAACATTGCAATAAGAGGGGACGGCTGTACTACTCTTCCCAATATCTTAGTAAAGGTCTCAAATATAGGTTGCCAGAATGTGTACAGCTTTGGACATGTCCAGAACATATGCAACAGAGTGGCTGGGGCCTGTCTGCATTGATCACATGTGGGATCTATGCCGGAATTAATCTTCGAGAGTCTAGCTTTGGACCAATGCAGATGGTGAACAATTTTAAATTGGACAACCGCATGTCTGAGACATATGGAGGAGGAGAAAATCCCCCGGATTACCTTGCACCAATCAGCGTCAGAAATTGATTCGCCTAAGTCCGCCTCCTATTTATTCTTAAGGAGATCTAGGGACGACAAATCATGCATGCTGAGTAGGTCATAGATAACCCTTATTGTCTGCTTCCTGGCCAGTTTACAGTTAAAAATTGGGAAGGGCACAACGGGAAGGTGTCCGAATTTAAGGCGACAAAGCTTCTAAGCTGCAAATATTTATAAAAATGCAATCTGGCAATGTCATATTTCTGCATGAGCTGCTCGAATGAGACAAAAACACCCTCAAAATAGAGATCAGACAGTAAGACAGCTCCCTTTCTAGACCAAGTAACGAAAGTCTTATCCAACAAAGATGGGAGAAACAGATGATTATTTGCAATTGGCTCCATGAGTGACAAGTCCCCAAGAGAGAAAGATCTTCTAAACTGATTCCAAATTTTGATTGAGTGTACAGCAACTGGATTACAGGTAAAGCTAGACTGGGGTTGTGCGAATGGTAATTTAGCACGCAGTAGGGCCGCCGGGGAGGTGGACGCGATGGACGCCCCCTCCATAATTGTCCATACAGGGGCTGCCACACTCTCCCCCATCCAGTACAACAATGATCTTATATTAGCTGCCCAGTAGTAGTACATGAAGTTTGGGAGTGCCATCCCTCCCTTCCCTCGAGGTGTCTCAATATATGCCTTTTGATCCATGGTGGCTTTTTGTTCCAGATAAAGGCTGAGATTTGATTGTTCAGTTTTGAAAAGAAGGATTTTGTAAGAAACACTGGGAAACACTGAAAAACATATCAAAATTTAGGCAGCACATTCATCTTTATAATATTGATTCTGCCCCCCAAGGAGAGAGGCAGGGGATCCCACCGCTCAATATCTTGCTTCAGATTAGATAACAGGGGCTGATGCGTAACCCACACCCCGGGATACTTGAATTTCTTTAGACTAATTTTGAAAGGGGATGAGTCCAGGGGTACCTGGAGTGCCCCCTCCCCAACAGTCATCAGTTCACTTTTTTGAATATTGACCTTATAGCCCGATATTCTACCAAAAACCTCGAGTAGGGTCATTAGTTCAGGGAGACTCTCAAGGGGCTGTGAGATGAACAATAGCATGTCGTCCACATACAAAGAAACTTCATGCTCTATCCCCGCACGCCGGATCCCCCTAATGTCAGCATTCTGTCTTAGCGCTACAGCAAGTGGCTCCATTTTTGCAATGGCAAATAGCAGTGGTGGTAGAGGACATCCCTGTCTTTTACCCCACTGGAGCTCGAAGTAGGTGGACAAATTATTATTAGTGCGAACAGCAGTCCTCGGAGACGTATATTGAAGTTTGATCCATGATATGAACCTGGGACCAAACCCAAACCTCTCCAGCACGCTGAAAAGATAGCCCCACTCCACCCGGTCAAATGCCTTTTCAGCGTCAAGTGAAGGCATCACTTCTGGGGTACCAGGTGGGGAGGGGCTATAGAGGATATTGAAAAGGCGTCTGATGTTGAAAAAAGAGTATCGATTCCTAATAAAACCTGTTTGGTACGGTGATATAATGGATGGAAGAACTCCCTCCAAGCGACGTGCCAGAGTTTTAGCAAGGATTTTAACATCGCTATTTAGTAAAGAAATTGGCCGGTAAGAACTGCACTCAAGAGGGCTTTTGTCTTTCTTAAGGAGTAAGGAGATAACTGCTTCACGCACAGTAGATGGCAGGGCTCTCAAGGAGAACGACTCCTTGAAATCCGACGATAACAAAGGGGAGAGTTGCCTTGAAAACTTTTTATAGAAATCGTTTGGATAACCATTCGGTCCTGGGGACTTGCCGCTCTGCATAGAGCCAATCGCTGATGCTATCTCCCCAACCGAGAGGTCCTACTCTAACCCTGCGGCTTCCCCTGGATCTAAGGACAGCACATGCAGGGTCTTAAAAAAGTCTTCCAATGCAGAAGGGTCTACAGAGGGCCGGAGATGTATAGTGACATATAAAAAATTGAAAACTGGAGTTAATCTTATGATTATCTGTGCATTTTGAGCCCTGCTCATCATATATTTCAGAGATGGTCAGATTAGCAGTCCTCTGTCTTAGTTGGTGGGCGAGAATTCGTCCAGCCTTCTCCCCATGCTCATAAAACCCGTATCGTGATTTGGAGATAAGATACTCAGCCTATTTCCTCGATAAAAGGTCAAACTCTGTCTGCAGTGACAAACACCTCTTCATAAAATCTGCAGAAGGTAGTTGGCTATGTGCCCTATCCAGCTCAAGAATCTCTTCCTCCAGTTCTTTGAGTCGAGCCATGTTCACTCTCTTCTGTTTAGCACAGTATGAGATGACCTGACCTCGTAAATATGCCTTCAGTGACTCCAAATCGTCAAGGAGGACATTCCAGGTGTTTGATTAATATCCAACCCCCCCCCGAAATTTCAGATGCAATAAAACTAGTAAAAACATCATCAGACAGGAGCAGAGCATTGAGTCTCCAAGGGCGGTAATTGGATTGTATATCCGGGATGCGCATTTTCATAGTCAAGGGGCAGTGATCTGAAATAACTATGGGTCCATAATCATATCTGTCTATGAGGGGAAGCATTCTTTTGTCCAAAAAGAAATAGTCTATACGGGAATATGTATTATGGACTGAGGTGAAAAAGGAGTAACTCCTGGAAGCAGGGTTGCGAAAACGCCACCACTCCATACGACTCGAGGAAGGGCTGGATAGAACGCGCAACCCTGACAGGGATGAGGATCTAGGTGAGCTATGATCCAACACGGGGGAAAGTGTACAGTTCAGGTCACCGCCGAGGATAAGGTAATGCGATGACATATTCGGTAGGCGTGAAAAAAAATTTGTGAAGAACATTGAATCATCCCGGTTTGGTGCGTAAACACTGGCCAAAATGACCGGAAAAGTATAAATTCGCCCAACGACAATAACATAGCGCCCAGCGGGGTCAGCTTCCACACGTCATCGTAAATGGTGTATTTCTATCAATTAATATAGCTGCCCCCCTAGCCTTCGAATGGAAATTTGAATGAAATATCTGTCCTGACCACTCCCCTCCCAATCTAGCGTGGTCTGATGACCGTAGATGCGTCTCCTGAAGAAATGCAATATTTATATTAAGCCGTTTCAGATGTGCAAATACCTTCTTCTGCTTCAAAGGATGATTAAGTGCCTTAACATTCCAGCTCACGAAATTAACCATACTACCATCCGATCCTCTGGGAATACTGAAGTCAGTAATAATGAGAGAAGAAAAAAAAAAGGTTAGATATCTGAGCCCTGCAGGGAACCTAGAATGACCGCAGATGGGCCACAATACAGATGTCTGGCAAATTAAACACAATAAATGACACAATAAAAGTCTGGCACACCCTCCACTTAACCCCACTCCACCCCCCACAGCACCTACAGGAACAGGGTGCTCACCATACACATCCAAAACGAATCCGTACATTCAGTGTTTGTGTGGGGGAACTCTATAGAGCCACAACAAAAGCTCCCACCGAACCCCTGGTACGAAAAATAAATTGAAAAAGTGCATCCTATCACAGTGTAGAAGCATACACCCTATCATAGCTTATATAACAGAAAATAAGACAGCGGAGTTGACCATCTTCCTTGTTACAGTAAAAGTCTGATCAAACAGTTATCATCCAGTCAGAGTTCAGTGTGAATGAATTAGCCAGGGCAACGTTACTCACTCAGCCCTCTACAGTAGTAACGATATTCTTCTTGACGTAGCTCATCGCTTTGCTTGCGTCTGTGAACTGCTTTTCTTTTCCGTTGAACGTAATACGGAGACGGGCTGGAAACACGATGCCATACCGAACCCCCTGCCGGTTACGGAGCAACTTCCTGACCTCATTGAAGGCCGCCCTGGCCTTAGCGACACTCGCAGTACAATCCGGAAAGATAGCAATCGTCTCACTGTTATGCCGGAGCGGTGCTCGAGAGCGCGCCACGCTCAGTACCTCAACGCAGTCCTGGTAGTAGTGGAGTTTGGCTATGATGGCACGTGGTTTCCCATCCTTCCTCACAGGACCCAGGCTTCTATGAGAGCGGTCCACAAGCACATCTTTATCCAGCTGTAGTATTTCTTTCAGTAGCTCTGAGACCGATGTTGTGGAGCTGGATCCATTCGCTTCCACCACCCCCAGAATTCTGATATTACAACTCCTCAGTCTGCCGTCCATGTCCTCACTCCTGTTTCTGAGTCCACTCACCTCCACTGCCAGGTCCTTCACCCTAGTCTGTAAGACTGCCACTTCATCCGACCAGGTCGTTAGCCCACCTTCCACCTCGTTAATTGCAGCTTTCATCAGGTCGATTTCGGAGTGAATTGCGGCCGTACTGTTCTGTATTTAGGCTTTCATCGCTTGCAACTCGCTCTTAAGAAAGTCGAAGCCTTCAGCAAGTGCACTTTTCAGCTCAGTTTTTATCACCACAGCAATGTCAGCCCTAAGTGAAAGTAGGATATCCATCTTCAATGATTCAGCGTCTAACTCCTGGCTGCTCGGCCGGGGCGGGGGCTCCGAACCCGGAGAGGCAGCAGAACTTGCGGCCGAGGCGGTGCTGGGCCTAGATTTGGTTGACTCTGTGAATTTATATTTCCGCAAGTTTGTCTCCATCTTCACACAAATGTACACACAATCAAATTGGAAAAATGTGTTAGGAACAGGGTTTGCTAGTATTTAACTATGAAAAAACACTTAAAAAAAACTTTTTAAAAAACATAAGTTCAACGGGAGCTCAAACGAAACACTACCTACTCCATTTCCCGCTCGACAGCGCCCCCTGAATGGTTATTTTTAATGTAAATCAGATCTGAAATGAATGATGTGAGCTAATTTGCAGTTGTGTACAGTTTTCAGATAAGACTACATAATGAAGCAGGTAGTGTCAAACTGTATCACTGCTGCCATTTGCAAAAACTTCAACGCTCATAGATTAGCATCTGCACATCTGAGCTCAGCTGTGCTGTGTGAACCTACTGGCTCTACAAGGTACTGCAAGTAAAAACATGAGAGCAAAGTAGGCTGTGAAAAACCTTTATATTTTGTTAAAAAAATTCACAAAAATTCTCTGGATATCATGGATAAACAATTGCAGACAAAACACAGGTTTATAAAAAAATATATCTTTGTTAAATATAGGTGTGCACCAATTACTGGCACCCTTTAAGTCGATACATTGGGCTACCTCACTTTGACAAGATTTGACAAGAGTCTTCTCCTATGAGAAGACTCTTCTCCTGATGAGTTTGGAGGGGAAGGGATACATGGTAAGGGATCTGAGACCGTTCCTCCATACAGAATCACATCAGATCTTTCAAACGCTGGTGGATGCTCCTCTTCAGTTCACCCCACAGGTAAATTTTTTGATATTTGCATTGAATCATTGTCCTGCTGGAAGATCCAACCATGACCCATTTGAAGCTTTCTGGCAGAGGTAGTCAGGTTTTCATTTAATATCTGTTGATATTTGATAGAGTCCATGATGCCATGTATCCTAACATAATGTGCAAGTCTTCTGGCAGAAAAACAGCCCCAAAACATTAAAGAGCCTCCACCATATTTAACCGTGGGCATGAGGCAGTTTTCCAAATGGCTACCTCTCTGTTTGCGCCAAAACCACCTCTGGTGATTATTGCCGAAAGACTCTATTTTCTGACATTTGACCATAGAACTCGATCCCATTTGAAGTTCCAGTAGTGTCTGGCAGACTGAACATGCTTGAGTTTGTTTTTGGATGAGAGTAGAGGCTTTTTTCTTTAAACCCTACCAAGACTTTATGACCCCAAGATGCAACTAACTTCTGTAATTCTCCAGCTGTGGTTCTTGGAGATTTTTGGCCACTCGAACCGTCCTCTTCACACAAGAGACGATATAGACACACAACCAATTCTAGGTTGATTCATAACATTTCCAGTTGACTGAAATTTCATAATTATTACCCTGATGGTGGACATGGACATTTTCAGTGCTTGTGCTATTTTCTTATTGCCACTTCCCATTTTGTGAAGCTCCACAACCTTTTGCCACACATCCCAGCTATGTTGCTTGGTCTTACCCATTATTATGAATGAGTAAGGGAATTTGGCCTATGTGTTACCTCATATTTATCTTGGTTGAACAATTTCTCCAGGTGTACTAAAAATAAAATATCAGTGGGAATATACTTCAAATATAATTTTCTTACATGAATTCATAGGGGTGCTAGTAATTGTTTCACACCTATATTTAACAAAGATATTTTTGGATAAACCTGTGATGTGTTTGCAATTGTTTGATATCCATGAGAACAGAGTAGTTTTGTGATTTTTTTTTAAACAAAAGATGGAAAGGTTAAACAATAAAGACAACACACAGCCTTTTCACAGCCTTCTTTGCTCATATTTACCAGTGGTGCCAATATTAATGGAGGGCACTATAACTGCAATAAATGTGGCTTCAAATATGAACAGAGAGTTATCGTTATGTTTTTTTTTTTGTTTGTTTTTTTAAAAATATACTATATACTCATGAAGTCAAGGTAAATGTGTATAATGTCTAATAATCTACCCCTTTTATTTATTACAGCATTTGCTGAGATGAACTTGACTGGTTTATATCTGTGTGAAGCTGCTTCATTCACAATAATATTATATTCTCTTTTTCTTATGTCATTATTCATTACAAGTCATCTGGACCTCCCATAGAAGTTTGTGTGACAGAAGACAAGACAGCACTCACACTCCGCCCATCTAGTTAACTTCACATCATCTCCCCACACACGCAGTAGTTTAGTCATTGTCTAGACTGCACACGTGGGTCTGCGCTACAGCTCCATTTCACACACACACACACACACACACACACACACACACACACACACACACACACACAGGTTTTTATCACATATTACTTCTCCCTGCTGATCCACATCCCCAATAATCACACTACACACACCAGATAAGTTTAAAACAGAACATCTTTATTGACGTGTCTGTATATTTGTATAGTCTGTCTTTGTTTGTGCTGTAGATTGTCCGCGTCCGTCTTCCGGGTCCAGTCCGCCGAGACTACAGCAAGAGGGAGGAGATAAACTCCTGTCCGATTTCTGCACCAGTGTTTATGTGTCTGGGGGAAAAGGGGGACTTTTATTGAAATGAACATGAGGAAGGTGGTTAATATGTGTGTATGTTCACATTATGATCATATTGTATGTTTATATCTATATGTTTATGATGTTGTATACTTATCTTTATGTGTGAGGTTGTTGTGTTCATACTTACCTGATATTTATTCTTTATAATGGTTCATGCCGAATGGGCGGAGCTTCAGCTTTATAAGTGGGCTGCTTCCCTACATGCGGGGGCTGATGGAAAGTCCGATTCATTTCCGCGAACCGGTTCTTTCGGACAGTTTGTTTCAATGAACCGGTTCATCAGTTCCTTTAACGCAGTGGTCGGGAACCTATGGCTCGCGAGCCAGATGTGGCTCTTTTAATGGCTGCATCTGGCTCGCAGACAAATCTTTAATTAAAAAAATAATAACGTTAAAAAATATAAAACATTCTCATGTATTTCAATCCATTCATTTGCTACCGCTCATGTTCATGGTTGCGGGTGGCTGGAGCCAATCACAGCTGTCCTCCGGGACAACACCAATTTTTTATTGGATAATGCGTAACGCACACGGGTCGTTGTGAGGTCAGGAAGTAAACTTCCCTCCTTTTAATCAAGTAGTCAGCTAGCTAATTGCAGAAACCCTTTTATCGAAGAAGATGTCTAAAAGAAAAAAAGATGAGTATCGTACTTTTCAGCAGGAATGGACAGAGGAATTCGCCTTTGTGGAGAGAGCAGCTTCTGCAGTGTGTCTAATATGCAATGATAAAATTGCATCGATGAAACGGTCAAATATAAAGCAGCACTTCGACACACGCCATACTACACAGCGGCTTCACATCTAATCTCCTGCAGTCATTCAAAGCGCGCTTTGGAGAATTTCGTGAGCGCACTCGTCTTTTTAAGTTCATCACCCATCCACACGAGTGTGCAGTGGACAGGCCGACCTGAGTTACAGCCCCGGTGTCTCCGTCAGAGATCCTGAGCTACAAGCTGCTGACCTGAAGGCCTCAGACATGTGGGTGAATAAGTTCAAGTCGCTGGATGAAGATTTGGGAAGACTTGCACGACAGCAAGCAGAGTTGGCGAGCAAACACAAGTGGGGAGAAATGAAAAAACTTCAACCCGCGGACCAGCTGATTGTCAAAACTTGGAACGCGCTTCCCGTCACATAGCACACACTGCAGCGTGTGAGTATTGCTCTACTGACCATGTTTGGCTCTACGTATGCATGTGAGCAGTCTTTCTCACATCTAAAGAACATTAAGAACAACCTACGATCACGTTTAACGGATGGAAGTCTCAACGCCTGCATGAAGCTTAACCTCACCACGTATCAACCAGACTACAAAGCCATCAGAAAACCCTGCAGCACCAGAAGTCGCATTAATGCCAAGAAGTACTTTATTCATCATTGGTAAGAAACAGCACAACAACGTTATTAAAAAGAATTCAGAGACTTATTGTACTTTAAAAGTGTTGGTCTTACATAAAATGCACACATTTACTTGTATTTAGTTTTAAACATATTGTATGGCTCACGGAATTACATTTTAAAATATGTGGCGTTCATGGCTGTCTCAGCCAAAAAGGTTCCCGACCCCTGCTTTAACATCATCAAGCAATGGCGTAGTGCATGTGTCTGTCATGTTGTATCAATGAAACCTTCAAATAAAGTCATTTGTGTGAACGCATATTGCTGATTATTGCCTTTTATTCACTTAAGTTAACGGTGTTCGTGGTCACAGTTTAATTTGCTGATCCTTCGTGTAAGATTCGACTGACCAGTATTGAGTAGCCTACATCTTGGACAAGTCTCCTCCATTAAAGTTTTACACCTACAGCATACATAACACACACTGATGTACAAACACAGATATGTTCTACGTGTCTGAAGTATAAGGAAAGAATAAACTAGTCTTATAAACTCCATGATTTAGCTTAACAACTTAAAATATAATCTGCATACACAATAAGCTTTAATAAAATTCATTTATATTTCTTGATAGAAAGGATTTTCCATATTTTAATAAGAATGTATTTAATAAAACTAGCCATAAGTACAATTCCAATACGTTTTGTTTGTTATTAAATAAATTTACATTTCACATCAGGCTCGTTCAAGTCATGTGCATAGTGTCAGCAACTCACTCGTCTGAATCCTCGCTGATCCTCTGCAAACCTCGACAGTTAGTTGAACCGGTTCATACGGTTCTTTTTGAGTCGGACATGCTGTGGACCGTGCTACTACAGCTGTGCATCTTGCGTCATCAACCCGGAATTAAAGTTAGATTCAGTTTGATTTTGTGAACCAGCTTAACTGATTACTTCTGGAGAATCAGCTCAAAAGAACAGTTCATTCAAGAACTGGCCATCACTACATGCAGGGGTTAGTTTGCTGGTCCATGTGGAGTTAGATGTGAGAGTGGTGTTGTCAAAAGTATTAATATTGTGAACTTTTTTGAAAAAAGCAATCCAGTCCAATTATAAAATTATTATATAATTATAGTCAAGATATATATTTTGTCAATATTAATTTATTTTCACCATCATGTAAAGATTTTTTTCTTCATTTAGCCTGAGAATGTGAAATGATGGATCAGCGGTGCAAAATCAGTTTAGCACCTCCTCTCTCTTTCTCACTGTTTAACTCACACTGCTGAGAAAAACAAAACACCACAACCGCTTTAAAGCCCAGTGATGATCAGAGTGGGAAATGTTGACTCAGTCTGACAGTCACAGACAATTCAACATAATGGCAGTATGTAAAACTGAACTCTAAAGATAAATTGAACTTTGAGACGTGTGTAAAATGTTTCCACAGCATCAAAAAATGAGAAGCTAAATATAGATAATTTGTGGTTCAGTGACACATTTTAAGTTTTGTCTCAGCTAATGTTAACACTGTCTATTATAACCGATTCATACGATTGGCATTAAATGAGCTAGCTAACATCCATCCCATACCAAAACAGTGGGCGTGAATAACCCGACACATGTGGACATTGCCTTTGGCAACTTTTAGCAAGTGTAGGCAGTGTGTATTATAAGTATAGTCGTATAGTTGCAATCAAAATTATTCAACCCCCATTGCAAATCAGGTTTATTGTCAAAATTTATAGACTTTCAACTGTTTGCAATGAACACATCAAACAAAAGCAATTGAAATAGTTCAACACAATGAATGCATCAAGTGGTTTACCCAAATTCAACTGAAAATGCAACTTATAATGACTTCTCCAGTCTCAAAATTATTCAACCCCTTCATGGCATTTTTAGTACTTAGTAGAGCACGCTTTTGCTGTTATGACCTGCTGATAACAAGATGCAGAGCTTCTGCCAGCGGTCCTGAGGAATCTCAGCCCATTCCTCATGAGCAGTGGCCTCTAGTTCAGTAATGTTCTTGGATTTATATTATATATCAATCCTGCATGGAAGGAACTGTTAATCACAGTTTAGTAAATCCGACTACGCCACCCTGGGAAAGAACCAGGGAAATACTCCCAAATAAGTTTTACCGACTGAAGGCAAAGAACATGAGAGTGAGACATGAGTATCAATAAAAGTTACATTTTATTATCACACTTAAGCATCATTAAAACTTAAATATGAAGTCACCCACCCATGAAGCACAATAAGAATTTTAAAACTAAGCAATTCTCCAGGCCCAGGCTTGGTGGGAACAACGCAGGCCAGCTACTTCCTGGGAGGTCATCCAAACCCACCTTAATTAAAACCAAATCATTAAACACTACCTACACCACAAGGAAGTTGTTGTGCCGGGACACTGAGCACGCTGTGAAGCACACACCACCGAATGAAGGCAGCTAGCTTCCCTCTGTCCACCAAGACTCACTGGCTCCTGGAGAGAAAGAAAAACACCAATTAACCCAGAATTACACAATACACTAAACAATAAGCAAAGAAAGAAAAACTAAAATATTACAGACACTGTGATGTGGTGGCTAGAACACTCAGGCCCACTGACACCACCACATGAAATAGAGGCAGTTAAACAGCTCCTAAACAGAACCAGAATGATTGTTAACAGTAAATAAAATGAAAAGTATAGCCACTATAGTGTGGAGACAATAGGACAAAGCCACAACATACACCCCATCAATAGTGTCACATGTAGCGTCTTCAGCTAGGGATTTGTCTTAGAGGAGATTTAGATGCTCAACTCCCCACTCTCACCTCAACACAAATATCAGAGTCAAACTAAATCTACCAAGTCCCAGTGTGAAAAAGGGAGAGGTGCACTTACTATTGGGTTGAACAAACTTCAGACACGAAGTTGTATGATTACGCACGCGCGGCTAATGTTACTATCACTGAACGCACGCGCGGCTAATGTTACTATCACTGAACGCACGCGCGGCTAATGTTACTATCACTGAACGCACGCGCGGCTAATGTTACTATCACTGAACGCACGCGCGGCTAATGTTACTATCACTGAACGCACGCGAGGCTAATGTTACTATCACTGAACGCACGCGCCCCCAGCGCCGCTCCAAAACTATAATAAACAAATTAGCCTTGAGATGTTCACATCATTACACCCTGAGCAAAGCCTCAACGTACCTGAACTGAACCGGGAACTGAAACTGAACCGGAAATGCCAGGAAATGCCAGGGAGCGAGGAACTCTGAATCACCAATACACATATGCGCCTGCCAAAATAAAGGTCCTTAAATCATAGCGTATCTCCGACCTTATTGATCTGCCAAAGCCATACCCCGAGCAGGGTCAATAGGGTAGTTCACTTATCCTGCCACACACACACACACGCACAGAGACACAGAGACACACAGACACACACACACACACACACACTCACACACACACACACTGTCATTAATTTTGGGAAGACACTGTCAGTATCTGTCTACGCAAGCTCTCTGGAACTGCCTGTGCAGTAACTTTGTGCAGCATCATGGAGGTCACCCCATCTGTGCTAGATCTCATGGAGGTCACCCCATCTGTGCCAGATCTCATGGAGGTCACCCCATCTGTGCCAGATAGTGTGGTGTCTTAATGCACATCACCTTCTAACCAATCAGAATCCAGTATTGAGACTGACCATGGTATAATACATTATGATCAACTTTGTATTCTGCTTACATGTGACTGCTCCAGAAGATATATTGTTGTATAATAATGAAATGTATTGTATTACTATTTGTTTATGTGATTACCTTTCCTGTTTCATAAAAGTGTTTGAGCAGCACTTGACTAATTACATGATTATTGAAATGTCTTATCTTTTTGTACAAAGGACTCGGCGGTGATGAAACAGACTCTGTTTGCCTGTGAGTGGGTGGAGGAGAACAGACCCCACTTTGCTGGGAAAGTTCACTTACCACGGATCATGAGGATGAACGAGGATGATGCCTTGTTGGCCATCACAATGCAGGACCTGTTTATCAACACTATTTTTTATGAAAGTGAAATGGACGAAGATAAAATCCGGGCTCCCTTCCTTTTCACCTTCGAGAGATTAGAGGACATGGAGTTTTTCATGCAGGAAATATACGATAAAAGAAATATTCATGTGTCTTGCCTGCACAACCCTCACCGCTAACAAGCTAATTAGTGGGGTAGATCTGTGAAAATATTGTTTTTATGTGTAGTTTTAGGTTTTGTAAAATGTTGTGTTTTTTTTTAACACATTAAAGTTTTGTGGGGAAAAAAATGTGTTCTTGAAACCGAATATACTAAAATTTAATTTTGTATCTTATTATATATATATTTTTCCTAGAGTGAAGAGTGATTTTTATGTTAGATGTACATTTTGGTAATGAAGGTGAATAGAAATAAAATAAATTCAGCAACACTTGAGGGCAGTGGAGTATGTGACTAATAAATTGTAAATTATTAACACTCCCAGTCTACTACCAATGTTCACGGAGTTGGTTGCCTTGCTACCAGTCTCAGACCACACGTGTCCTCTTGTTTTGTTCTTTAGTGTGACACGTGGCCGGGTTCAGACTACAAGACAAGTTGCTAATTACCATTTGATGAAGACAATCACATGTGGACTGAGTCCATCCAAAATGATACTCACATATTTCCATCTAAATTATATTCACAATGATACTCTCGTTGTACATGCATTCATTTTTCTTTCATGAGGTGGAGACCCTAAGTGTACATTTAAAAGCAACAAAAGACAAGCAGATAGGTGATCATTTTATTTATTTATTTATTATTTTTATCACACCTGCAAGGGTAACTCAGTTCCCATGTTTAAAAGCAAAGAGTATATTAGGAGCATACTTTATTACATTAATGAATCACATGACTGAGAAAATTCACAAATAGCATACATAGCCTTAATACAGTGGGGAAAAAAGAAGGTAGTCTGGTCATGCAGTTTGTCACAGAAACAGTGCAGAAAAATCATGAAATCATGAAAAATGTTAAAGAAAGATAAGACAGTATTAGCTATGCCAGCATCTCCAGTTCCATGCAAGTCTCATGGTCACTTTGACCTAACCTTCGTGCATTAACAATCAACATTTTTTCCTCATTAGGTAAGTTTGATCTAATGAAGGGCTTGCATTGACGTTAACAGCCAGTAGGTGGCGAAATGAGCCATAGAGGTGGAACTAGACTACATCCATAGAGGTGGAACTAGACTAGATCCATAGATTACTAGACTAGATCAAGAGAGGTGGAGCTAGACGTCCAGCTCCATCTATTTGGCTCTGCAGGGAGCAGTAGTGATGGGAAGTTCGGACCATATTTGACTCAGATCTTTGAATCTCGTTCAGCAAAATGAACAAATCTTTTTTCAAGTCATTTCTTTCATTTCAGCAGAATATAATTAAAATGATACATGTTAAATTCACCAACACATCTAGTACTTACGCAAACGTTGATCACATTTAGAATAAAAAATAAAATATAGGCTATTGCAGCCAAGGCCAAATTATGAGAAAGAGAAATGATTAATTAATAGCTTAGCATTAGGTCTTCAGGCTATACAGTCTGTTAGTTCACCTCACCTCCCGATCCGAGTCATTCTTTCTTTTGTCACGTCGCATTTCTCACATCTGTTCCCCGGAAACAGAAATGATTAGTTCAGCTCTTGAGTCTTCGGGTCAGAGTCGTTCGTTCATCACGTTACAGCTCCATGGGCTAAATGCAGTGTTCTCTGTTGCACGGGGAGCTGCTGTTATATAAAAGCTAGATGATAAAATAATGTAAACACCTGAGACTCAGACAGACGCTTCAGCTTCTATCACTCTGTACGGTCTGTTGTCCTCATCAGGGTCAGCTGTAAAATACACACTCATGAACACTTCAAATTAGCCTCTTATTAAATGTCAGGGTTTAATTTTATGTCTAATGAACACTGTGAGGTCTTACTTCGAGCTCTGTAACATTTCACTGCCAGAATGATGGTCACCAGCACATACGGAGAGGCCGCTACTGCACTGCTGAGGAGCTTCAGTACCGACAGTGGAGCTTTTCCATCTGATAGAACAGGAGGGAAAAATACCATGGATAATAAAATAATTATAATCATACTAATAATAAATTATAATTAATCATATATAAAGCATACATTTACAGCTCATACATTTAAGTTTCATGTGAAGATATGAGTCTGAAAAGTTGTCTGTAACTTAATGTTTCTTTAACCACTTACATTTAATTGAACATTAGGGCAGTTATATTTGCCTTTATGCTAGTGATAAAGGTGATACTGACATCCAAAAAGTCTCATCTCTCTGTAATCTTTTTCCCTCTTTTTTCTCCTCTGAGTCTGATCTTTGTGTGCAGATGTGTGTATAATCCTCTGTGTCTCAGATCTCTGCAGCCCTGAACACAGCACTATCTGTTGGTCTTTTGTTAGAATCGACTGAATAAAAACATCAAATCTGTGTCACCCTAGACACTGCACTCAGTTTCTTTATAACAATATTATCATTTATTTTCACCAATTCAGTAGATTATAAAAGTGTTATCTTTATTCCTGTATATTGTACATCTGTTACTGATGAGAACATTGAAGACTCACGGTGCACTGTGATGTTGACAGGATTACTGCGTCCTCCAGATTCAGACTGACACCAGTAAACTCCAGTGTGTGATGGAGAGAGGGAGCTGATGTTACATGTAGATCCTGAAACTGATGAACAATCATACACTGTCTCACTGTGTGTGTATCCTCTCACTGTCCATGCAGTAGAGTCACTCTGGTCCTCACAGTTCAGTGAGAGAGAGTCAGCAGTAAAGTGTTGAGTTCTGCTGGGATTGATGATCAGAGACACTGGAGGAGATTCACCTGAAACACACACATTATAATTCAGCTCTTATTCTGAAAATTAACATGTATTTTTATTTTATTATGATGTTAATTTCAGTGTACAGTTTAGTAAACATGTGTAACATTAAAATTACCACAGGACTAATACTTGCTCTGATTAGACAATGAAATCCGAATAAAAATCTACTATCAGGTGCTTATTCAGCTGCTTTACACATTCCTCACTAAGGAGTTTAAATATAAACAGTTATTATACAACACATTAGCACAGATACAACACTTAATATTAATAAATGTACATCTGCTACACTCCAACTCAACTCTATTGTTGATTTATTTCCTCACCAGTGATCCACAGTGGCTGTAGGTTACTGTCCCGTGTGTGAAAGACTGGTTCTCCTCTCTCTGCTCTGCACATATAAACTCCTGTGTGATTCACAGTAACAGGACTGAGAGTGTAGGAGCCTCCAGATCCTCTGCTGCTGTCTGAGAGGAGCGCTGTACTGTACCTGAGGGAACCCTGACTGTCTCTGGAGGGAACCTCTGTGTACCAGCTGAATGTCCAGCCTGTAGAGGAGTGTTTAACCTCACAGCTTAGAGTCACTGAGTCTCCTTCAGTCAGCCAGCGCAGTGGAGACACACTCACTACTGCCTCTGCTGCATCTGATGGACAACAAATGTAAAAATAAATAAATAAAATCATACAGAGTGGTAATCTCGTTATATATAATTAATGATAAGATAAAACAAATTCACACACTCACCTGATACAGTCAGTGTAACAGCATCACTGATCTCTGATCTCTGAGAGTCACTTCTCCTCCCTCTGCAGGTGTATTCAGCACTGTCATCATTTCTAACTGAGCTGAAGCTGAACTCCTGTGTTCTACGGTATGGGTAGAGTGTGTTATCTTTCTTATACCAGCTGTATGTCCACTCAGTGTCTCCTCCTCCCTGTATTTCACATCTGAGAGTCACAGTCTCTCCTCTGAACACATGTTTATCAGGCTTTATGGTCACCACAGCTTTAGGACTCTCTACAGAAACATAATTTTATTATTAATTTTGTTATTTTATATTTGTTTTATAATTAACCCAAATACAAACACACTTCAATAATATACAGTTCTAATACTACAACTGCTGTATATTTAAGTGATTAGTGATGATGCAGTGTTTTGCAACCTGTTTTTACTCACCAGTAACATTTACCCAGAGTGCATCACTGTAGTGTGTGTAGTAGACTGGGTTTCCTCTTCCAGCTCTGCACCTGTACTGACCCCCATCAGAGTCTCTAACGGAGCTGATGTTGTAGTAGTCTGTTTCAGTCTCAGTCTCAGTGCTCTGTGTGGGTTTGATCCAGTAAAACTTCCATCCAGCAGACTGCAGCTTCAGTGTACAGGACAGAGTCACTGGGTTTCCTTTCAGTACAGCTCCTTCATGACTTGGTGTGAGTTTAGGTTTAGGTTTTTCTGCAGTTGGAGATGAAACACACAGTTCAGGATGTTAACTGTTCATGTTCTGCTCTCAGAGTGTTTAACACACTAATCACTACTACAGACAAACACACTATTACTGATACACTGTAAAGACTCCTGTCATAGTGAAATTATTCATGAATATCTATCAAAATATTTTGTGGTACTTATGAAAGTAATTTAGTTTTTGTGAGAGTAGATTTAATGTGGAGTACATTGTTCTCTTATTCAAAAAAAAGTGTACAGACAAAATGTACTGCATTATGTTTGACTGTTATTTAAAACATCCTTCAATATGAAATATTTGAATTTTTGTGACTTTAATCCACACTGCATGTAGTGATGTGATGCTGAAGTTAATAAATATTGGTGTGAGGAAGAGATTAACACACACACACACACACACACACACACACACACACACACACACACACACACACACACACACACACACCTGACACAGTGAGTGTAACAGTGTTGCTGGTCTCTGAGGTCTGAGAGTCGCTTCTTCTCCGTCCGCTGCAGGTGTATTTAGCGCTGAGAGACTCTACAGCAGTGAATGAATATTTCCTGCTCTCAGTGTAGGAGGATATTTGGACGTCATCTTTATTCCAGTTGTACATCCACTCAGTGTCTGCATGTCCTCGTATTTCACATGTGAAAGTGACTTCCTGTCCACTGAATATCTGTCCATCAGGCTGCAGAGTCAGAACGGCTTTTGGTCTCTCTGTACAGTTACAACAAATACATCAAATCAGTCAAACACACCCTTCTCTGACCATCTGATATTTAATCAGTGTGTTTTGTAATGATTATGTGTATCAGTGCATGTTACAGGAGTGTAAGATCAGACATGTACCTATCACTGAGAGAGTCACTTCATTACTCCATGCCGTTGACCATCCATCAATAAACCCGTAACATCTGTATCTGTGACTCTGATCTACTTTTATAGTGTAGTAATTTTCAGCCGATCTGTGAACATTAACACGATCTTTGTACCAGTAGTACGGTCCATTTCCTCCTGAAATCCTACATGTGAGTGTAACCGTCTCTCCTCTGAATATTTGAGGTGAATTCGGCTCCACAGACAGAACTGGTGAAAAAGTCAAAAAGCAAACACACAGTGTCAATGTAAACAACTTACATTCTGCATGACAATGTACAAACAATCTTCTCCACCTTAATACAAATCCAACATGTACACAACATAGGCAATAAAATATGTATAAATCACCTTGAGCTTGTCCGACTCGGATAAGTGAAATAAGCACTAAAAAGGGAAGAGGAACAGAGAATATGATGTAACGCTGACTTGTTTCTTTTCTTTAAGAAGACAAATGAGAACAATGTCATATACTGCAACAAATCTATATTTAGTTTCACTTCAGCTATAAGAAATGCAATATATCGACCTGTTTCAATAATGAATGGAGTTTAGAAAAAGCTATTTTCACTCAGGTCACTATGCTGCTCATTACTGTCTCATGTTTAATCTGATCCACATCTGCTAATCTGAAACTGGATTACACACTTCCTTCTCTGTGTCTCACATGAGAAAGGCGCTCCTGTGCACTAAAGCTGTGGTGTAATACATACAGCCTGCAGGATGATGTGTCATATATCAGGAAAAACCTGAGCTCAGTAGCACATACTGGTTAATGAACACACACAGGCTAATGAACACACACAGGTTAATGAACACACACAGGCTAATGAACACACACAGGATAATGAACACACACAGGTTAATGAACACACACAGGTTAATGAACACACACAGGATAATGAACACACACAGGTTAATGAACACACACAGGATAATGAACACACACAGGTTAATGAACACACACAGGATAATGAACACACACAGGCTAATGAACACACACAGGTTAATGAACACACACAGGCTAATGAACACACACAGGTTAATGAACACACACAGGTTAATGAACACACACAGGCTAATGAACACACACAGGTTAATGAACACACACAGGCTAATGAACACACACAGGTTAATGAACACACACAGGCTAATGAACACACACAGGTTAATGAACACACACAGGCTAATGAACACACACAGGCTAATGAACACACACAGGCTAATGAACACACACTGGTTAATGAACACACACAGGTTAATGAACAAACACAGTTTAATGAACACACACAGGTTAATGAACACACACAGGTTAATGAACACACACAGTTTAATGAACACACACTGGTTAATGAACACACACAGGTTAATGAACACACACAGGTTAATGAACACACACAGGCTAATGAACACACACAGGCTAATGAACACACACAGGCTAATGAACACACACTGGTTAATGAACACACACAGGTTAATGAACAAACACAGTTTAATGAACACACACAGGTTAATGAACACACACAGTTTAATGAACACACACTGGTTAATGAACACACACAGGCTAATGAACACACACAGGTTAATGAACACACACAGGCTAATGAACACACACAGGCTAATGAACACACACAGGCTAATGAACACACACTGGTTAATGAACACACACAGTTTAATGAACACACACTGGTTAATGAACACACACAGTATAATGAACACACACAGGTTAATGAACACACACATGTTAATGAACACACACAGTTTAATGAACACACACATGTTAATGAACACACACAGGTTAATGAACACACACAGTTTAATGAACACACACAGGATAATGAACACACACAGGTTAATGAACACACACATGTTAATGAACACACACAGGTTAATGAACACACACAGTTTAAGTATCTTATTTAGCGTCTGAAGGGCAGTACTAAATGGAAAAAATAAGATCTTTAAATAAATACACAATTTAAACTGATCACCCTGTTCAAAAGTTTACACCCCCCTGAATCTTAATGTATCGTGTCACCTTCTCGAGCATCAGTGAGTGTTTTGCACCTTATGTAATAGTTGTGTATGAGTCCCTCAGTTGTCCTCAGTGTGAAAAGACAGATCTGAACATCATATAGCCTGTGTTGGAAAGGGCTAAAATATGCAGAAGATGCTGGAAAAGCAAAGAATGTGCAGGACCTGGAGGATTTTTCTGAAGAACAGGGGGCAGTTTAACTGCTCAGGAGAAACAAGGGACTCGTGAACAACTCTCACAAAACATAAAAACACTCGTGGATCATCCAGGTAACGACACAGTATTAAGAATCAAGGGTGTGTAAACTTTTGAACGGGGTAATTTTCATAAGCTCAGCCATTGTCTTGTGGACTATATGTAAACATCTGTTATGTGAAATAGCTTATTCATGACAGGACTAAATGAACAACAACATGGGATTTTTATGATCAATCTTATTTTGTTAAAAGTATTAAGATTTTGCAGATTCAGCAAGGGGTATGTAAACTTCTGATCACAACTGTATGTTCTCTATATGTCTTTTCTTTACAAAAAGTAAATATATTTGTTTAACTTATTTTGTTATTTGTTAATGAATATTCATATTACATTCATATTATATGAATTCATATTGTTCATATTGTATTTTTAATTGTTTATAAAAGTCCTTGATGTTTTTAAGTGGTTGAATTTTTGTGTGCGTGTGTTGGTAGCAGTGTGTGTGTGTGTGTGTGTGTGTGTGTGTGTGTGTGTGTGTGTGTGTGTGTGTGTGTGTGTGTGTTTGTGTGTGTGAGAGAGAGAGATAATTTGCTTTTGCCTTTAAATATACTGTAAATATATTTATTTGTTATTTTGTTGTTTTTCAAAGTGTGTTGTTAATAAATGTTCAGATTGTAGTGTATTTGTTAATGTTTAATAAAAACCCTTAATCTTATTAAATGGTTGAATTTGAGTTTCCCTACTAAAATGAAGTACATTTAGCAGTTTCTGGGCCACATCTGGCCCGGGGACCAAGCCGACTCTCAGCCAGATCTGTCTTACAGTGCCTGGGCCAGACCCGGGCCAAATAAAACAATATAATTCACTTCATAGTGTGTGGGCCGGATCTGGGCCTGAGGAAATTGTGTGTGTCGGTTTGCAGTGTCTGGGCCGGATCTGGGCCTGAGGAAATTGTGTGTGTCGGTTTGCAGTGTGTGGGCCGGATCTGTGCTGGAGGAAATTGTGTGTGTTGGTTTGCAGTGTGTGGGCCGGTTTTGGGCCGGGGACCCAGGCGCATACTGGACTAGAACTAAAGCAAGTATGTGGACCACAAGTGGCCAGACAAATTTAGCAATCTGGGTGAGAGACGGAGATTTAACAATGTCATGGATAAGGAGACGCGCCCTTCGTCCCTATTCGTCCCAATGTGAATGTTTTTAGAATGCAAGACGAATGTAATGCAAGATGTGTTACATGTAAAATAGTCCATGTTATTACAGTCTAGTTCTCTGTTCAAAGTAGTTATAGTGTTCAGAAACATTTCATATCATTCATGTTCAATACCTGTCCGTTATATACTTTTATAAAAGTCATAAAAGTTATTTTTTTAAATCATGAAAGTTATGAAAAGTAATAAAAAAGCACAAAAACAAAAGCAAAAAAAAAAAAATCTATCTATTTATTGATCTATCTCTCTATATATCAAAAACAGATTTTATATATATATATATATATATATATATATATATATATATATATATATATATATATATATGTGTGTGTGTGTGTGTATATATATATATATATATATATAGATCATCATTATACCTGGTCCCCTACAATATGGAGGGGGGATGGGGGGCATGCCACATGATAGGGAAGGCTTGGGGGGGTTTAGTTACAAAAGGTTGAGAACCTCTGCCATAATGCCATAATGCAACGGGACTGGCACAGACGAGCTGTCAGGATCGGTGCCGAGTAGTATGTCTGGTTTGTATTCATGCTTACCACTTACTACTGATCAGTACTGTACTGTATCAACGACAGAGCAGTAGGTACTGAATCTAACGTAGCAGGTACTGAATCTAATGTAGCAGGTACTGAATCTAATGCAATAGGTACTGAATCTAATGTAGCAGGTACTGAATCTAATGTAGCAGGTACTGAATCTAATGCAATATGTACTGAATCTAATACAGTAGGTACTGAATCTAATTCAGCAGGTACTGAATCTAATGCAGTAGACCTGTCACAGTATGCCTTTTTGGATGCAGCCGCAGTTCTTACCACACAAACACACTCACGCACAACTTATCAACACTATCTTTTATTTATTTATTTAAAAGTAACAACATAACACTCTGATCATGTACTCTCCCTTTCATACCTTATAAGAAACAGAAAATGTTCATCCATGATAAAAGCCCACAAAAATATCATGAACCAAAATCTGATTCACGCTCAGAAAAAACTCCACGTCACCTCAGACACTCTACAACCCAAAATAACACACACATACTGAAGATGGTAGATTTTAGATTCTACACATATGCACTAAAATTAACCAAAAGGTCTTCACTGCAGTCTGTAGAGTAATGACACATTGGATTTTATCCACTACGTACTGCATGTTGTAACACGCATGCACCAACGACAGACACAGTACATCACTGTTATCCATCTATGGTTAGGGTTGGGGTTAGTGGTAAGGTTAGAACATCCAGTACGTAGTATATCTAATCTAATGTCATTACACTACAGGCTGCAGTGAGGACACACCCAATTAACAGCAATCCACATAAACTATGCTGAAAATAAAAAATATTTAGTCCCCTCTGACACCATTGGAACAGCAGGCCAAGTTATTGTTATTCCTGTAGACTGAAGACATTTGGGTTTGAGATCAAAAGATGAAAAGGAGAAGAGAGGTTAGAATTTCAGCTTCTGTTTCCTGGTATTTATATGTAGACATGTTAAACGACATAGAACATAGCACATTTCTTTCAGACCACCCAATTGGTAGATACTAGGAAATAAAAGCTGAAATCCTAAACTCTTGTCTCAATCCATCTTTTGATCACATACCCAAATGTCTTTGGTGTATAGCAGAAACAAATGAATAGGCCTTGCCGTTCCAATAGTTTCAGAGGGGACTGTACTGTACGCTCCCACTGATATCATTATTAATGCAACAAACTAACACTATTCTACATATAAATGTAACCCTTACCTTAACCTCAGTAACCAAATAATAATAAAACTTCTCACAAGGGCTCAACTCAAATGAACTAACTCACACAACTGATATGGATGTACACTGACCCAACAATCATATCAGAGACTCTTACGAAAATGTTCTAATCACATGTTAACCTCATCACACAGGACATTAGACGTCATCTGAACATATTGTTTTAAGCCGCCACTCACTCTACTGAAGACACAAAGAAAACATTTACTCACAGATCATCACACGGAGTGGACGGAGCTCCATCCTGTCACACTGATGAAGGACTGACTGATCAGTGGTCTGTGTTAAAGACACTACACTTCCTGTGTTCTTACACACAGAGAGAAAGTGAGAAAGACTTCCGTTCTGGTCAAAGTTGATGTGCTCTTTTCAGGTGAACCCAGAAATTATAACAACAATTTGCAGAACATAACTTTATTCAACTCCTGAACTTGTACAGTTCCTCTGCTACTTCACTCAGGTTCATGATTGATCTCAACAAGACATCCAGTGGACCTTTCTGTAAAGCTTTTTATCTCGTTTGATTGAATAAGCAAGCTAACTCTTTTAAAAGAACAAGGTCTTTCCTAAATCAAGAAACTTTTCTATTCGGTCAGATTTACTTCAGGTTTTGGGTTTGATGCATTCCATAAAGATCAGAAAAGTTCACTGGACATGATGTCAGAACCTCCTATGAAGCTGGGAGGCAGGGCTTCTGCTAGTCACAAAATGGGGTTCTTAAATCTGCAACCTAGATGTGATCAGTGAAAGGGATTCTAAGATTTAGATTTTTCCAATAAATCTGTGTGTATTTTCATCCATTATATTTGGATAATAATAATAATAATAATAATAATAATAATAATAATAATAATAATATCAATAATTCCTTAGATCAATGTAAGGCTTTTCTAGGCACTCAAAGCGTTTTGTATTGTAGGGGGGGGGGGGGGGGGGGGGGGGGTATGCCAGAACACCCAGTACACCCAGAACACCCAGAACACCCAGATATCGGTGGAGAGGAGAGTGATGTAGCCAATTCAGGGATGGAGATTATTAGGGGGCCATGATGGGGGCCAGTGGGGGAATTTCACCAGGACACCAGGGTTATACAGAAAAATAAGTGTTCTGGGATTTTAATGACCATAGGACCTTGGTTTAATGTCTTATCCCAAAGACTGTGCATTAGGACCCACACTGAGCACCCCACAGAATGAGCACCCCATGCTCTCTTTGCTGCTCCAGCAGCAAGCTTAGTTTTCCCCAGAGAGTCTTCCATGAAGGTAATGGCCAAACTCACCCCTGCTTAGCTGCAGTGGGAAACCAGACGAGATCTACAGGGGGATATGGCTCGAGCAAATGATAAGATAACAATCTGTAAAGCTTCATGTGAAAGTAGGAGGTGTTTTTCTGGAGATGAACAAGTACTGAGTAATGCTGATGACAGGTACTGAATAAATAGGCTTGAGAAATAAAATGCTATTGAAATCTAAAAAAGTTTTAAATGAAAACAAATTAAATGGAAAAAGTGAAAAGAGTCTGATACGTACTCGGGTAAAAGTCTGGAAAAGCAACACAAAAGAAGGAATTAATAATTTGGTGATGTCAGTGAGCTGCAGGCTTGATGAAGTTATTGCAAGCAAGAGATATGCAACCAAACATTAAGTGTTATTTACTTCAGTTTACTTCAACTTATCTGTTCCTACACTTTTGCTCACCTAAAAGTTGTTTGGTCTGATACAAAAGGTTCTATGTTTTATGATGTTTAACACCAAGATGTAAATACCAAGAAATACAAACTCTAAACTCTTGTCTCATATCCATCTTTTGATATGAAATCCAAAGGTCTACAGGTGTACAGCAGAAACAAATGAATTGGCCTTGCTGTTCCAATAGTTTCAGAGGGGACTGTATGTACTAATCCCATAAATAAGTGTTTAGATCTTTTATATTTATTAATCCCCATAGTTAATGTGTGTTTAGATCTTTTATATGTATTAATCCCCATCACTAATTCATGTTTAGGTCTTTAATGTATGCTGCAGTGAGATCTAACATTATGTTTGCTGTTAGTGTTTGCCACAGAAACTAGAGTGAGAACATGCAGGTGTGACTGTTTTAATTTTGGCATTACTGAGAATTTGAATGGCAGCATTTCCTCATTTCTCACACAGCTCAACTACAATATAAACCAAACCACAATAATGTTTCATGTCTTAACTGCTAAACATTTAAAATGTGTAAGCATTAAAATCATTTAAAATCACATATCTGCTGACGAACAAATAAGAACAAATAAACTCTTTGTGTAGTAACGTCAATTAATCACAACATTCATTGCTAGATATAAATGGTTATTTTTTAATGTAAATCAGATCTGAAATGACTGACGTGAGATAATGTGCAGTTGTGTACAGTTTTCAGATAAGACTACACAATGAAGCAGGAAGTCTTAAACTGTATCACTGCTGCCATTTGCAAAAACTTTATCTTCATAGATTAGAGTCTGCACATCTGGAGCTCGACTGTGCTGTTTGAACCTACTGGCTCTACAAGGTACTGCAAGTAAAAACATGATATACAGTGCCCTCCACTAATATTGGCACCCTTGATAAATATGAGCAAAGTAGGCTGTGAAAGACCTTTATATTTTATTCAAAAAATTCACAAAAATTCTCTGGATATCATGTAAAAATATCATGCAAAAAGGAACTCGCTTATCTCCGGACAGAGCTCTCGAAATCTCTGCAGGAATTTACCCCTACTAAACCATCTCACGTCAGTGTGTAGCAGGAGCTCAGAGTGGCTGCCCTCTACATCATCCATAACATCTATTTTTATTTTAATGGAGATCTACCAGCACTTCCTTTGAGATCGACCGGACGTATTGGGCACCCTGATCTACCCCTTTTATTTATTACAGTATTTGGTGAGATGAACTTGACTGGTTTATATCTGTGTGAAGCTGCTTCATTCACAATAATATTATATTCTCTTTTTCTTATTTCATTATTCATTACAAGTCATCTGGACCTCCCATAGAAGTTTGTGTGACAGAAGACAAGACAGCACTCACACTCCGCCCATCTAGTTAACTTCACATCATCTCCCCACACACGCAGTAGTTTAGTCATTGTCTAGACTGCACACGTGGGTCTGCGCTACAGCTCCATTTCACACACACACACACACACACACACACACACACACACACACACACACACACACACACAGGTTTTTATCACACATTACTTCTCCCTGCTGATCCACATCCCCAATAATCACACTACACACACCAGATAAGTTTAAAACAGAACATCTTTATTGACGTGTCTGTATATTTGTATAGTCTGTCTTTGTTTGTGCTGTAGATTGTCCGCGTCCGTCTTCCGGGTCCAGTCCGCCGAGACTACAGCAAGAGGGAGGAGATAAACTCCTGTCCTATTTCTGCACCAGTGTTTATGTGTCTGGGGGAAAAGGGGGACTTTTATTGAAATGAACATGAGGAAGGTGGTTAATATGTGTGTATGTTCACATTATGATCATATTATATGTTTATATCTATATGTTTATGATGATGTATACTTATCTTTATGTGTGAGGTTGTTGTGTTCATACTTACCTGATATTTATTCTTTATAATGGTTCATGCCGAATGGGCGGGGCTTCAGCTTTATAAGCGGGCCGCTTCCCTACATGCGGGGGCTGATGGAAAGTCCGATTCATTTCCACGAACCGGTTCTTTCGGACGGTTTGTTACAATGAACCGGTTCATCGGTTCTTTTGCGTCATCAGACAATGGCGTCACTACACATATCTTTTCTAACAACTCAGTGTCATGTTGCATCAATGAAACCTTCAGATAAAGTCATGTGTGTGAACGCATATTGCTGATTATTGCCTTTTATTCACTTAAGTTAATGGTGTTTGTGGTCATTAACCATTAGTATTTCTAAAAAAAAAAAAAAAAAAAAAAACACAAATTAAAAACAAATGTAAAATGTACATTTTCAAAGACATAGAATTTAATAATGCATAGACTTTTCTAAAATGAATTATACCCAGAAGATGGCACTGCTGTAATCTTTTGACAAGTGCGTAAAGGTGATAAAATGACCACTTTAAAATATTTCCTCATCTGAAATTTTTCATGCTCTCTGTTTAGCTTTAGCCACTTTTTAAACATAATATTAATGAGAAACAGAGCTGATGATTTCTACTGCAATGCAGGTATTTTTCTTGTAGAGTACAACAATAATGATGCATGAGAATGAATATATGCATTGTTTCATAGGACGTCATCACTTGTAAAGCAACTGGAGGTTAATCAGTGAATAACGCCCCTTAATAAAATACAGCTGCTTTGTATACATGTATATTTTAATGCAGGGTATCATTTGTGTGACCTAAAAGTACAACTGTAATTGCTGAAATGCTTACAAATTTAAACCAAAGAATACAATACATGCTTAATACAATGAAACAATGAAGTGATGTTTGTTATGATGAAATGATACATGATCTTTTTAACTGTCGGCTGGAGATTGTGGTTGTACCGTGTGGTGGAAAATACATCAGTGTATCTCTGTATGTGATCATAACGACTTTCAGTTCTGTAGGTGTGAACTGCACACAGATGACATGATGAAGCCCCTCACATGAGTGAAAAAACACTTTCAAGAATAAAAGTTCAGTCACATTGACTTATTACTCTTACTATTACTACTAAATCCTTTTGCTTTACAACCAGTCCTAATAGTGGCACAAGTAATCAATAAAATACACCCTGTAAATACTTCTTAATGCTGTCCATACACACGTTCTTAATCCCCCCCCCCACACACACACATTTTAAACCAAATAAGTGCAAAGAACCTGTACAAAACAATCTCACTCCGATTTTACTGTCACTGCACACATGATGAACTTCTCTCTCTCTTCTCTCTCGTCTGTTCAGTTGTGTATTCACTCCTCCAGCACCTGTAAATGAACATTTACAGCAGTTTTAGATTTTAGTTCCTGAAATGGTTAAACTTTGGTGTTTTAAGCCAACAGCAAATCATTAAGGAACATTTAAAAGGCAATGCAAATTTATATTTCAGTATATTCAGTAATTATAAAATATAAAGCAGTAAATAGTGATGGCTTATTTAAGGAGAAACTGTCATGTATGTTATTACACTGCAATATTTGCACTTCTTATAGGAGTGTCAGTGTACTATACGAGGAGGAAATTACATGAAAATGCATCAAAGATGTGATTTTAAACCACTTTATCTTTTATTAATAGAAATGTTACTAGGGTATTTTGCAAAAAATTGGATTGGAAGTAGAGTCAACAATTGATGATTGTTTGATGTCGTCTTGAACAAGAGACACGGGCTTGTTTAATCCACACACTGTATTCCACAGTAACTAATGATACATCAGCAAAAACGAGTCTTTGTGAATGTAAAATTATAGGGCCAGGTAGTGGTGGGAGATATATACATATAGTACAAATAAAAAGTGTATTAAACCCAGTTTCTACTGTGAAAAACTGTGAAGGCAGCTGATTTATTTGTCATAATATGCATTATACGTTCAGCTGTGGGATCTGGTTGCCATAGGGTTGTTTTTTTTTTTTTCTATAGACTGAGGTTTATTTGTTTTCCTAAATTTGTTTAGAAGTTTTCTTTAAAAGTAAAGATCAAGCCCAGGAAATGAAAGTTCTAGAGGACTCTCACTTTGTGTACTGAGTGTTTGAGCTGTGAGAGGAACCAGAATGCACAGCTCTATTTTCTACTGCTAAGAGCTATAGAGCATTTCTACAGTTGACTCACTTCCGCTGTGATTACATCATGATACCCAGCAGCTGGTAAGACTTGCAGCAACAGGAAGAGGGGACACTGGAGCTGCTTTTTGACATTATTTGATTTTAGAATTGCTTTAGGTGTAGTAATTTAGAAAGTTGTTAACAATCTAACTGAGGCTGTAGCATTTATATTACACTATTTATATTTATAACTGTTTATAACTCCGACTGAACTCCTACTGAGCAAGGCACAAAACTTGAACTAGGTTTTCTATACAATTCTAAGATCTCTCCAAGTATTTCTATCTCAATTTGAGATTTGAAAATAGAACAGATTTTGTCTTACCTATGTGTTCTGCTTCAGCTGTGAGTAAACAGTTCCATACTCTACACTGGCCTTCACTAGATGTAAACAAGAAACGCTGAATTAATGTCATTAATGCCATCTCAACTGTTAAATACACATGAACTATATGAATTGGTTAATAAATCAGAAAACAATAAAAAGTAATGTACATGCAGATTTATATAAATATGTACAGATAGCTTTACCCTGATTTTTCTTTGCTTTTTTCTGTGGCTTGATTTCAAGCTCAGTGTAAATCACATCACTGGGTCCAGCATCATCATCTGCAGTGACGGTGAACAGAACAAAACAAACACAGATAACATTTTAATCTGAATCAACCTTTGTAAAAAAAAAAAAGAAACGAAAAAGAAAAAGAGATCAGTGTGGAGAATTACAGGTGCATGATGGGATGTAACTGAACACAGTTTTAAATGTGGAGCTTATCGTCACTTCTCCTTGTTATGGGTTTGAACTACATGTTCAATTATTATTTTTTATTTTTAAACTTGAAAAATTTTGTATGCACATTTACTGATGCTTAGTGTGTGTGTGTGTGTGTGTGTATATATATATATATATATATATATATATATATATATATATATATATATATATATACACACACACACACACACACACACACACACACACACACACACACACACACACACACACACACACACACACAATGGCACATGTCAGGGGTGGGATATATTAGTCAGGAAGTGAACAATCAGTCCTTGAAGTTGATGTGCTGGAGGCGACTTTGACAAGGGCCAAATTGTTATAGCTAGACGACTGGATCAGAGCATCTCCATAATGCAGTGGGTAGTATCTACCAAAAGTGGTCTAAGGAAGGACAACCAGTGAACCGACGACAGCATCATGGGCACCCAAAGCTCACTGATGCATGTGGGGAGCAAAGGCCAGCCTGCCTATTCTAATCCCACAGAGGAGCTACTGTAGCACAAACTACTGCTGTAAATGTTAATGCTGGCTATGTTAGAAAGGTGTCAGAAAACACAGTGCATCGCAGATTGCTGTGTATAGGGCTGTATAACAGCAGACCAGTCAGAGTGTCATGGAAGAAGGTGGCCTGGTGTGATGAAGCACTTTTTCTTTTACATCATGTGGACGGCCAGGTGCGTGTGCATCGCTTATCTGCGGAGGAGATGGCACCAGGATGCACTATGGGAAGAGCGCAAGCCAGTGGAGCCAGTGTGATGCTCTGGGCAATGTTCTGCTGAGAAACCTTGGGTCCTAGCTTTCATGTGGATGTTATGTTGACACATACCACCTACTGAAACATTGTCGCAGACCAAGTACACCTTAATGGCAACGGTATTCCCTAACGTGGCCTCTTTAGGGAAATAAAATAACACAAAAAATAACCGTTATTTCTAATCTTTTCAGTCAAATACTGTGCTGCAAACATCAATGTTAGATTTATCTTGTCAGTACTGGCAAGTGACCATGGTATAACTGCACATCGAGTGGTTCTTTGCCTCCACGTAGTGTATTAAAATCATGTAATGTACACCTAGCCAAGGATTATCCCTTACACATGTGGTATTATGTAGAATATATTATATAATAAACAGGTTTTAGTAGTTCCTTTCTTTCTGAGGTTTATAGTGGAACTGACACCTAAAATGGGAGGTGCATGCAGATTTTTAGTATAGTAGATGATTGAATGTACTGTAGACTGTAAATATTTTTTATATATAAAATGTGAAGTTGCAGTATAAAAATACTCCACCTTTATTCTTGTATGACTCCTTTTTCTTCATGACCTGTGCATAAACGGCCCCACTGAGTTCAGCTGCAGCTTCACCTAATCACAGTGCAATGTGATCGTCACTACAGGAGATGTATTTACTGTATGGTGTTAATCTGAGATTTATTCCTTCTAGTGCAAGTGGAAATATCTGACATGAAATAAAGAAATCTCTCACTTTTACTTGCGTTCTCCACAGTGGCATAAATGTGCACATCTACAGAAAGGAGTGCAAATAAAGAATAAACAGGAGAAATTTTCAGACAATTCTGAAAACAATTCCACTGAAATGAACATTGTTAAATTAGCTTGTTAGTAAGAACATGATCTTATATTGAATTACTGTATATGTAGTGAGGTGTGCCGTGACTAAAACGTCATCCTTATTAACTACATGGCCAATGGGCTCTCTCCCTACCATAGTATATAAGCTGTTGTTTAGGCCTCACGGAATGCGTCATGATCGAAAACCCACGCCTTCTTTTCGTTGCTACGGACTACAGAGGTATGTGGTTTTAGCTTTATTGCTTAGCTGTTTGATGCTAGCGTTGTCCACTTATCATGCGATTTATTTATTTAGAGTGACGTTAGGCTGCCGAGACTGTGCATGTGTGGTGTGCCGTCAGGGCTCTCAACTGTGTAGCATGGTAGTTTAACGTAGCTCCGGTCGGAGCACCAGCTGTTGCCGTCACAACTATTAAAGACGCTATCATGATTTTCGGATGTTCCATTGTGAGTATCATGTCATCGGATCACGGTAGGTAAATCGTTTAGTTCTATTACTCGAGCTAAACTCTATTGCATGCATTCCTAATTGAGGTTGTAACACCTGTTTGTTCTTAGGGTCCTCGATTTTGCATGCGTTAAGGCGGGCTGAGTGAGATGTGGTCATATCGGTATAACGCCTCCCCCTCATTCGTGGAGCCACGTTGCTGCTTGGTTGCTTTGGGGCTGCTTGCTGTTTGGTTTTGCTGCTTGATGGTCTGATTTGGTTTTATTTTGTTCTGCTTTGTTTCGTTATTTTGTTTTGTGTTGGTTACTGTCACTAAGATCAGTTTTCTTTAATTAACTGTGTTGTAACAGTCTTTATCAGTTATGCTGATACTGCTATGTGGTACTAGTGGTTTTGGTCAGTCTTGGTAAACTTGCTACCAGTAATCAGTTTGAGTGTGAGGTTGTGTGTTTTTGTGACAGTAAGTTTGTCTTTGTTTTGTTTTATTCTGTCGTTTGTCAGATTTGAGCGTATTGTAATTGATTTTGTGTGTTTTTGTTATCTCCTTGTAGGAGCTGAGTGCTTCCTGAGGCTGGGAGGAGTTCTTTGCTGCACCTTTGTCTTTACTTAATTAAGGGTCATTATTATTGCTGTGTTTATTCTCGGTGAATTTTGAGGGTATGATTTTGATTAGTGGGGTGCTTTTGCCTTTTGTATAGTTGGTGCTGTCGTACTAGCCTGCCCTTCATACAGGAAGCCTCAGTCCTCCTATGATTATTGTTAACTTCCTCTTGTGACTGTTTTATTTGACCAATGCCTGACTGTGTTGGATGTTGTTTCTTTTAAATAATTCTTGACCAGTCTTTTTAACTTTAAAATAAAATGTATTCTTGTATGGAAACCCATGCCTCTTGCCCGTTCTAAGTGGAACGTACTTGCGTGTCTTTATTTGGGTTATTTTCCCTGTTTTCTCAGTGGCGTAGTTGGTACAAAAACGAAACAAATGAGTCGCATAGCTACACGTGGCGTAGTTGGCAGGATTTATGAGGATCTCCATAGTACAGTTTGTTGTTGCAAAAAAAAGAGCCACATTGCTACATATACATAAGGAAAGTATTCATTATGTGACACATTCTCTGACCGGTCTGAAGTGGAGTGTGTCCTGACTGAGAATCCTCAGCTCCTGACTGACTCGGGTTCTGGCCTGGTGTCTGATTGCTGTTCTGCTGTATGTCTCTGTCCTTTCCTGTATGAGAAGACAGAAATTCTTCATTTGCTCAATTTATAAACCATACAAACTTTATTTTAGAGAACGCTTATAAGTTAGTGTATATGTCGCTGAAATGTACCAACAGTAATTACAAGCCACTAAATGTGTAAGCAACAATTGGTCTCATTTATGAAGCTGGATATGAACAAATTTATTTGAAAATCATTCACAGGAGCCTTTTCATACATAATGTGTTACTCATGAGAATCCAGTTAGTTTAGAAAACAATAGTGTATCCTACAAGAGCTCTTGAGTGCTGAGACGGATGTACTTGCAGAATAAAGTTTAATAAAGCAAAACATACACAAATCAATACAGACGAGGCAGGAGAGCATACTTGACAAAGTGGGAGAAACAAAGCCAGACACAGAGTGAGCTGCGAACAGTGACTATATACAGACTGGCGCTTATTAACCAGAAAGAGAGTCAGGTGCGGGTGGTCATGTGACTGGTACAGACTTGTGGTGGCTGCTGGGATTTGAAGTCCAGAATGCCTTCTGGGAATTCATATAACACTGTGTCATAAATGCACTTGATTCAATTTACAGCTGATTGGAATTTATCATACACATGAGTATGAAGAAAAGCAGCAATGCTAAGACTTGTGTAAATCTAGTGGGATTTTTTTTTTTTTTATTAGATTGGCCTACAAAAACATTTAGACACAAGTTGAATTTGATAAAAATTAATAAATGAGCACCAAATTGTGCAATTGTAAGTGCACTGTGTCCCAATTAGTATTCTTTTCCTATTTTTATTAGTTTGGTAACTATTTCTTATTTAATGGAAGCATTGTACGTTAGTTGAATGATAATTAAGGATGTGTAAAATCCTGTGTAACGAGAGTAATTATTGAGTGTCAGATACCAGTCATGGACCATTTTGTTAACGTTTATTTCCATGTTAGTGTAATGTATACTATTTCATGTTTAATAGACTAAGCTTTGTAGAAGTACTGATTATATTATAAGCAATTTAGTGAAAACTAGTTATCAGACCTTGGATGGATTTGTGCCACCAACGCAGGATCAGTAAAAGGATGATGAACAGCAAGGCCAAACTCAGTCCCACAGACACAAATACTATATCAGTACTGGATCCAGACCCTGAGTCTGAGGAAAGAAAGACACAAATGAAAAAACCTGCTGTCATTACAGTTCGCAAAAATACTAGCCTTGACACTAACGTACATTCTAATAATAGTCCAATTTCTAATCTTCCATTTCTGTTCAGACGGTTTTAAAGAGTGTTTACCAGCAATCTCTCTGAGCCTTTCCAATCACATCTACATTCTCTACTCAGACTGCTCTTCAACAGGCCACTCATAATCTACTCCTTTCTGCTGATGCTGGTGCCTTTCCTCTATCAGGATTTCTAGCTTGGTTCATGTTTCCTTTTCTCTCCTGCCCCGTCACACATGATATCCCAGTCCTTGGCCCCCTCCTTTTCACTACAGGTACAGTATATGCATCCACTTGCCCACATATGCATCCACTTTCCACATCATTAACTGTATACATTCATGATCTAAAATAATGGATGGACTCCAACGTTCTTAAATTAAATTAAACTGATAAAACAGACATTTTTCTAGCACCCAAAACTCCACTGTTATGAATTCCAGGTATTTCATTTGATATTGATGGCATTACCGTTACACCTTCTGGAAACGTTCACAATCTAGTTATAATTTTTTGATAACACACTTTCATTTGAACTCTGCATTAGGTCACTCACAACAATCTTTTTTTTTTTTTTTATCAGCTCTTATTGATCCTTTTTTGCTGTAGTCCTTACTCAAACCAAGCACAGATTAGATTTGTACTCTATCATTAACACTGTTTACCCATCTCACAGAGAATCAAACAAACACTCTCTTAATTCTCACACAGTACATGGCCTCGCCGTAACTCTCTACACCCTGGAGTCTTAGATCCACCAGTACTGATCTACTAGTGGCTCCTAACGACCAGACTGACAAGAATGAGCAAAATATTTAGTGCCGTAATCCACCTCTAGGCCTTTAACTGCACCTCCTTAATCCTAAAACATACATTTTTTACTAACACAAAAATGACCTCTTTTTCTTCCTGTTCGTCATTTAATTAACAGCCAGTTTCAGTTTTAGGTGCTACGTGCTACAGAATCAAATTTATTATTATTATTATTATTATTATTATTAGTAGTAGTAGTAGTAGTAGTAGTAGTAATCACTGCACGTTTTAATGTTATTTTTACAAAGGGAATCAAATACTTTGAAAGCTGACTGAAAACACTGTGCATATAAACTTTGTTAATAAAAAGAGAATCAAATAAAAAGAAATTCTCTCAAGGTTTTTCACCTCTGACTGAAACCCAGCTTTTGGGTGACTCTCCTCTCTCTGGGTGTTTACAGTGGTAGAAACCTTCATCTGACTTTGAGACAGTACTGATGGTCATCTCTCCTGTAATCTGGGACTGGACAACTGAACTATCTTTATAGAAATCAACACCAGAAGCTGAGGTCTTTGAGTTGCGAGATAAACAATGTAAAGTCAGAGGATGTCCCTCAGTCACAGGATGGACAGGACTGTCCAGGATCACATGACCATCTGTAGGAAAGAGAAAGAAGACACTGAAATCAGAAAGTGTGTAAAATACAGTAATGATTTTAACACAGAGAGCTACAGTAAATCAGTGGTAGATATCAGAGAGAGTGTACACAGTGCAGCGCTCACAGAGTCTTCATGTGTGAAAGAGAAAATGTGCTTAAATGCCAGTTTTATCAGTAACATTCAGATGTGAAAGCAGCTTTCACTGTAATATTCTTAACATCCTGAAACTAAACTAGTCTTCATGAGTTATTCTTATTTCTGTTTATATTCTTATTGTTAAAACATTGTGAGAAGCTTTTTTAGGTTTACCCTCTGCAGTCTAACTTCTATATGGGGATAATAGTTTTATTTACGTAAGTCTAATGTCTTTATGCCTCTATTGCTATCATCTCTTTGTATTTTTCTTCTCTTTTTCTTCTCTGAGTCTGATCTTTGTGTACAGATGTGTGTATAAACCTCTGGGTCTCAGATCTCTGCAGCCCTGAACACAGCGCTATCTGTTGGTCTTTTGTTAGAATCGACTGAATAAAAACATCAAATCTGTGTCACCCTAGACACTGCACTCAGTTTCTTTATAACAATATTATAATTTATTTTCACCAATTCAGTAGATTATAAAAGTGTTATCTTTATTCCTGTATATTGTACATCTATTACTGATGAGAACATTGAAGACTCACGGTGCACTGTGATGTTGACAGGATTACTGCGTCCTCCAGATTCAGACTGACACCAGTAAACTCCAGTGTGTGATGTAGAGAGGGAGCTGATGTTACATGTAGATCCTGAAACTGATGAACAATCAGACACTGCCTCACTGTGTGTGTATCCTCTCACTGTCCATCCAGTAGAGTCACTCTGGTCCTCACAGCTCAGTGAGAGAGAGTCAGCAGTAAAGTGTTGAGTTCTGCTGGGATTGATGATCAGAGACACTGGAGGAGATTCACCTGAAACACACACATTATAATTCAGCTCTTATTCTGAAAATTAACATGTATTTTGATTTTATTATGATGTTAATTTCAGTGTACAGTTTAGTAAACATGTGTAACATTAAAATTACCACAGGACTAATACTTGCTCTGATTAGACAATGAAATCCGAATAAAAATCTACTATCAGGTGCTTATTCAGCTGCTTTACACATTCCTCACTAAGGAGTTTAAATATAAACAGTTATTATACAACACATTAGCACAGATACAACACTTAATATTAATAAATGTACATCTGCTACACTCCAACTCAACTCTATTGTTGATTTATTTCCTCACCAGTGATCCACAGTGGCTGTAGGTTACTGTCCCGTGTGTGAAAGACTGGTTCTCCTCTCTCTGCTCTGCACATATAAACTCCTGTGTGCTTCACAGTAACAGGACTGAGAGTGTAGGAGCCTCCAGATCCTCTGCTGCTGTCTGAGAGGAGCGCTGTACTGTACCTGAGGGAACCCTGACTGTCTCTGGAGGGAACCTCTGTGTACCAGCTGAATGTCCAGCCTGTAGAGGAGTGTTTAACCTCACAGCTTAGAGTCACTGAGTCTCCTTCAGTCAGCCAGCGCAGTGGAGACACACTCACTACTGCCTCTGCTGCATCTGATGGACAACAAATGTAAAATAAAATAAAATCAAATCATACAGAGTGGTAATCTTGTTATATATAATTAATGATAAGATAAAACTAACTCACACACTCACCTGATACAGTGAGTGTAACAGCATCACTGATCTCTGAGCTCTGAGAGTCACTTCTCCTCCCTCTGCAGGTGTATTCAGCACTGTCATCATTTCTAACTGAGCTGAAGCTGAACTCCTGTGTTGTGCGGGATGGGTAGAGTGTGTTATATTTCTTATACCAGCTGTATGTCCACTCAGTGTCTCCTCCTCCCTGTATTTCACATCTGAGAGTCACAGTCTCTCCTCTGAACACATGTTTATCAGGCTTTATGGTCACCACAGCTTTAGGACTCTCTGCAGAAACATAATTTTATTATTCATTTTATTATTTTATTTTTGTTTCATTATTAAACCGAATACAAACACACTTCAATAATATACAGTTCTAATACTACAACTGCTGTATATTTAAGTGATTAGTGATGATGCAATGTTTTGCAACCTGTTTTCACTCACCAGTAACATTTACCCAGAGTGCATCACTGTAGTATGTGTAGTAGACTGGGTTTCCTCTTCCAGCTCTGCACCTGTACTGACCTCCATCAGAGACACTAACGGAGCTGATGTTGTAGTAGTCTGTTTCAGTCTCAGTCTCAGTGCTCTGTGTGGGTTTGATCCAGTAAAACTTCCATCCAGCAGACTGCAGCTTCAGTGTACAGGACAGAGTCACTGGGTTTCCTTTCAGTACAGCTCCTTCACGACTTGATGTGAGTTCAGGTTTAGGTTTTTCTGCAGTTGGAGATGAAACACACAGTTCAGGATGTTAACTGTTCATGTTCTGCTCTCAGAGTGATTAACACACTAATCACTACTACAGACAAACACACTATTACTGATACACTGTAAAGACTCCTGTCATAGTGAAATTATTCATGAACATCTATCAAAATATTTTGTGGTATTTGTGAAAGTAATTTAGTTTTTGTGAGAGTAGATTTAATGTGAAGTACATTGTTCTCTTATTCAAGAAAAAGTGTACAGACAAAATGTACTGCATTATGTTTGACTGTTATTTAAAACATATTTCAATATGAAATATTTGAATTTTTGTGACTTTAATCCACACTGCATGTAGTGATGTGATGCTGAAGTTAATAAATATTGGTGTGAGGAAGAGATTAACACACACACACACACACACACACACACACACACACACACACACACACACACACACACGCGCGCGCACACACACACCTGACACAGTGAGTGTAACAGTGTTGCTGGTCTCTGAGGTCTGAGAGTCGCTTCTTCTCCGTCCGCTGCAGGTGTATTTAGCGCTGAGAGACTCTACAGGAGTGAATGAATATTTCCTGCTCTCAGTGTAGGAGGATATTTGGACACCATCTTTATTCCAGTTGTACATCCACTCAGTGTCTGCATGTCCTCGTATTTCACATGTGAAAGTGACTTCCTGTCCACTGAATATCTGTCCATCAGGCTGCAGAGTCAGAACGGCTTTTGGTCTCTCTGTACAGTTACAACAAATACATCAAACCAGTCAAACACACCCTTCTCTGACCATCTGATATTTAATCAGTGTGTTTTGTAATGATTATGTGTATCAGTGCATGTTACAGGAGTGTAAGATCAGACATGTACCTATCACTGAGAGAGTCACTTCATCGCTCCATGCCGTTGACCGTCCATCAATAGACCCGTAACATCTGTATCTGTGACTCTGATCTACTTTTATAGTGTAGTAATTTTCAGCAGAACCGTGACTATAAACACCATCTTTGTACCAGTAGTACGGTCCACTCCATCCTGAAATCCTACATGTGAGTGTAACCGTGTCTCCTCTGAATATTTGAGGTGAATTCGGCTCCACAGACAGAACTGGTTTAAACACTGCTGGAAAAGTCAAAAAGCAAACACACACTGTCAATGTAAACAACTTACATTCTGCATGACAATGTACAAACAATCTTCTCCACCTTAATACAAATCCAACATGTACACAACATAGGCAATAAAATATGTATAAATCACCTTGAGCTTGTCCGACTCGGATAAGTGAAATAAGCACTAAAAAGGGAAGAGGAACAGAGAATATGATGTAACGCTGACTTGTTTCTTTTCTTTAAGAACACAAATGAGAACAATGTCATATACTGCAAAAAATCTATATTTAGTTTCACTTCAGCTATAAGAAATGCAATATATCAACCTGTTTCAATAATGAATGGTGTTTAGAAAAAGCTATTTTCACTCAGGTCACTATGCTGCTCATTACTGTCTCATGTTTAATCTGATCCACATCTGCTAATCTGAAACTGGATTACACACTTCCTTCTCTGTGTCTCACATGAGAAAGGCGCTCCTGTGCACTAGAGCTGTGGTGTAATACATACAGCCTGCAGGATGATGTGTCATATATCAGGAAAAACCTGAGCTCAGTAGCACATACAGGCTAATGAACACACACAGGTTAATGAACACACACAGGTTAATGAACACACACAGGTTAATGAACACACACAGGATAATGAACACACACAGGTTAATGAACACACACTGGTTAATGAACACACACAGGATAATGAACACACACAGGATAATGAACACACACTGGTTAATGAACACACACAGGTTAATGAACACACACAGGTTAATGAACACACACAGGATAATGAACACACACAGGTTAATGAACACACACTGGTTAATGAACACACACAGGATAATGAACACAAACAGGTTAATGAACACACACAGGCTAATGAACACACACAGGCTAATGAACACA
Organism: Ictalurus punctatus; assembly: GCF_001660625.3. Classification (NCBI taxonomy): domain Eukaryota; kingdom Metazoa; phylum Chordata; class Actinopteri; order Siluriformes; family Ictaluridae; genus Ictalurus; species Ictalurus punctatus. The sequence continues at coordinate 2,030,360 of NC_030422.2, read as the reverse complement.
CACAGGTTAATGAACACACACAGGCTAATGAACACACACAGGATAATGAACACACACAGGTTAATGAACACACACTGGTTAATGAACACACACAGGATAATGAACACAAACAGGTTAATGAACACAAACAGGCTAATGAACACAAACAGGCTAATGAACACACACAGGTTAATGAACACACACAGGCTAATGAACACACACAGGATAATGAACACACACAGGTTAATGAACACACACAGGTTAATGAACACACACAGGCTAATGAACACACACAGGTTAATGAACACACACAGGCTAATGAACACACACAGGTTAATGAACACACACAGGTTAATGAACACACACAGGCTAATGAACACACACAGTTTAATGAACACACACTGGTTAATGAACACACACAGGATAATGAACACACACATGTTAATGAACACACAGTTTAATGAACACACACAGGTTAATGAACACACACAGGATAATGAACACACACTTGTTAATGAACACACACAGGTTAATGAACACACACAGGATAATGAACACACACAGGTTAATGAACACACACAGGTTAATGAACACACAGTTTAAGTATCTTATTTAGCGTCTGAAGGGCAGTACTAAATGGAAAAAATGAGATCTTTAAATAAATACACAATTTAAACTGATCACCCTTTTCAAAAGTTTACACCCCCCTGAATCTTAATGTATCGTGTCACCTTCTCGAGCATCAGTGAATGTTTTGCACCTTATGTAATAGCTGTGTACGAGTCCCTCAGTCGTCCTCAGTGTGAGAGACAGATCTGAACATCATATAGCCTGTGTTGGAAAGGGCTAAAATATACAGAAGATGCTGGAAAAGCAAAGAATGTGCAGGACCTGGAGGATTTTTATGAAGAACAGGGGGCAGTTTAACTGCTCAGGAGAAACAAGGAACTCGTGAACAACTCTCACAAAACATAAACACACTCGTGGATCATCCAGGTAACGACACAGTATTAAGAATCAAGGGTGTGTAAACTTTTGAACGGGGTAATTTTCATAAACTCAGCTATTGTCTTGTGGACTATATGTAAACATCTGTTATGTGAAATAGCTTATTCAGGACAGGACTAAATAAACAACAACATGGGATTTTTATGATCAATCTTATTTTGTTAAAAGTATTAAGATTTTGCAGATTCAGCAAGGGGTATGTAAACTTCCGACCGCAACTGTATGTTCTCTATATGTTTTTTCTTTACCAAAAGTAAATATATTTGTTTAACTTATTTTGTTATTTGTTAATGAATCTTCATATTACATTCATATTATATGAATTCATATTGTTCATATTGTATTTTTAATTGTTTATAAAAGTCCTTGATGTTTTTAAGTGGTTGAATTTTTGTGTGCGTGTGTTGGTAGCTGTGTGTGTGTGCGTGTGTGTGTGAGAGACAGAGAGAGAGAGAGAGATAATTTGTTTTTGCCTTTAAATATACTGTAAATATATTTATTTGTTATTTTGTTGTTTTTAAAAGTGTGTTGTTAATAAATGTTCATATTGTAGTGTATTTGTTAATGTTTAATAAAAACCCTTAATCTTATTAAATGGCTGAATTTGAGTTTCCCTACTAAAATGAAGTACATTTAGCAGTTTCTGGGCCACATCTGGCCCGGGGACCAAGCCGACTCTCAGCCAGATCTGTCTTACAGTGCCTGGGGCAGACCTGGGCCAAATAAAACAATATAATTCACTTTACAGTGTGCGGGCCGGATCTGGGCCTGAGGAAATTGTGTGTGTCGGTTTGCAGTGTGTGGGCCGGATCTGGGCTGGAGGAAATTGTGTGTGTCGGTTTGCAGTGTGTGGGCCCGGGGACCCAGGCGTATACTGGGCTAGAACTAAAGCAAGTATGTGGCCCACAAGTGGCCAGACAAATTTTGCTATGTGGGTGAGAGACGGAGATTTAACAATGTCATGGATAAGGAGACGCGCCCTTCGTCCCTATTCGTCCCAATGTGAATGTTTTTAGAATGTAAGACGAATGTAATGCAAGATGTTTTACATGTAAAATAGTCCATGTTATTACAGTCTAGTTCTCTGTTCAAAGTAGTTATAGTGTTCAGAAATATTTCATATCATTCAGGTTCAATACCTGTCCGTTATATCTATATTTTTATTGATCTATCTATCTATCTATCTATCTATCAAAAACAGATTATAGAATATATATATATATATATATATATATATATATATATATATATATATATATATATATATATATATATATATATATAAAATAGATCACTATTATACCTGGTCCCCTCTAATATGGAGGGGGGATGGGGGGCATGCCAAATGATAGGGGAGGCTTGCAGGGGGTTTAGTTACAAAAGGTTGAGAATCCTTCCATAATGCAACGGGACTGGCACAGATGAGCTGTCAGAATCGGTGCCGAGTAGTATGTCTGGTTTGTATTCATGCTTACCACTTACTACTGATCAGTACTGTACTGTATCAACGACAGAGCAGTAGGTACTGAATCTAGTGTAGCAGGTACTGAATCTAATGTAGCAGGTAGGCTACTGAATCTAATGCAATAGGTACTGAATCTAATGTAGCAGGTACTGAATCTAATGCAAAAGGTACTGAATCTAATGTAGCAGGTACTGAATCTAATGCAATAGGTACTGAATCTAATACAGTAGGTACTGAATCTAATGCAATAGGTACTGAATCTAATATAGTAGGTACTGAATCTAATGCAGCAGGTACTGAATCTAATGCAGCAGGTAGGCTACTGAATCTAATGCAGTAGACCTGTCACAGTATGCCTTTTCGGATGCAGCCGCAGTTCTTACCACACACACACTTAAGCACAACTTATCAACACTATCTTTTATTTATTTATTTAAAAGTAACAACATAACATGTTCCTGTACTCTTCCTTTCATACCTTCTAAGAAACAGAAAATGTTCATCCATGATAAAAGCCCACGAAAATATCACAAACCAAAATCTGATTCACGCTCAGAAAAAACTCCACATCACCACATACACTCTACAACCCAAAATAACACACAAATCTTGAAGATGGTAGATTTTAGATTCCACACATATGCACTAAAATTAACCAAAAGGTCACTGCAGTCTGTAGCGTAGTGACACATTGGATTTTATCCACTACGTACTGCATGTTGTAACACGCATGCACCAACGGCAGACACAGTACATCACTGTTATCCATCTATGGTTAGGGTTGGGGTTAGTGTTAAGGTTAGAACATCCAGTACGTAGTATATCTAATCTAATGTCATTACACTACAGGCTGCAGTGAGGACACACCCAATTAACAGCAATCCACATAAACTATGCTGAAAATAAAAAATATTTAGTCCCCTCTGACACCATTGGAACAGCAGGCCGAGTTATTGTTATTGCTGCAGTCTGAAGACATTTGGGTTTGAGATCAAAAGATGAAAAAGAGAAGAGAGGTTAGAATTTCAGCTTCTGTTTCCTGGTATTTATATGTAGACGTGTTAAACGACATAGAACATAGCACATTTCTTTCAGACCACCCAATTGGTAGATACTAGGAAATAAAAGCTGAAATCCTAAACTCTTGTCTCATATCCATCTTTTGATCGCAAACCCAAATGTCTTTGGTGTACAGCAGAAACAAATGAATAGGCCTTGCCGTTCCAATAGTTTCAGAGGGGACTGTACTGTACGCTCCCACTGATATCATTATTAATGCAACTAACTAACACTATTCTATATATGAATGTAACCCTTACCTTAACCTCAGTAACCAAATAATTAAAAAAAAAGTTCTCACAAGGGCTCAACTCAAATGAACTAACTCACACAACTGATATGGATGTACACTGATCCAACAATCATATCAGAGACTCTTACGAAAATGTTCTAATCACATATTAACCTCATCACACAGGACATTAGACTTCATCTGAACATATTGTTTTAAGCCGCCACTCACTCTAATGAAGACACAAAGAAAACATTTACTCACAGATCATCACACGGAGTGGACGGAGCTCCATCCTGTCACTCTGATGAAGGACTGACTGATCAGTGGTCTGTGTTAAAGACACTACACTTCCTGTGTTCTTACACACAGAGAGAAAGTGAGAAAGACTTCCGTTCTGGTCAAAGTTGATGTGCTCTTTTCAGGTGAACCCAGAAATTATAACAACAATTTGCAGAACATAACTTTATTCAACTCCTGAACTTGTACAGTTCCTCTGCTACTTCACTCAGGTTCATGACTGATCTCAACAAGACATCCAGTGGACCTTTCTGTAAAGCTTTTTATCTCGTTTGATTGAGTAAGCAAGCTAACTCTTTTAAAAGAACGAGGTCTTTCCTAAATCAAGAAACTTTTCTATTCTGTCAGATTTACTTCAGGTTTTGGGTTTGATGCAGTCCATAAAGATCAGAAAAGTTCACTGGACATGATGTCAGAACCTCCTATGAAGCTGGGAGGCAGGGCTTCTGCTAGTCACAAAATGGGGTTCTTAAATGTAAAACCTAGATGTGATCAGTGAAAGGGATTCTAAGATTTAGATTTTTCCAATAAATCTGTGTGTATTTTCATCCATTATATTTGGATAATAATAATAATAATAATCCAATTCAGGGATGGGGATTATTAGGGCGCCATGATGGGGGCCAATGGAGGAATTTCACCAGGACACCAGGGTTATACAGAAAAATAAGTGTTCTGGGATTTTAATGACCATAGGACCTTGGTTTAATGTCTCATCCCAAAGACTGTGCATTAGGACCCACACTGAGCACCCCACAGAGTGAGCACCCCATGCTCTCTTTGCTGCTTCCAGCAGCAAGCTTAGTTTTCCCCAGAGAGTCTTCCATGAAGGTAATGGCCAAACTCACCCCTGCTTAGCTGCAGTGGGAAACCAGACGAGATCTACAGGGGGATATGGCTCGAGCAAATGATAAGATAACAATCTGTAAAGCTTCATGTGAAAGTAGGAGGTGTTTTTCTGGAGATGAACAAGTACTGAGTAATGCTGATGACAGGTACTGAATAAATAGGCTTGAGAAATAAAATGCTATTGAAATCTAAAAAAGTTTTAAGTGAAAACAAATTAAATGGAAAAAGTGAAAAGAGTCTGATATGTACTCTGGTAAAAGTCTGGAAAAGCAACACAAAAGAAGGAATTAATAATTTGGTGGTGTCAGTGAGCTGCAGGCTTGATGAAGTTATTGCAAGCAAGAGATATGCAACCAAACATTAAGTGTTATTTACTTCAGTTTACTTCAACTTATCTGTTCCTACACTTTTGCTCACCTAAAAATTGTTTGGTCTGATACAAAAGGTTCTATGTTTTATGATGTTTAACACCAAGATGTAAATACCAAGAAATACAAACTCTAAACTCTTGTCTCATATCCATCTTTTGATATGAAATCCAAAGGTCTACAGGTGTACAGCAGAAACAAATGAATTGGCCTTGCTGTTCCAATAGTTTCAGAGGGGACTGTATGTACTAATCCCATAAACAAGTGTTTAGATCTTTTATATTTATTAATCCCCATAGTTAATGTGTGTTTAGATCTTTTATATTTATGAATCCCCATCACTAATTCATTTTAGGTCTTTAATGTATGCTGCAGTGACATATAGCATTATGTTTATCTTTTATTATTAGCTCAGCTCACTGAGTGCTGTTAGTGTTTGCCACAGAAACTAGAGTGAGAACATGCAGGTGTGACTGTTTTAATTTTGGCATTACTGAGAATGTGAATGGCAGCATTTCCTCATTTCTCACACAGCTCAACTACAATATAAACCAAACCACAATAATGTTTCATGTCTTAACTGCTAATCATTTAAAATGTGTAAGCATTAAAATGATTTAAAATCACATATCTGCTGACGAACAAATAAGAACAAATAAACTCTTTGTGTAGTAACATCAATTAATCACAACATTCATTGCTAGATATAAATGGTTATTTTTTAATGTAAATCAGACCTGAAATGACTGACGTGAGATAATGTGCAGTTGTGTACAGTTTTCAGATAAGACTACACAATGAAGCAGGAAGTCTTAAACTGTATCACTGCTGCTATTTAAATGAAAACATTCATAGATTAGCATCTGTACACCTGAGCTCGTCTGTGCTGTGTGAACCTACTGGCTCTACAAGGTACTGCAAGTAAAAACATGATATACACTGCCCTCCACTAATATTAGCACCCTTGGTAAATATGAGCAAAGTAGGCTGTGAAAGACCTTTATATTTTATTCAAAAAATTCACAAAAATTCTCTGGATATCATGTAAAAATATCATGCAAAAAAGAACTCGCTTATCTCCGGACAGAGCTCTCGAAATCTCTGCAGGAATTTACCCCTACTAAGCCATCTCACGTCAGTGTGTAGCAGGAGCTCAGAGTGGTCGCAGTCTGCCTTCTCCAGATGCGCACGAACAGCTGTATTTGAAGTGATCTAGCACGTATAGAACAGGCGATCTCTGTTGCCACATCCACGATCTCTTTCATGTTTAGCATTTTTGCGCATAAGGCTTGTTGGTGTATTATGCAGTGGTAGTTCAGGAAGTCAGGGAAAGCATCGTCTTCCCTGCACTTGGCGATGAATCCATTTGCGCTGCTCAACCATTGCGGGCGCACCGTCCGTGGTGACTGATATCAGTTTGCACACTGGGAGCTGGGTTTCGTCAATGAAGTCTTTACAAGACTGAAAAATGTCCTCTCCCCGCGTGTCTTCTTTCATGGGCAGCATCGTTAACAACTCTTCTTTTGCAGTCCTGTCTGTAAACAACATCCGAATAAAAACGCACAACTGGGCTGTATCACTTCCGTCCGTAGACTCGTCCGATTGCAGTGAGAAACACGCGCCGTCTGTGATGTCCTTCCAAAGCTGTTGTGTCAAATCCTCGGCCATGACTTCACAGCGCCGTGGAACTGTACTTCTTGATAGCTGGAGAGCTCTGATTGAAGATAATACTTCGGTTTTGTTTTTAAAGTCCCGAAACAACGAGTCAGCTGCGTCTACGAATGCCTCTTTTATCACCTCTCCGTCTTGGGATGACTTCTTGTGTTTAATGATGGAGTGACTCACCCGGAACGACGCTTCGGTGGCGCCTTAGCATTTGAAGTCAGTCGTGAGAATCGTAGTTTTTATGAACAGTCCTAAAGTGCCGCTCCACATCCCCCTTTTTGGGAATAGCAATGGTAGCTTGGCAGATCAGACAAACGCACTTCGAATATGACATCGTGAAAAAAATCATCCTCCCATTCCGCATGGAAGTGATGAGTCTTCGGTTTCTTGCTTGATCCCGCTACCTCTCTCATTTTGTACCCTTTCTTCAGGAGGAATAAATCGGAAAGTTAACTCAGTGATTTCGCTCGATAGTCTTTAGCGCTGGCGCGTTTGATCGCACACGCATGGTGAGAGAAAAGACGAGATCTCAGACTGGCTGCCCTCTACATCATCCATAACATCTATTTTTATTTTAATGGAGATCTACCAGCACTTCCTTTGAGATCGACCGGACGTATTGGGCACCCTGATCTACCCCTTTTATTTATTACAGTATTTGGTGAAATGAACTTGACTGGTTTATATCTGTGTGAAGCTGCTTCATTCACAGTAATATTATATTCTCTTTTTCTTATTTCATTATTCATTACAAGTCATCTGGACCTCCCATAGAAGTTTGTGTGACAGAAGACAAGACAGCACTCACACTCCGCCCATCTAGTTAACTTCACATCATCTCCCCACACACGCAGTAGTTTAGTCATTGTCTAGACTGCACACGTGGGTCTGCGCTACAGCTCCATTTCACACACACACACACACACACACACACACAGGTTTTTATCACATATTACTTCTCCCTGCTGATCCACATCCCCAATAATCACACTACACACACCAGATAAGTTTAAAACAGAACATCTTTATTGACGTGTCTGTATATTTGTATAGTCTGTCTTTGTTTGTGCTGTAGATTGTCCGCGTCCGTCTTCCGGGTCCAGTCCGCCGAGACTACAGCAAGAGGGAGGAGATAAACTCCTGTCCTATTTCTGCACCAGTGTTTATGTGTCTGGGGGAAAAGGGGGACTTTTATTGAAATGAACATGAGGAAGGTGGTTAATATGTGTGTATGTTCACATTATGATCATATTGTATGTTCATATCTATATGTTTATGATGTTGTATACGTATCTTTATGTGTGAGGTTGTTGTGTTCATACTTACCTGATATTTATTCTTTATAATGGTTCATGCCGAATGGGCGGGGCTTCAGCTTTATAAGCGGGCTGCTTCCCTACATGCGGCGGCTGATGGAAAGTCCGATTCATTTCCGCGAACCGGTTCTTTCGGACGGTTTGTTTCAATGAACCGGTTCATCAGTTCCTTTAACGCAGTGGTCGGGAACCTATAGCTCGCGAGCCAGATGTGGCTCTTTTAATGGCTGCATCTGGCTCGCAGACAAATCTTTAATTAAAAAAAATAATAACGTTAAAAATATAAAACGTTCTCATGTATTTCAATCCATTCATTTGCTACCGCTCATGTTCGTGGTTGCGGGTGGCTGGAGCCAATCACAGCTGTCCACCGGGACAACAACAATTTTTTATTGGATAATGCGTAACGCACACGGGTCGTTGTGAGGTCAGGAAGTAAACTTCCCTCCTTTTAATCAAGTAGTCAGCTAGCTAATTGCAGAAACCCTTTTATCGAAGAAGATGTCTAAAAGAAAAAAAGATGAGTATCGTACTTTTCAGCAGGAATGGACAGAGGAATTCGCCTTTGTGGAGAGAGCAGCTTCTGCAGTGTGTCTAATATGCAATGATGAAACGGTCAAATATAAAGCAGCACTTCGACACACGCCATACTACACAGCGGCTTCACATCTAATCTCCTGCAGTCATTCAAAGCGCGCTTTGGAGAATTTCGTGAGCGCACTCGTCTTTTTAAGTTCATCACCCATCCACACGAGTGTGCAGTGGACAGCGCCGACCTGAGTTACAGCCCCGGTGTCTCCGTCAGAGATCCTGAGCTACAAGCTGCTGACCTGAAGGCCTCAGACATGTCGGTGAATAAGTTCAAGTCACTGGATGAAGATTTGGGAAGACTTGCACGACAGCAAGCAGAGTTGGCGAGCAAACACAAGTGGGGAGAAATGAAAAAACTTCAACCCGCGGACCAGCTGATTGTCAAAACTTGGAACGCGCTTCCCGTCACATAGCACACACTGCAGCGTGTGAGTATTGCTGTACTGACCATGTTTGGCTCTACGTATGCATGTGAGCAGTCTTTCTCACATCTAAAGAACATTAAGACCAACCTACGATCACGTTTAACGGATGGAAGTCTCAACGCCTGCATGAAGCTTAACCTCACCGCGTATCAACCAGACTACAAAGCCATCAGCAAAACCCTGCAGCACCAGAAGTCGCATTAATGCCAAGAAGTACTTTATTCATCATTGGTAAGAAACAGCACAACAACGTTATTAAAAAGAATTCAGAGACTTATTGTACTTTAAAAGTGTTGGTCTTACATGAAATGCACACATTTACTTATATTTAGTTTTAAACATATTGTATGGCTCACGGAATTACATTTTAAAATATGTGGCGTTCATGGCTGTCTCAGCCAAAAAGGTTCCCGACCCCTGCTTTAACATCATCAAGCAATGGCGTAGTGCATGTGTCTGTCATGTTGTATCAATGAAACCTTCAAATAAAGTCATTTGTGTGAACGCATATTGCTGATTATTGCCTTTTATTCACTTAAGTTAATGGTGTTTGTGGTCACAGTTTAATTTGCTGATCCTTCGTGTAAGATTCGACTGACCAGTATTGAGTAGCCTACATCTTGGACAAGTCTCCTCCATTAAAGTTTTACACCTACAGCATACATAACACACACTGATGTACAAACACTGATATGTTCTACTTGTCTGAAGTATAAGGAAAGAATAAACTAGTCTTATAAACTCCATGATTTAGCTTAACAACTTAAAATATAATCTGCATACACAATAAGCTATAATAAAATTCATTTATATTTCTTGATAGAAAGGATTTTCCATATTTTAATAAGAATGTATTTAATAAAACTAGCCATAAGTATATTTCCAATACGTTTTGTTTGTTATTAAAGAAACTTGCATTTCACATCAGGCTCGTTCAAGTCATGTGCATAGTGTCAGCAACTCGCTCGTCTGAATCCTCGCTGATCCTCTGCAAACCTCGACAGTTAGTTGAACCGGTTCATACGGTTCTTTTTGAGTCGGACATGCTGTGGAGCGTGCTACTACAGCTGTGCATCTTGCGTCATCAACCCGGAATTAAAGTTAGATTCAGTTTGATTTTGTGAACCACCTTAACTGATTACTTCTGGAGAATCAGCTCAAAAGAACAGTTCATTCAAGAACTGGCCATCACTACATGCAGGGGTTAGTTTGCTGGTCCATGTGGAGTTAGATGTGAGAGTAGTGTTGTCAAAAGTATTAATATTGTGAACTTTTTTGAAAAAAAGCAATCCAGTCTAATTATAAAATTATTATATAATTATAGGCAAGATATATATTTTGTCAATATTAATTTATTTTCACCATCATGTAAATATTTTTTTCTTCATTTAGCCTGAGAATGTGAAATGATGGATCAGCAGTGCAAAATCAGTTTAGCACCTCCTCTCTCTTTCTCACTGTTTAACTCACACTGCTGAGAAAAGCACAACACCACAACCGCTTTAAAGCCCAGTGATGATCAGAGTGGGAAATGTTGACTCAGTCTGACAGTCACAGACAATTCAACATAATGGCAGTATGTAAAACTGAACTCTAAAGATAAATTGAACTTTGAGACGCGTGTAAAATGTTTCCATAGCATCAAAAAATGAGAAACTAAATATAGATAATTTGTGGTTCAGTGACACATTTTAAGTTTTGTCTCAGCTAATGTTAACACTGTCTATTATAACCGATTCATACAATTGGCATTAAATGAGCTAGCTAACATCCATCCCATACCAAAACAGTGGGCGTGAATAACCCGACACATGTGGACATTGCCTTTGGCAACTTTTAGCAAGAGTAGGCAGTGTGTATTATAAGTATAGTCGTATAGTTGCAATCAAAATTATTCAACCCCCATTGCAAATCAGGTTTATTGTCAAAATTTACAGACTTTCAACTGTTTGCAATGAACACATCAAACAAAAGCAATTGAAATAGTTCAACACAATGAATGCATCAAGTGGTTTCCCCAAATTCAACTGAAAATGCAACTTATAATGACTTCTACAGTCTCAAAATTATTCAACCCCTTCATGGCATTTTTAGTACTTAGTAGAGCACGCTTTTGCTGTTATGACCTGCTGATAACGAGATGCAGAGCTTCGGCCAGCGGTCCTGAGGAATCTCAGCCCATTCCTCATGAGCAGTGGCCTCTAGTTCAGTAATGTTCTTGGATTTATATTATATATCAATCCTGCATGGAAGGAACTGTTATTCACAGTTTAGTAAATCCGACTACGCCACCCTGGGGAAGAACCAGGGAAATACTCCCAAATAAGTTTTACCGATTGAAGGCAAAGAACATGAGAGTGAGACATGAGTATCAATAAAAGTTACATTTTATTATCACACTTAAGCATCATTAAAACTTATAAATATAAAGTCGCTCTCCCATGAAGCACAAAAAGAATTTTAAAACTAAGCAATTCTCCAGGCCCAGGCTTGGTGGGAACAACGCAGGCCAGCTACTTCCTGGGAGGTCATCCAAACCCACCTTAATTAAAACCAAATCATTAAACACTACCTACACCACAAGGAAGTTGTTGTGCCGGGACACTGAGCACGCTGTGAAGCACACACCACCGAATGAAGGCAGCTAGCTTCCCTCTGTCCACCAAGACTCACTGGCTCCTGGAGAGAAAGAAAAACACCAATTAACCCAGAATTACACAATACACTAAACAATAAGCAAAGAAAGAAAAACTAAAATATTACAGACACTGTGATGTGGTGGCTAGAACACTCAGGCCCACTGACACCACCACATGAAATAGAGGCAGCTAAACAGCTCCTAAACAGAACCAGAATGATTGTTAACAGTAAATACAATGAAAAGTATAGCCACTATAGTGTGGAGACAATAGGACAAAGCCACAACATACACCCCATCAATAGTGTCACATGTAGCGTCTTCAGCTAGGGATTTGTCTTAGAGGAGATTTAGATGCTCAACTCCCCACTCTCACCTCAACACAAATATCAGAGTCAAACTAAATCTACCAAGTCCCAGTGTGAAAAAGGGAGAGGTGCACTTACTATTGGGTTGAACAAACACCAGACACGAAGTTGTATGATTACGCACGCGCGGCTAATGTTACTATCACTGAACGCACGCGCCCCCAGCGCCGCTCCAAAACTATAATAAACAAATTAGCCTTGAGATGTTCACCTCATTACACCCTGAGCAAAGCCTCAACGTACCTGGACTGAACCGGGAACTCAACCGGGAACTGAAACTGAACCGGAAATGCCAGGGGGCGAGGAACTCTGAATCACCAATACACATATGCGCCTGCCAAAATAAAGGTCCTTAAATCATAGCGTATCTCCGACCTTATTGATCTGCCAAAGCCATACCCCGAGCAGGGTCAATAGGGTAGTTCACTTATCCTGCCACACACACACACACGCACAGAGACACACAGACACACAGACACACACACACTCACACTCACGCACACAGTCATTAATTTTGGGAAGACACTGTCAGTATCTGTCTACGCAAGCTCTCTGGAACTGCCTGTGCAGTAACTTTGTGCAGCATCATGGAGGTCACCCCATCTGTGCCAGATAGTGTGGTGTCTTAATGCACATCACCTTCTAACCAATCAGAATCCAGTATTGAGACTGACCATGGTATAATACATTATGATCAACTTTGTATTCTGCTTACATGTGACTGCTCCAGAAGATATATTGTTGTATAATAATGAAATGTATTGTATTACTATTTGTTTATGTAATTACCTTTCCTGTTTCATAAAAGTGTTTGAGCAGCACTTGACTAATTACATGTTTATTGAAATGTCATCTTTTTGTACAAAGGACTTGGCGGTGATGAAACAGACTCTGCTGGCCTGTGAGTGGGTGGAGGAGAACAGACCCCACTTTGCTGGGAAAGTTCACTTACCACGGATCATGAGGATGAACGAGGATGATGCCTTGTTGGCCATCACAATGCAGGACCTGTTTATCAACACTATTTTTTATGAAAGTGAAATGGACGAAGAGAAAATCCGGGCTCCCTTCCTTTTCACCTTCGAGAGATTAGAGGACATGGAGTTTTTCATGCAGGAAATATACGATAAGAAATATTCACGTGTCTTGCCTGCACAACCCTCACCGCTAACAAGCTAATTAGTGGGGTAGATCTGTGAAAATATTGCTTTTACGTGTAGTTTTAGGTTTTGTAAAATGTTGTGTTTTTTTTAACCCATTAAAGTTTTGTGGGGAAAAAATGTGTTCTTGAAACCGAATATACTAAAATTTTATTTTGTATCTTATTATATATATTTTTTTTTCTAGAGTGAAGACTGATTTTTATGTTAGATGTACATTTTGTTAATGAAGGTGAATAGAAATAAAATAAATTCAGCAACACTTGAGGGCAGTGGAGTATGTGACTAATAAATTGTAAATTATTAACACTCCCAGTCTACTATCAATGTTCATGGAGTTGGTTGCCTTGCTACCAGTCTCAGACCACACGTGTCCTCTTGTTTTGTTCTTTAGTGTGACACGTGGCTGGGTTCAGACTGCAAGACAAGTTGCTAATTACCATTTGATGAAGACAATCACATGTGGACTGAGTCCATCCAAAATTATATTCACATATTTCCATCTAAATTATATTCACAATGATACTCTTGTTGTACATGCATTCATTTTTCTTTCATGAGGTGGAGACCCTAAGTGTACATTTAAATGCAACAAAAGAGATAAGACAAGCAGATAGGTGATCATTTTATTTATTTATTTATTTATTTATTTATTATCACACCTGCAAGGGTAACTCAGTTCCCATGTTTAAAAGCAAAGAGCATATTAGGAGCACACTTTATTACATTAATGAATCACATGACTGAGAAAATTCACAAATAGCTTACATAGCCTTAATACAGTGGGGGAAAAAGAAGGTAGTCTAGTCATGCAGTTTGTCACAGAAACAGTGCAGAAAAATCATGAAATCATGAAAAATGTTAAAGAAAGGTAAGGCAGTATTAGCTATGCCAGCATCTCCAGTTCCATGCAAGTCTCATGGTTACTTTGACCTAAACTTCGTGCATTAACAATCAACATTTTTTCCCCTTTAGATAAGTTTGATCTAATGAAGGGCTTGCATTGACGTTAACAGCCAGTAGATGGCAAAATGAGCCATAGAGGTGGAACTAGACTACATCCATAGATTACTAGACTAGATCAAGAGAGGTGGAGCTAGACGTCCAGCTCCATCTATTTGGCTCTGCAGTGAGCAGTAGTGATGGGAAGTTCGGACCATATTTGACTCGGATCTTTGAATCTCGTTCAGCAAAATGAACAAATCTTTTTTCAAGTCATTTCTTTCATTTCAGCAGAATATAATTAAAATGTTACATGTTAAATTCACCAACACATCTAGTACTTACGCAAACGATCACATTTAGAATAAAAAATAAAATATAGGCTATTGCAGCCAAGGCCAAATTATGAGAAACAGAAATGATTAATTAATAGCTTAGCATTAGGTCTTCAGGCTATACAGTCTGTTAGTTCACCTCACCTCCCGATCCGAGTCGTTCTTTCTTTTGTCACGTCGCATTTCTCACGTCTGTTCCCTGGAAACAGAAATGATTAATTCAGCTCTCGAGTCCTCGGGTCAGAGTCGTTCGTTCATCACGTTACAGCTCCATGGGCTGAATGCAGTGTTCTCTGTTGCACGGGGAGCTGCTGTTATATAAAAGCTAGATGATAAAATAATGTAAACACCTGAGACTGACAGACGCTTCAGCTTCTATCACTCTGTACGGTCTGTTGTCCTCATCAGGGTCAGCTGTAAAATACACACTCATGAACACTTCAAATTAGACTCATTAAATGTCAGGGTTTAATTTTAAGGCTAATGAAGAACACTGTGAGGTCTTACTTTGAGCTCTGTAACATTTCACTGCCAGAATGATGGTCACCAGCACATACGGAGAGGCCGCTACTGCACTGCTGAGGAGCTTCAGTACCGACAGTGGAGCTTTTCCATCTGATAGAACTGGAGGGGAAAATAACATGGATAATAAAATAATTATAAATCATACTAATAATAAATTATTATTAATCATATATAAAGCATAAATGAACAGGCCATAGATCTAATACATACAAGTTTCATGAGTATTCAAATTTCAAGATATGAGTCTGAAAAGGTGTCTGAAACTTAATATGTTTCTTTAACCATATACAAGCGTTTCTCTGGAATATTTCATTGAACATTAGGACCGTTATATTTGTGCTTTACTACACAACAACACAAACGGGGTCAGGCAGAGAGCGTAGTCGAAACCAGAAACAGGGGTCGAGGATCACGAGAAGACTAACTAACTAGATCGGCTTGGTAACGCAGAGAAACGAGTTGACTGAACGTAGACTTCACATTGACTCTAGGTGAATGACATCCCTAAGTACTAGCGGTGTGTGTGTGTGTGTGTGTGTGTGTGTGATTGGTGCCAGGTGTGTCTGATCAGAACTCCGGGGATGGTGAGCGCATGCGTGCATGAGAAGTGAGTGTTGCATCTTGGGAAATTAAGTTCTGATCTGACTGAGCTGTGACAATATCATTATACTTTATATATACTGTACATGGAATTAATTTAATACATTTTTTCATAACTGAACAAACACACTGAAGTTTAAAAGGTTTTTCTTTTTTTTTTTCAAAATGCAATTTATGAGTGGTGCATAAATACACACTCTTAATGAATTCACCTTCATCAGTGTGTTCACTATTATGAATGTTGAACACAGTGAATGTACAACTACACCATTCATCATTACTAGACACAGGATAAGTAACTAAACATTGTTTTTTTCCGGATCTGTGACATTTTAAATAAATCTTGTGACTTTAATCCACACTGCATGTAGTGATGTGATGCTGAAGGTAATAAATATTGGTGTGAGAAAGAGATTAACACACACACACACACACACACACACACACACACACACACACACACACACACACACCTGACACAGTGAGTGTAACAGTGTTGCTGGTCTCTGAGGTCTGAGAGTCGCTTCTTCTCCGTCCGCTGCAGGTGTATTTAGCGCTGAGAGACTCTACAGCAGTGAATGAATATTTCCTGCTCTCAGTGTAGGAGGATATTTGGACACCATCTTTATTCCAGTTGTACATCCACTCAGTGTCAGCATGTCCTCGTATTTCACATGTGAAAGTGACTTCCTGTCCACTGAATATCTGTCCATCAGGCTGCAGAGTCAGAACGGCTTTTGGTCTCTCTGTACAGTTACAACAAATACATCAAACCAGTCAAACACACCCTTCTCTGACCATCTGATATTTAATCAGTGTGTTTTGTAATGATTATGTGTATCAGTGCATGTTACAGGAGTGTAAGATCAGACATGTACCTATCACTGAGAGAGTCACTTCATTACTCCATGCCGTTGACCGTCCATAAATAGACCCGTAACATCTGTATTTGTGACTCTGATCTACTTTTATAGTGTAGTAATTTTCAGCAGAACTGTGACTATAACCACCATCTTTGTTCCAGTGGTACGGTCCATTTCCTCCTGAAATCCTACATGTGAGTGTAACCGTGTCTCCTCTGAATATTTGAGGTGAATTCGGCTCCACAGACAGAACTGGTTTAAACACTGCTGGAAAAGTCAAAAAGCAAACACACACTGTCAATGTAAACAACTTACATTCTGCATGACAATGTACAAACAATCTTCTCCACCTTAATACAAATCCAACATGTACACAACATAGGCAATAAAATATGTATAAATCACCTTGAGCTTGTCCGACTCGGATAAGTGAAATAAGCACTAAAAAGGGAAGAGGAACAGAGAATATGATGTAACGCTGACTTGTTTCTTTTCTTTAAGAAGACAAATGAGAACAATGTCATATACTGCAACAAAATCTGTATTTAGTTTCACTTCAGCTATAAGAAATACAATATATCAACCTGTTTCAGTAATGAATGGAGTTTAGAAAAAGCTATTTTCACTCAGGTCACTATGCTGCTCATTACGGTCTCATGTTTAATGTCACGTCTTGTGACGTAAGGGAGATAGGGACGGATGCAAGTGCAGTAGGAACAGTTTTATTTAATGAGAAACACAGGCAGGTAAATCCAAAACGTGATCCAAAACATGCGAGAGGTCAGGCGATCGGCAAACAGGCCTACACGGGGCAAGGCAGGAAACTATGTCGTGGTCACCGAAAACAGGTCGAGATACAAAACATGACACATAAACTATGACTATGAACTGGGAGCGGAGAAACCAGCGTGAACCACACAAACGAATCTAAACATGAAGGCAGACTGACTGACTGACTGAGTTAATCTAATCCAACATTCCGCGCTGTGCGCTGGGAGGCGCGCGGTATATATACACAAACATTCTCAGCCTCGTAATGTCTGACGGCTGAGGGCAATTCAGACACACGTGAAACAATAGCCAATGACAGAGCAGGGAGGAGACATAACAAAACATAACAAATGCACGTGTCCAAATGTCACGAATGTCACCAAAGGGAAAGCAGGTGCTCGCGCACCTTGCTCGTCCACGCGCGCTCACATGTTCTAACGCGCGCGCTGCGCTGCGTTTCCTATGAGGAAAAAAACCCGATCTCAGTAGCACGTACAGGTAAATGAACACATTCAGGCTTGGACTGTGCAACGTACTGAAACATTTCTCTGAAAAAATGTCTATGAGGATGACTGTCGAGTGTAAAACTGAAAACTGGCATGGCTTTTAAAGTTCAAAGATGTTCTCTTAAAGCTAAGACAATATAGAAGGTTCATTCAGTCTTCACTTTCTTCTGAAACAGGTGATCCTATCACAGAGCAGGACAGAGTCAAAAGGGAAATGAAGATCTGCAAGGCTGGATTACATGGTCAAAGTAGAAGTAGAAGATCTTGCTGTTGCAGATTCGGCAATCATCAGATTTTCTCAACAAGAAACGCACAAGGGAGAGATTGCTGCCTTGCAAAATGGAAGATCTGGAGTAAAGAGCAGCTGTGATATTCATAACCTTCATCCAGTGTTGATGGATGGTGTGCTCAAAGTTGGTGGAGGACTTAGTAGAGCAGCGATGCCAGAAGAGATGAAACATCCTGTTATCTTGTTAAAGGAACACCATGTATCCAAACTCATCTGGCCACATGTTCATAAAAACTAGGTCATGCTGGAGGAAGCCACATGTCAACACTTCAAAAAAGGTAATGAGTTATAAATTGAAACTCTGCCTGTAGAAATAAATTTTCAGAATGTTTGTTTGTCAACGTCTACAGGGCAAGATGGGAGAATAAAAAATGGCTGAGACTCATGCATTAAAGTTTGATAATGGCACAAATTTCATTGAAGCAGAAAGAGAGCTCCAGACAGCTTTGAACACACTGGATCATGACTAAATCCTGCGTACATGTTTCTGAGGGACTCAAATGGACTTTAATCCCCCTGCTGCATCGCATCACGGTGGGAGTGGCTCATTCATCTGGTAAAGAAGGTCCTGTACTCCACTCTCCAACAACAATCGTTGGATGATGAGAATTTTCACACCATCCTTTGTGAAATTGAAGCTATTCTTAATGACCTCCCCATCACAAAGCTTCTGATGATTTAAACAACTTGGAAGCTCTTACGCCCAATCACATTTTATAGCTGAGATCAAAACCACCTCTTCCACCAAGGCTTTTTAAAGACAGTGATCTGTACATAAACACGTAAAGAGCGACAAGTCCAATACTTTGATCTTTTTGGAAAAGGTGGGTCAGAGAATTCCTTCCACTGCTCCAGGAATATCAGAAGTGGACGAAACCACACAGAAGCTTCGCTGTTGGTGATATTGTGATCATCATGGATCCAGCAGCTCCATGAGGTTCTTGGCTACTTGACAAAATAACTCAAACATATCCTGAAAGTAGAGGACTAATACGAACTGCACAACTGAAAACTAAAACAGGATTACTGGACAGACCTGTGATTAAAATCTACCTGTTTTTAGAAGACACTGGGGACTGATCTCTAAAGTGGACATACACATACATATTCCGGCTCCTTTGATAATTTAATGGATTGTAGTTGCACACCAGCAATTATGGGGTCGGTGTGTAGGAGCCATTGTAGATACAGGTGTATCTAAAAAAAAATTTAATATGGTAGAAAAGTGTTTTATTTCCATAATTTAATTCAAAAAGTGATACTTTCATATTTTCTAGATTCATTACACATAACGTGAAATATTTCAAGCCTTTTTTCTTTTAATCTCAATGAATACGGCTTACACCTCATGGAAATCAAAAATCCAGTATCTTAGAAAAAAAAATTATAATACAGAAATTTGACCATCTGAAAGGTATGTTCATTTATGCACTCAATACACGGTCGGGGCTTTAATCCTTTTGCACACATTACTCTATCAATGCGCCGTGGCATGGAGGCGATCAGCCTGTGGCACTCCTGAGGTGTTCTGGAAGCCAAGGTTTCTTTGATTATTGTATTATAAGTTCTTTATTCTAATATTTTGAGATTTTTGATTTCCGTGAGCTGTAATCCAAAATCATCGAGATTAAAACAACAACAAAAAAAAGGCTTGAAATATTTCACTTGATGTGTAATGAATATAAAATATACATATTAAATTATGGCAAAAATACATTTTTCCACAATGTAACATTTTTTTTTAGATGCACTTGTAAATGTATGTGTACTGCATGTATTTTGAGGCTGTCACCACTGGGGGGCAGTATACGCATGTTAAGGGGTATTATCAGGTGATTATATGATATCAGGTATACCCAGCTAACAATTTTTGGTTCTCAGAACATACATTTTTAATGTTTGTTTTTTGTTAACCATTAACATTTTATTTATGGAAATAGAAAGATGTGGTTTGGAAAGATAGGTTTGCAGTACGTTCCCCTAATGTTCTCTTAATGCTCCCATGATGTTTTGTTAATGTCCCCATAATTTCATAAATGAGAATTGAAAACTACTCAAAGTGTCTGCATAAACTTTCATTATCTGTTTGTAAAAACCTTGCTGATGGACCTATTTGATATGAATCACAATTCCCAACTCAGTGGTACAGGTAGTAAAACTTGAGGTAAAGTTCTCCAGCTCAACATTCTCAACTCAGCTAGTAGCCTATTTTTTATTGAAGGCTGTGGTAATTTACCTGCCAATGTATGACTTGATCAGATAAAAAGCTGGATTTATCATAAAACTTGCCTCAGGTGTTTCATTGTTTGCAGGACTACCAGACCATAAAATATAAAACTTTTTGGCTAACATGAGACTAGGCTAGTTTGGTGTCAAGCTAAGCTAACTAAGCTATCATTGTATGGGTTTAGCTGCTACAGAACCATGCAGAGTACATTATCTGTCCTTGTGTAGCTGCTCCCAAACTTATTCTTCTGGTCAGATTAAAACGTATGCTTCAACTGATGTTTGTCGTTTCTTTTATTGCATTCCTTCACAACTTAAGCGCATTCAATCACCGTCAAACACCATCAATCACCGTCAAACACCGTCAAACACCATCAATCACCGTCAAACACTCAGTGAAAAACTGAACTAAAGTACATAACACATTCTCACATGAGCATATTGCACATAAGCATGTTCTTAAGAGTCCATGTGTATTCATTCATCTTGCTCACATATTAAACTAGCATTAATGGCCTTAGGAAACATTGCACAATTACACTACAATACAAACATGAAACGCACAACACCACAAACCAACATACCGTGTGCGCCTTCCGACCAGAAATCTAGGAGTAGCTGTAACGCTTTACTGTTTAATTATTCTCTTCTTTAGCATCTAACTCCGTGTACAGCGTAGCACCAAAAACTGCATGCACATTTTTGCACTGCTATTAGTTAGGCTAATCACATGACCACAGTAACTTAAATTCAATGCAGTTCACTAGTTTAACCTGTAGGTGTCACTATTTCTGCAACCCTTGTAGAACAAAACTCACATAGGCAAATTATTATTAATATTTACATTGCATTATTGTAATAACAACAACATAACAAATAAATACTTTAAAGGCTTAAAGAAAGAAAAGACCCATACATGTTTTCAGCGACAGCTACATCATGTTCACGTAAACTGGAACTCATATAGACATTTACACATCAGTGGATGTTAGTGATTCAGTTTCAGTGCCTTTACTGGCTAAAAATGATTTTAAAAATCAGTGTATATCCATTTTTCTCTCACACTGACTGTGAGATGGCTTTTGGAAGAATTGAGAGCTGTCAGCAAATAAGACACAAGAATTTCCACGTATTTTCCTGTAAACCTTGTCTGATTGGTCTCACCTCCATTTACTGAAGATAAAATTACAACACTTCAGTCAGTCAGTCGGGTGGTGACGAGGGCGTTGGGGCGCTCATCGGTGCCTCCAAGCTGGTGTCACCCTAAGGACTGCCTGGTTCACCTATGTCTAGAACCGGCCCTGTCGCATGCCATGACAGTACGTACTGCATTAGATTCAGTACCTACAGCTCGTTGAAACAGTGTGTACTGATCAGTATGTGTGTAGTCTGAATACAAAGTGGACATACTACATCCGACATGTTGGTGCAGACAGCTCTTCCGTGCCAGTTCCGTTACATTATGGGATAGTGCAGTATCCACAGTGTCCACTGGATCCATACTGCAGAATCAGAAGGTCATCTGGGTATTTCTCGCCTACTGTTTTATGAATACTGAGAATTCTGACATGCTACTACTTTGGTGTACTGCTTTTCTCCTACTGTGTCGTAGGATAGTAGGGATATTCAGCCTATAGTAGTACGCCAAAAGTAATAGCACTGGACACTGTACTATCCCATAATACAGTGGTTCTCAACCAGGGGCTCCACTGGGGAGGCGGGAAGAGATCGGAAGGGAGGTGCAAAAAAAACACAGACCGGGCATCAGTTGTGTACTCTGTGTATTTTATTGCTTTTCAAATATATTGAGCATAAATGAAAAACTCAGTCTTTTCTCTCCCTCTGTATTTTCTCTTTTCTGGGTACAGGTGGAGTTTAGCTGCCTTTTATCTAGCTGTCACTGCAGACCAGTGTTGCCAACTTAGCGACGTTTCAGACCCCTTTAGCGACATTCTTTTTGCAAAAAAATAAGCACCTAGTGACAAATTTAGCGACTTTTTGGACAAACCTTAGCAACTTTCCATTTGTGGCCAGTACTGTCCTGCAAGCACGAGGTCTTGCTTTCATGCTGCACTCACACCTCTCTCTGAATCTGCTCTGTTCAGTGAGGGGCTGAGAGCCGGAGATTTAACAATGTCATGGATAACGAGACACGCCCTTCTTCCCAATGTGAATGTTTTTAGAATGCGAGACGAAAGGAATGCAACATGTTTTACATAGTTCTCTTGTTCAAAGTATTCATAGTGTTCAGGAACACTTTATATCATTCATGTTCAATACCTGTCCGTTATATAGCTTTATAAATGTCATAAAAGTTATGAAAAGTAATAAAAAAGTACAAAAACACTAAAGCAAAAATAAAATAATCTATCTATCTATCTATCTATCTATCAGTCAAAAAAATATATATAATGTACATATTTATAATATATAAGATATATATATATATATTTAGTATAGAATAGATCATAATTATACCTGGTCTCCTCTAATATTGGGGGGTGCCACATGATAGGGGAGGCTTGGGGGGGCTTTAGTTACAAAAGGTTGAGAACCTCTGCCATAATGCAACAAGACTGGCACAGACGAGCTGTCAGAATCGGCACCAAGTAGTATGTCTGGTTTGTATTCATGCTTACCACTTACTACTGATCAGTACTGTACTGTATCAACAACTGAGCAGTAGGTACTGAATCTAATGTAGTAGGTACTGAATGTAATGCAGTAGGTACTGAATCTAGTGTAGCAAGTACTGAATCTAATGCAGTAGACCTGTCACAGTATGCCATTTCGGATGCAGCCGCAATTCTTACCACACACACGCTCACACACAACTTATCAACACTATCTTTTATTTATTTATTTAAAACTAACCACATAACACTCTGATCATGTACTCTTCCTTTCATACGTTCTAAGAAACAGAAAATGTTCATCCATGATAAAAGCCCACAAAAATATTATGAACTAAAATCTGATTCACGCTCAGAAAAAAACTCCATGCCACCTCAGACACTCTACAACCCAAAATAACACAAATCCTGTAGATTTTAGATTCTACACATATGCACTAAAATGAACCAAAGGAAACTGCAGTCTGTAGTGTGATTAGATTAGATTAGATTAGATTGCATTGGATTAGATCCACTACGTAATGTATGTTGTAACACGCCTGCGCCAACTGCAGAAACAGTACCTCACTGTTATCCATCTATGGTTAGGGTTGGGGTTAGTGTTAAGGTTAGAACATCCAGTACGTAGTATATCTAATCTAATGTCATTACACTACAGGCTGCAGTGAGGACACACCCAATTAACAGCAATCCACATAAACTATACTGAAAATAACAAATATTTAGGCCCCTCTGACACCATTGGAACAGCAGGCCGAGTTATTGTTATTGCTGTAGACTGAAGACATTTGGGTTTGATATCAAAAGATGAAAAGGACAAGAGAGGTTAGAATTTCAGCTTCTGTTTCCTGGTATTTATATGTAGACGTGTTAAACAACGTAGAACATAGCACATTTCTTTCAGACCACCCAATTGGTAGATACTAGGAAATAAAAGCTGAAATCCTAAACTCTTGTCTCATATCCATCTTTTGATCACATACCCAAATGTCTTTGGTGTACAGCAGAAACAAATGAATAGGCCTTGCTGTTCCAATAGTTTCAGAGGGGACTGTACTGTACGCTCCCACTGATATCATTATTAATGTAACTAATTAACACTATTCTACATATAAATGTAACCCTTACCTTAACCTCAGTAACCAGATTATAATAAAAAAGTTCTCACAAGGGCTCAACTCAAATGAACTAACTCACACAACTGATATGGATGTACACTGATCCAACAATCATATCAGAGACTCTTACGAAAATGTTCTAATCACATATTAACCTCATCACACAGGACATTAGACTTCATCTGAACATATTGTTTTAAGCCACCACTCACTCTACTGAAGACACAAAGAAAACATTTACTCACAGATCATCACAC
Organism: Ictalurus punctatus; assembly: GCF_001660625.3. Taxonomy (NCBI): domain Eukaryota; kingdom Metazoa; phylum Chordata; class Actinopteri; order Siluriformes; family Ictaluridae; genus Ictalurus; species Ictalurus punctatus. Next base: position 2,005,872 of record NC_030422.2, on the reverse strand, counting down.
GGAGTGGACGGAGCTCCATCCTGTCACTCAGATGAAGGACTGACTGGCCTGTGGTCTGTGTTAAAGCCACTACACTTCCTGTGTTCTTACACACAGAGAGAAAGTGAGAAAGACTTCCGTTCTGGTCAAAGTTGATGTGCTCTTTTCAGGTGAACCCAGAAATTATAACAACAATTTGCAGAACATAACTTTATTCAACTCCTGAACTTGTACAGTTCCTCTGCTACTTCACTCAGGTTCATGATTGATCTCAACAAGACATCCAGTGGACCTTTCTGTAAAGCTTTTTATCTCGTTTCATTGAATAAGCAAGCTAACTCTTTTAAAAGTACGAGGTCTTTCCTAAATCAAGAAATTTTTCTATTCTGTCAGATATACTTCAGGTTTTGGGTTTGATGCATTCCATAAAGATCAGAAAAGTTCACTGGACTTGATGTCAGAACCTCCTATGAAGCTGGGAGGCAGGGCTTCTGCTAGTCACAAAATGGGGTTCTTAAATCTACAACCTAGATGTGATCAGTGAAAGGGATTCCAATATTTAGATTTTTCCAATAAATCTGTGCATAGCTTCATCCATTTTACAATAATAATAAAAAAAAATAAAAAATAAAAAATAAAATAAATAAAAATAATAATAATAATAATAATAATTCCTTAGATGCATGGGGGGGGGGGGGGGGGGGGGTCTTCTCAACCACCACCAGTGTGTATGATGCGACAGAACACCCACTACACACCATCCATTGGTGGAGAGGAGAGGAGAGTGTTGTAGCCAATTCAGAGATGGAGATTATTAGCAGGCCATGCTAGATAAGGGCCAATGGAGGAATTTCATCAGGACACCAGGGTTACACCCCTACTCTTTACAAGAAGTGTCCTGGAATTTTTAATGACCATAGTGAACCAGGACCTTGGTTTAATGTCTCATCCCAACGACTGTGCATTTGGACCCACATAGACCATTAAGTGAGCACACCATACTGGCCTCACTAATAGGTATTTAATGTATAAATTTTATACTAATCCCCACAAGTATGATAAACAACTAGCTCTTTATTTACTGAATCCCATTAGCTTTCCACAGTTCTACAGGTTCCTGTTGCTGCTGAAGGTCACAGTGAACCTCCACTGAGTCTCAGGATTTTCCTCCTTTTTGCATCTTGCTTACTGTTAACAATTTTCAACAGACTAGCAGATAAAATATCCAGTTTGTGTGAACACAGCACTGTACTTAAAGCTTTTATGTTAATTCTTCTTTCTGCCTGTTGATGATTCAAGTTATTTACATTCTGAGCTCTCTGTGTTTAGATGCATTTAATGGAAGCACAAAGTAATGTGTTATAAGATGACATAAGATCTAACATTATGTTCATCTTTTATTATTAGCTCAGCTCACTGAGTGCTGTTAGTGTTTACCACAGAAACTAGAGTGAGAACATGCAGGTGTGACTGTTTTAATTTTGGCTTTACTGAGAATGTGAATGACAGCATTTCCTCATTTCTCACACAGCTCAACTAGAATAGAAACCAAACCACAATAATATTTCATGTCTTAACTGCTATTCATTTAAACTGTGTAATCATTAAAATCATTTAAAATCACATATTTGCTGACGAACAAATAAGAATAAATAAACGTTTTGTGTAATAATGTCAATTAATCACAACATTTACTGAATGGTTATTTATTTATTTTTTTGATCAAGGTTTCTTTATTAACATTTTTCAAATTAAACATACAGCACCAACCAAACAGTCAGAACAACCCCCCCCCGCCCCCGCCCCTTGCCAGACACAGAACATACATATTACATATTATAAAGCCAGACCACCACAGAAGAGAGCAAAAGAAATAAAATTATAGACAATGATCACATAACAATACTGTCAGCATCCACGTCTCTGACAAAGAACAGAAAAGGTTGCCAGATTCTGTAAAATTTCCCAGTCGCCCCCATGACAGTGTACCTAATCTTTTCCAACTTAAGAGGAGATATGACTTCCCTGACCCAACGACCATACACTGGTGGAGCAGGATCCTTCCATCTAAACAATATTAATCTCCTGGCCAGGAGAGTGCAGAAGGACATCATGCTGGTCTCACACCATCTGAAAGGAGTATTCTCCGGGGTCACCCCAAACATTGCAATAAGAGGGGACGGCTGTACTACTCTTCCCAATATCTTAGTAAAGGTCTCAAATATAGATTGCCAGAATGTGTACAGCTTTGGACATGTCCAGAACATATGCAACAGAGTGGCTGGGGCCTGTCTGCATCAATCACATGTGGGATCTATGCCGGAATTAATCTTCGAGAGTCTAGCTTTGGACCAATGCAGATGGTGAACAATTTTAAATTGGACAACCGCATGTCTGAGACATATGGAGGAGGAGAAAATCCCCCGGATTACCTTGCACCAATCAGCGTCAGAAATTGATTCGCCTAAGTCCGCCTCCCATTTATTCTTAAGGAGATCTAGGGACGACAAATCATGCATGCTGAGTAGGTCATAGATAACCCTTATTGTCTGCTTCCTGGCCAGTTTACAGTTAAAAATTGGGAAGGGCACAACGGGAAGGTGTCCGAATTTAAGGCGACAAAGCTTCTAAGCTGCAAATATTTATAAAAATGCAATCTGGCAATGTCATATTTCTGTATGAGCTGCTCGAATGAGACAAAAACACCCTCAAAATAGAGATCAGGCAGTAAGACAGCTCCCTTTCTAGACCAAGTAACGAAAGTCTTATCCAACAAAGATGGGAGAAACAGATGATTATTTGCAATTGGCCCCATGAGTGACAAGTCCCCAAGAGAGAAAGATCTTCTAAACTGATTCCAAATTTTGATTGAGTGTACAGCAACTGGATTACAGGTAAAGCTAGACTGGGGTTGTGCGAATGGTAATTTAACACACAGTAGGGCCGCCGGGGAGGTGGACGCGATGGACGCCCCCTCCATAATTGTCCATACAGGGGCTGCCACATTCTCCCCCATCCAGGACAACAATGATCTTATATTAGCTGCCCAGTAGTAGTACATGAAGTTTGGGAGTGCCATCCCTCCCTTCGCTCGAGGTGTCTGCAATATATGCCTTTTGATCCATGGTGGCTTTTTGTTCCAGATAAAGGCTGAGATTTGATTGTTCAGTTTTGAAAAGAAGGATTTCGTAAGAAACACTGGGAAACACTGAAAAACATATCAAAATTTAGGCAGCACATTCATCTTTATAATATTGATTCTGCCCCCCAAGGAGAGAGGCAGGGGATCCCACCGCTCAATATCTTGCTTCAGATTAGATAACAGGGGCTGATGCGTAACCCACACCCCGGGATACTTGAATTTCTTTAGACTAATTTTGAAAGGGGATGAGTCCAGGGGTACCTGGAGTGCCCCCTCCCCAACAGTCATCAGTTCACTTTTTTGAATATTGACCTTATAGCCCGATATTCTACCAAAAACCTCGAGTAGGGTCATTAGTTCAGGGAGACTCTCAAGGGGCTGTGAGATGAACAATAGCATGTCGTCCGCATACAAAGAAACTTCATGCTCTATCCCCGCACGCCGGATCCCCCTAATGTCAGCATTCTCTCTTAGCGCTACAGCAAGTGGCTCCATTTTTGCAATGGCAAATAGCAGTGGTGATAGAGGACATCCCTGTCTTTTACCCCACTGGAGCTCGAAGTAGGTGGACAAATTATTATTAGTGCGAACAGCAGTCCTCGGAGACGTATATTGAAGTTTGATCCATGATATGAACCTGGGACCAAACCCAAACCTCTCCAGCACGCTGAAAAGATAGCCCCACTCCACCCGGTCAAATGCCTTTTCAGCGTCAAGTGAAAGCATCACTTCTGGGGTACCAGGTGGGGAGGGGCTATAGAGGATATTGAAAAGGCGTCTGATGTTGAAAAAAGAGTATCGATTCCTAATAAAACCTGTTTGGTACGGTGATATAATGGATGGAAGAACTCCCTCCAAGCGACGTGCCAGAGTTTTAGCAAGGATTTTAACATCGCTATTTAGTAAAGAAATTGGCCGGTAAGAACTGCACTCAAGAGGGCTTTTGTCTTTCTTAAGGAGTAAGGAGACAACTGCTTCACGCATAGTAGATGGCAGGGCTCTCAAGGAGAACGACTCCTTGAAATCCGACGATAACAAAGGGGAGAGTTGCCTTGAAAACTTTTTATAGAAATCGTTTGGATAACCATCCGGTCCTGGGGACTTACCGCTCTGCATAGAGCCAATCGCTGATGCTATCTCCCCAACCGAGAGGTCCTACTCTAACCCTGCAGCTTCCCCTGGATCTAAGGACAGAACATGCAGGGTCTTAAAAAAATCTTCCAATGCAGAAGGGTCTAATAAAATATTTCCTCATCTGAAATTTTTCATGCTCTCTGTTTAGCTTTGGCCACTTGTTAAACATAATATTAATGAGAAACAGAGCTGATGATTTCTACTGCAATGCAGGTATTTTTCTTGTAGAGTACAACAATAATGATGCATGAGAATGAATATATGCATTGTTTCATAGGACGTCATCACTTGTAAAGCAACTGGAGGTTAATCAGTGTATAACGCCTCTTAATAAAATACAGCTGCTTTGTATACATGTATATTTTAATGCAGGGTATCATTTGTGTGACCTAAAAGTACAACTGTAATTGCTGAAATGCTTACAAATTTAAACCAAAGAAAAAAAATACATTAAAATACCAAGTAAATAAATTGAAGGATTGCACTGTACTGAGCACCTCTAACTTTACATATACTGATACTGCTTATGTCCACATGGATGGAGATGAGTACAAACGTCTGCTGGAGATAAAACTGTACACTCTATGCACATGACTTTTCTAATAGGCTTGTTACAGTGCAATAAAAATACATTAAAACGATAGTTTCTGGAAGACGTGTGACATTACAGACACATTTGGTGCACACAGTTTAGGACTTGTGATAGATATTCATCTTGTTGTGGTTTGTGATATCTGCACGCATTTATTTAAAGTGTTGCTTAATACAATGAAACCATGAAGTGATATTTGTTATGATGAAATGATACATAATCTTTTTAACTGTAGGCTGGAGATTGTGGTTGTACCGTGTGGTGGAAAATACATCAGTGTATCTCTGTATGTGATCATAACGACTTAGAGTTCTGGTGGTGTGAACTGCACACAGATGACATGATGAAGCCCCTCACATGAGTGAAAAAACATTTTCAAGAATAAAAGTTCAGTCACATTGACTTATTACTCTTACTATTACTACTAAATCCTTTTGCTTTACAACCAGTCCTAATAGTGGCACAAGTAATCAATAAAATACACCCTGTAAATACATCTTAATGCTGTCCATACACACGTTCTTAATCCCCCCCACACACATTTTAAACCAAATAAGTGCAAAGAACCTGTACAAAACAATCTCACTCCGATTTTACTGTCACTGCACACATGATGAACTTCTCTCTCTCTTCTCTCTCGTCTGTTCAGTTGTGTATTCACTCCTCCAGCACCTGTAAATGAACATTTACAGCAGTTTTAGATTTTAGTTCCTGAAATGGTTAAACTTTGGTGTTTTAAGCCAACAGCAAATCATTAAGGAACATTTAAAAGGCAATGCAAATTTATATTTCAGTATATACAGTAATTATTAAATATAAAGCAGTAAATAGTGATGGCTTATTTAAGGAGAAACTGTCATGTATGTTTTTACACTGCAATATTTGCACTTCTTATAGGAGTGTCAGTGTACTATACGAGGAGGAAATTACATGAAAATGCATCAAAGATGTGATTTTAAACCACTTTATCTTTTATTAATAGAAATGTTACTAGGGTATTTTGCAAAAAATTGGATTGGAAGTAGAGTCAACAATTGATGATTGTTTGATGTCGTCTTGAACAAGAGACACGGGCTTGTTTAATCCACACACTGTATTCCACAGTAACTAATGATACATCAGCAAAAACGAGTCTTTGTGAATGTAAAATTATAGGGCCAGGTAGTGGTGGGAGATATATACATATAGTACAAATAAAAAGTGTATTAAACCCAGTTTCTACTGTGAAAAACTGTGAAGGCAGCTGATTTATTTGTCATAATATGCATTATACGTTCAGCTGTGGGATCTGGTTGCCATAGGGTTGTTTATTTTTTTTTCTATAGACTGAGGTTTATTTGTTTTCCTAAATTTGTTTAGAAGTTTTCTTTAAAAGTAAAGATCAAGCCCAGGAAATGAAAGTACTAGAGGACTCTCTCACTTTGTTTACTGAGTGTTTGAGCTGTGAGAGGAACCAGAATGCACATCTCTATTTTCTACTGCTAAGAGCTATAGAGCATTTCTACAGTTGACTCACTTCCGCTGTGATTACATCATGATACCCAGCAGCTGGTAAGGCTTGCAGCAACAGGAAGAGGGGACACTGGAGCTGCTTTTTGACATTATTTGCTTTTAGAATTGCTTTAGGTGTAGTAATTTAGAAAGTTGTTAACAATCTAACTGAGGCTGTAGCATTTATATTACACTATTTATATTTATAACTGTTTATAACTCCGACTGAACTCCTACTGAGCAAGGCACAAAACTTGAACTAGGTTTTCTATACAATTCTAAGATCTCTCCAAGTATTTCTATCTCAATTTGAGATTTGAAAATAGAACAGATTTTGTCTTACCTATGTGTTCTGCTTCAGCTGTGAATAAATAGTTTCATACTCTACACTGGCCTTCACTAGATGTAAACAAGAAACGCTGAATTAATGTCATTAATGCCATCTCAACTGTTAAATACACATGAACTATATGAATTGGTTAATAAATCAGAAAACAATAAAAAGTAATGTACATGCAGATTTATATAAATATGTACAGATAGCTTTACCCTGATTTTTCTTTGCTTTTTTCTGTGGCTTGATTTCAAGCTCAGTGTAAATCACATCACTGGGTCCAGCATCATCATCTGCAGTGACAGTGAACAGAACAAAACAAACACAGATAACATTTTAATCTGAATCAACCTTTGTAAAAAAAAAGAAAAAAAAGAAAAAAGAAACGAAAAAGAAAAAGAGATCAGTGTGGAGAATTACAGGTGCATGATGGGATGTAACTGAACACAGTTTTAAATGTGGAGCTTATCGTCACTTCTCCTTGTTATGGGTTTGAACTACATGTTCAATTATTATTTTTTATTTTTAAACTTGAAAAATTTTGTATGCACATTTACTGATGCTTAGTGTGTGTGTGTGTGTGTATATATATATATACACACACACACACACACACACACACACACACACACACACACACACACACACACACAATGGCACATGTCAGGGGTGGGATATATTAGTCAGGAAGTGAACAATCAGTCCTTGAAGTTGATGTGATGGAGGCGACTTTGACAAGGGCCAAATTGTTATAGCTAGACGACTGGATCAGAGCATCTCCGTAATGCAGTGGGTAGTATCTACCAAAAGTGGTCTAAGGAAGGACAACCAGTGAACCGACGACAGCATCATGGGCACCCAAAGCTCACTGATGCATGTGGGGAGCAAAGGCCAGCCTGCCTATTCTAATCCCATAGAGGAGCTACTGTAGCACAAACTACTGCTGTAAATGTTAATGCTGGCTATGTTAGAAAGGTGTCAGAAAACACAGTGCATCGCAGATTGCTGTGTATAGGGCTGTATAACAGCAGACCAGTCAGAGTGTCATGGAAGAAGGTGGCCTTGTGTGATGAAGCACTTTTTCTTTTACATCATGTGGACGGCCAGGTGCGTGTGCATCGCTTATCTGCGGAGGAGATGGCACCAGGATGCACTATGGGAAGAGCGCAAGCCAGTGGAGGCAGTGTGATGCTCTGGGCAATGTTCTGATGAGAAACCTTGGGTCTTAGCTTTCATGTGGATGTTATGTTGACACATACCACCTACTGAAACATTGTCGCAGACCAAGTACACCTTAATGGCAACGGTATTCCCTAACGTGGCCTCTTTAGGGAAATAAAATAACACAAAAAATAACCGTTATTTCTAATCTTTTCAGTCAAATACTGTGCTGCAAACATCGATGTTAGATTTATCTTGTCAGTACTGGCAAGTGACCATGGTATAACCGCACATCGAGTAGTTCTTTGCCTCCACGTAGTGTATTAAAATCGTGTAATGTACACCTAGCCAAGGATTATCCCTTGCACATGTGGTATTATGTAGAATATATTATATAATAAACAGGTTTTAGTAGTTCCTTTCTTTCTGAGGTTTATAGTGGAACTGACACCTAAAATGGGAGGTGCATGCAGATTTTTAGTATAGTAGATGATTGAATGTACTGTAGACTGTAAATATTTTTTATATATAAAATGTGAAGTTGCAGTATAAAAATACTCCACCTTTATTCTTGTGTGACTCCTTTTTCTTCATGACCTGTGCATAAACGGCCCCACTGAGTTCAGCTGCAGCTTCACCTAATCACAGTGCAATGTGATCGTCACTACAGGAGATGTATTTACTGTATGGTGTTAATCTGAGATTTATTCCTTCTAGTGTAAGTGGAAATATTTGACATGAAATAAAGAAATCTCTCACTTTTACTTGCGTTCTCCACAGTGTCATAAATGTGCTCATCTACAGAAAGGAGTGCAAATAAAGAATAAACAGGAGAAATTTTCAGACAATTCTGAAAACAATTCCACTGAAATGAACATTGTTAAATTAGCTTGTTAGTAAGAACACAATCTTATATTGAATTACTGTATACATAAGGAAAGTATTCATTATGTGACACGTTGTCTGACCGGTCTGAAGTGGAGCGTGTCCTGACTGAGAATCCTCAGCTCCTGACTGACTCGGGTTCTGGCCTGGTGTCTGATTGCTGTTCTGCTGTATGTCTCTGTCCTTTCCTGTATGAGAAGACAGGAATTCTTCATTTGCTCAATTTATAAATCATACAAACTTTATTTTAGAGAACGCTTATACGTTATATATACACGTGTATAGCTAAAATGTACCAGTAAATAAAGAGAAATTACAAGCTATTAAATTATGTGTAAGCAACAATTTGTCTCATTTATCAAGCTGGATATGAACACATTTATTTGTAAATCATTCACAGGAGCATTTACATACATAATGTGTTATTCATGAATATCCAGTTAGTTTGGAAAACAATAGTGTATCCTATAAGAGCTCTTGAGTGTGGGCTAATTCACTTCTAAGGAGAATCACTAACGTGAACCAATTAGGAGAAGAATAATGGTGCCCCATATTGCAACACATTGTGGTGGTCACTAAATGTAAATCTGCTGTGTCATAAATGCACTTGATGCAATTTACAGCTGATTGGAATTCATCAACATACACGAGTATGAAGAAAATCAGTGATACTAAAATTTGTGTAAATCTAGTGAGAATTATTTTTTGTTTAGTTTGGCCTATGAAAACATTTAGACACAAGTTGATAATGATTAATAAACGAGGACCAAATTATGTAATTGCAAGTACAATGTGTAATAATTAGTATTCTATTCATATTTTTTATTACCTTGCAACTATTTCTTATTTAATAGAAGCTATGTACAGTGGTTGTGTGTTAAATCATGTGTAATGAGTAATTATTAAAAAAGTATTAGATACAGTGGGGGAAATAAGTATTGAACGTGTCAACATTTTTGTTCAGTAAATATATTTCCAATGAGGCTATTCACGTTAAATTTTCAACAGACATAAGTATTAACTCAAGAAATCCAGAAATATAAAGAATTCACATTAAAGTCCATAAATGAAGTTATGTGTAATAAAGTGGAATAACACAGGAAAATAGTATTGAACACACTAACTGAAATGTATTTAATACTTAGTGGAGAAGTCATATACAAATATATAAATACCAGTCATAGACCATTTTGTTAACATGTTTGTTATTTCCATGTTCGTGTAGCTTATACTATTTCATGTTTTGTACACCATGCTTTGTAGAAGTACTGATTATATTATAAGCAATTTAGTGAAAACTAGTTATCAGACCTTTGTTGGATTTGTGCCACCAAAGCAGGATCAGTAAAAGGATGATGAACAGAAAGGCCAAACTCAGTCCCACAGACACAAATACTATAACAGTATTGTATGTTGAACCTGAGACGGAGGAAAGAAAAAGACACAAATGATAAAAAACCTGCTGTCACTAATAATAGCCCAATTTCTAATTCTCCATTTCTGTCCAAACTGTTTTAAAGAGTGTTTACCAGCAATCTCTCTGAGCCTTTCTAATCAGATACGCATTCCCTACTGAGACTGCTCTTCAAGGAGTCACTCATAATCTACTCCTTTCTGCTGATGCTTTTCCTCCATCAGTATTTCTAGCTTGGTTCATGTTTCCTTTTTTCTCCTGCCCCTGACACACAAGGTATCCCTCAATGATCAATCCTTGGCCCCCTCCTTTTAACTACAGGTACAGTATATGCATCCACTTGCTCAGATCATTCAAAAACATCTGAGTTTCCACTGTTAAGCAGATAACACTGATTTATCTGATCATGAGCTATGTCTTCCGCATCATTAACTGTATACATTCATGATCTAGAATAATGGATGGACTCCAACGTTCTTAAATTGAACTCTGATAAAACAGACATTTTATTTGCACCCAAAACTCATTTGTTTTAAAATTCCAGATATTCAGTAGATATTGATGGCATTAACGTTAAACCTTCTACAAATGTAAAAAAATATTTATCATTTTTGAAAACACAGTTTCATTTGAACTCTGCATTAGGTCACTCACAACAATCTCTTTATGAGCTCTGCATGACCCTTACTTAGTTTGAAAGATGTGGAATTTTTGCTGCATGAGTTTCACAGTTAGATTTTTGAAGATCTCTTCATTCTCATTTCTGGTATAACTCCTAATCAACTTCAACATGTTTGAAAATATGTTTGCTATAGTCTTTACTCATACCAAACACACATTAAATGTGTACTCTATCATGAACACTGGTTACCCATCTCACAGAGAATCAAACAAACTCTTAATTCTCACACAGTACATGACCTCGCTGTAACACTCTACACCCTGGAGTCTTAGATCCACCAGTACTGATCTACAAGTGGTTCCTAACGAGCAGACTGATAAGAATGGGCAGAATATTGAATGCCATAATCCACCACCAGGCCTTTAACTGCACGTCCATGAACTCAAAACACATGTTTTGTACCAACAGTTTTCCATTTTTTTTCTTCCTGCTAGTCATTTTCCTACTGTTTTTTTTTTACAGTCAGTTTGAGTGATAGGTGCTACAGAAATTGAATGTATTTGTGTTCTCATTCTTCCACTTATTATTATTATTATTATTAGTAGTAGTAGTAGCAGTAGTAACAGTCTCTCCTTTGAACACATGTTTATCAGGCTTTATGGTCACCACAGATATAGGAATCTCTACAGAAACATTTTTAACATCCCAGATACAAACACACTTCAATAATATACAGTTCTACTTCTATTAACTGCTATATACCTAAGTGATTAGTGATGATGCCGTTTATACGTATTATATACGTGTATTGTATACAAATTGGGCCCAAAGTGTCAATATTTTGTGTTGTCCAGCACGGTCTTAACCCTCTTGGGCATGGAGTTCACCAGAGCTTCACAGGTTGCCACTGGAGTCCTCTTCCACTCCTCCATGACGACATCACGGAGCTGGTGGATGTTAGAGACCTTGTGCTCCTCCACCTTCTGTTTGAGGATGCCCCACAGATGCTCAATAGGGGTTAGGTCTGGAGACATGCTTGGCCAGTCAATCACCTTCACCCTCAGCTTCTTTAGCAAGGCAGTGGTCGTCTTGGAGGTGAGTTTGGGGTCGTTATCATGCTGGAATACTGCATACTGATCATGCTCTGCTTCAGTATGTCACAGTACATGTTGGCATTTATGGTTCCCTCAATGAACTGTAGCTCCCCAGTGCCGGCAGCACTCATGCAGCCCCAGACCATGACACTACCACCACCATGCTTGACTGTAGGAGAGACACACTTGTCTTTGTACTCCTCACCTGGTTGCCCCACACACGCTTGACACCATCTGAACTAAATAAGTTTATCTTGGTCTCATCAGACCACAGGACATGGTTCCAGTAATCCATGTCCTTAGTCTGCTTGTCTTCAGCAAACTGTTTGTGGACTTTCTTGTGCATCATCTTTAGAAGAGGCTTCCTTCTGGGACGACAGCCATGCAGACCAATTTGATGCAGTGTGCGGTGTATGGTATGAGCACTGACAGGCTGAACTCCCACCCCTTCAACCTCTGCAGCAATGCTGGCAGCACTCATACATCTATTTCCCAAAGACAACCTCTGGATATGACGCTGAGCACGTGCACTCAACTTCTTTGGTGGACCATGGTGAGGCCTGTTCTGAGTGGAACCTGTCCTGTTAAACCGCTGTATGGTCTTGGCCACCGTGCTGCAGCTCAGTGTCAGGGTCTTGGCAATCTTCTTATAGCCTAGGCCATCTTTATGTAGAGCAACAGTTCTTTTTTTTCAGATCCTCAGAGAGTTCTTTTCCATGAGGTGCCATGTTGAACTTCCAGTGACCAGTATGAGGGAGTGTGAGAGCGATGACACCAAATTTAACACACCTGCTCCCCAATCACACCTGAGACCTTGTAACACTAACAAGTCACATGACACCGGGGAGGGAAAATGGCTAATTGGGCCCGATTTGGACATTTTCACTTAGGGGTGTAGTCACTTTTGTTGCCAGCGGTTTAGACATTAATGGTTGTGTGTTGAGTTATTTTGAGGGAACAGCAAATTTACACTGTTACACAAGCTGTACACTCACTACTTTACATTGTAGCAAAGTGTCATTTCTTCAGTGTTGGCACATGAAAAGATATAATTAAATACTTACAAAAATGTGAGGGGTGTACTCACTTTTGTGAGATAGTGTATTTTGCCATTAGCATTATTTATTATTAGATAAACCTGTGCAGCTCTAATCTACACCAGTACTGAGTGCTGAGGTGAACCTGAGGTTAATGAGTACTGAGGAGATGATCACACTCACCTGATACAGTCAGTGTAACAGCATCACTGGTGTGTGAGGAGTGTGAGCCTCCTCTCTCTCTTCCTCTACAGGTGTATTTACCTGCATGAGATGTTTCAGCACTACTGATTCTGTACTCCTGTTCACTACTGACACCAGAACCATCTTTATTCCAGCTGTAGATCCAGTCAGAGTCCTCTTCATCCTGTAGGTCACATCTGAGAGTGACAGTCTCTCCTCTGTACACCTGTTCATCAGGATTTATGGACACCACAGGTTTTGGGAGCGCTGTACAAAGATAGTAAAATATTTCCTGAAATAATTAGTATGCTTTGATGGGTTTTCATGAACGTGTAGCGTTTAGGAGATTTTGGAAAAGAATGTAACATTACACATGTAACTCTGAAAAATATTTTGGACAAGTTAAAACCACTTGCACCAAAAAGTCCAGCGTCTTCAACAGATCCTGATTCTAATCATTTGGTATTGTGTTAGATGTATTTATAGTAACATATTATTCAGATCTGTTTAATAAAATGAAAGGTGATTCATGACATCACATTTTATTCTGTATAATTCCATGTTTTGGTCATTGGTAAGGAAGCAGATGTGTGATTACCAGTATGGTTAGGAACTGTTACAAAGTCCATACAATGTATCCAGTGTACCACATCAGTGGTTAATGATCGTGGGATGTTGATCCTCTGTTTGTTACACTAAGTGCTTGAGGATGTGGTATTTTGCTGATGTTCTGTATCCTGTTGAGATATACATACACAGTACTATCATTCTTAGAGCTAGGTCATAGTATCTCTTGGATCATTAGGTCGTTGAGTGGAAGCAGTCTGGTCCTTTGTATACCATCATAAGGATGTTTGGTCCATCACTGAAGGAATAGTATAGTGTGTAGAAAATTTGATTCAATCATTTTATTGATGGATCATCTATGAGATAATCATATCGAGATCAAACACATGAGTCCATCTAATCGGTATGTGTTCATGTACATCTTGTGGACTGATATTCATAGATCTTGACTGTTCTGATTCATGATGTGTATCACTAGTCAGACAGAGTGGAGCAAAAGAAAGAAAATCCTACAATTACTCGAGATCCTGATGTGATCTGGCTCCAGGTATCTTATGTATGATTTCCAAAGTGCTTAGTCAGCACTTATAGAGACGGAGCAGGTGATTTATTTACAGTGTAGCTTTAAGGGCCTCTGTATCAGACACACACTGTACATTCTTTCTATACTGATCATAATTTAATATTCTGTAGTGAGTGTTTCAGCACTAATGTCTGTGTTTCAGTTACAGTTATAAACACCATCATGAGTCTGATTAACATGAGTGCTGGTGTAATTATAATTTCCATCTTTCTACTACCTATGAGATTATTATCCCTGACATAACACTGATATCTGATAGTCTGTATCTCTTATAACAGAGATTCTCTTCCTGATGAACACACACATCAGCGGTACTTTACTTTGGCTCTACTGTTCATGAATGACAGGCTTTATAAATATCTAAAATATAATAAGAAATAACTTAAAACATGCAGTGAGAGAGTAGAAAGCATGACGTACCCTCTAACTGTAAGTGTAACTGTATCACTGAGCTCTGAGTCGTAGTTTCCTCTGCGTGCTTTACACTGATACACTGTTTCTCCTGCATTAGAGACTGTATCATGGAGTGTGTTTGGTGTCTTCAGCTACTTGGACTCGATCTTTGTACCAGAGAAAAGTCCATCCATTAGACAGCAGATTACAGTTCAGAGTAACTCTGTCTCCAGTGTAGACGGAGCTCTGAGGATTCACTCTCACAGTCGGTTTGGGTTTTTCTGTTGATATGAAATGATGATGATATTAAAGTTTTCCTCTTTACAACATCAACAAGAGTTTTTATCATCTTAATCAGATGATTTGTGTCTAATAATGCATTTATATTCAGCATTTGTTAAACAGTTACAGTTGTGTGACTTTATCACATGGACAACATGGTCTTATAATATCTGTTCAGGAACCTCGAGTCGGCACGGAAGCAGGAGCGGGGGCAGGTGTAGAGCGTGGGATCGGGGAGTTCAAGAAACGTAGTCGTAAGACAGGCAAAGGTCAAGCGATCGGACGAACAACACAAACGGGGTCAGGCAGAGAGCGTAGTCCGAAACCGGAAACAGGGGTCGAGGATCACGAGAAGACTAACTAACTAGATCGGCTTGGTAACGCAGAGAGACGAGTTGACTGAACGTAGACTTCACATTGACTCTAGGTGAATGACATCCCTAAGTACTAGCGGTGTGTGTGTAGTGGTTGTGTGTGTGTGTGTGTGTGTGTGATTGGTACCAGGTGTGTCTGATCAGAACTCCGGGGATGTTGAGCGCATGCCGCGCATGAGAAGTGAGTGTTGCATCTTGGGAAATTAAGTTCTGATCTGACTGAGCTGTGACAATATCATTACACCTGTATATATACTGTACATGGAATTAATTTAATACATTTTTCATAACTGAACAAACACACTGAAGATTAAAAGGTTTTTCTTTTTTTTTTTCAAAATGCACTTTATGAGTGGTGCATAAATACACACTATTAATGAATTCACCTTCATCAGTGTGTTCACTATTATGAATGTTGAACCCAGTGAATGTACAACTACACCATTCATCATTACTAGACACAGGATAAGTAACTAAACGTTGTTTTTTTTTCCGGATCTGTGACATTTTAATAAATCGTGTGACTTTAATCCACACTGCATGTAGTGATGTGATGCTGAAGTTAATAAATATTGGTGTGAGGAAGAGATTAACACGCACACACACACACACACACACACACACACACACACACACACACACACACACACACACACACACACCTGACACAGTGAGTGTAACAGTGTTGCTGGTCTCTGAGGTCCGAGAGTCGCTTCTTCTCCGTCCGCTGCAGGTGTATTTAGCGCTGAGAGACTCTACAGCAGTGAATGAATATTTCCTGCTCTCAGTGTAGGAGGATATTTGGACACCATCTTTATTCCAGTTGTACATCCACTCAGTGTCAGCATGTCCTCGTATTTCACATGTGAAAGTGACTTCCTGTCCACTGAATATCTGTCCATCAGGCTGCAGAGTCAGAACGGCTTTTGGTCTCTCTATACAGTTACAACAAATACATCAAATCAGTCAAACACACCCTTCTCTGACCATCTGATATTTAATCAGTGTGTTTTGTAATGATTATGTGCATCAGTGCATGTTACAGGAGTGTAAGATCAGACATGTACCTATCACTGAGAGAGTCACTTCATTACTCCATGCCGTTGACCATCCAGCAATAGACCCGTAACATCTGTATCTGTGACTCTGATCTACTTTTATAGTGTAGTAATTTTCAGCAGATCTGTGACTATAAACACGATCTTTGTACCAGTAGTACGGTCCATTTCCTCCTGAAATCCTACATGTGAGTGTAACCGTCTCTCCTCTGAATATTTGAGGTGAATTCGGCTCCACAGACAGAACTGGTGAAAAAGTCAAAAAGCAAACACACACTGTCAATGTAAACAACTTACATTCTGCATGACAATGTACAAACAATCTTCTCCACCTTAATACAAATCCAACATGTACACAACATAGGCAATAAAATATGTATAAATCACCTTGAGCTTGTCCGACTCGGATAAGTGAAATAAGCACTAAAAAGGGAAGAGGAACAGAGAATATGATGTAACGCTGACTTGTTTCTTTTCTTTAAGAAGACAAATGAGAACAATGTCATATACTGCAACAAAATCTGTATTTAGTTTCACTTCAGCTGTAAGAAATGCAATATATCGACCTGTTTCAGTAATGAATGGAGTTTAGATTATGCTTTTTAACCCATACTAATTATTCGATTATGCTTTAAGTAGTACTTCTAAATGTAGGTTACATATTGAATACACTTCATTAACATATCCAGAAGTGAGTTATACATATTGATTACACGTCATAGATATTTTCTATATATATTTTCTATATATTTTCCTTAGAAGCTCTTATGACCAATCACATTTTACAGCTGAGCTCAAAACCACTTCTTCTAGCATGACTTTTTAAAGAAAGTGATCTGTACATAAGACATAAATGGAGACAAGTCCAATACTTGTCTGATCTTTTTTGGAAAAGGTGGATCAGAGAATTCCTTCCACTGCTCCAGGAATATCAGAAGTGGACGAAACCACACAGAAGCTTCGCTGTTGGTGATATTGTGATCATCATGGATCCAGCAGCTCCATGGGGTTCTTGGCTACTTGACAAAATATCTCAAACACATCCTGACAAAAGAGGACTAGTACGAGCTGCACAACTCAAAACTAAAACAGGATTACTGGACAGACCTGTGATTAAAATCTGCCTGTTTTTAGAAGACACTGAGGACTGATCTCTAAAGTAAATATACACACATACATATTCCGGCTCCTTTGATAATTTAAAGGATTGTAGTTGCACACCAACAATTATGGGGTCGGTGTTGTAGGGGCCATTGTCGATACAGGTGCATCTAAAATATTTGAATATTGTGGAAAAGTTCTTTTTTTTTTCATAAATTTAATTCAAAAAGTGATACTTTCATATTTTCTAGATTCATTACACACAAAGTGAAATATTTCAAGCCTTTTTTCTTTTAATCTCAATGATTATGGCTTACATCTCATGGAAATCAAAAATCCAATATCTCAGAATATTAGAATAAAGAATTTATAATACAGAAACTCGACCGTCTGAAAAGTATGTTAATTTATGCACTCAATACTCGGTCAGGGCTTTAATGGTTTTGTACAAATTACTGCATCAATGCGCCGTGGCATGGAGGCAATCAGCCTGTGGCGCTGCTGAGGTGTTCTGGAAGCCCAGGTTGCTTTGATAGTGGCCTATAGCTCGTCTGTATTGTTGGGTCTGGTGTCTCTCATAGATTCTCTTTGGGGTTCAGGTCAGGCGAGTTGGCTGTCCAATCAAGCGCAGTAACACCATGGTCAGTAAACCAGTTACTAGTAGTTTTGGCACTCTGGGCAGGTGCCAAGTCCTGCTGGAAGAGGAAATCAGCATCTCCATAAAGCTTGTCAGCAAATGGAAGCATGAAGTGCTCTAAAATCTCCTGGTAGGCATCGTATTGACTCTCGACTTGAGAAAACACAGTGGACCAACACCAGCAGATGACATGGCACCCCAAATCATCACTGACTGTGGAAACTTCACACTGGACTTTACACTGGACACAGTGGCCTCTCCACTCTTCCTCCAGACTCTGGGACCTTGATTTCCAAATGAAATATACAATTTACTGTCATCTTCCCATGATTGTGGATGTGTGTACTGAACCAGACTGAGAGATTAAAGGCTCAGGAAACTTTTGCAGGTGTTTTGAGTTAATTATCTGATTATAGCTATTCTCAGGTCTCATTACTGCGTTTTAAATTCTTTATTATAATATTTTGTGATTTTTGATTTCCATGAGCTGTAAACCAAAATCATTGAGATTAAAACAAACAAACAAAAAAGGCTTGAAATATGTCACTTCATGTGTAATGAATCTAGAATATACATATTAAATTATGGCAAAAATGGTTTTCTTTATGGAAATTGAAAGATGTTTATAGGTTTGCAGAACGTTCCCCTAATGTTCTCTTAATGCTCCCATGATGTTTTCTTAATGTCCCCATAATTTCATGAATGAGAATTGAAAACTACTCAAAGTGAATGAGTAATCTGAGTAAACTTTCATAATCTGTTTGTAAAAACCTTGCTGATGGACCTACTTGATATAAATCACAATTCCCTACTCAGTGGTACAGGTAGTAAAACTTGAGGTAAAGTTCTCCAGTTCTCCAGCTCAACGTTCTCAACTCAGCTAGTAGCCTATTTTTTATTGAAGGCTGTGGTAATTTACCTGTCTGTAGGTAAATTAGGACTTGTAGGACTTATAATGTAGGACTTGATCAGATAAAAAGTTGGATTTATCATAAAACTTGCCTCAGGTGTTTTCATTGTTTGCAGGACTACCAGACCATAAAATATAAAACCATTTGGCTCTCTAACATGAGACTAGGCTAGTTTGGTGTCAAGCTAAGCTAACTAAGCTATCATCGTATGGGTTTAGCTGCTACAGAGCCATGCAGAGTACATTATATGTCCTTGTGTTCTGCTCATATCATATTCACGTAAACTGTAACTCATATAGACATTTACACATCAGAGGATGTTAGTGATTCTGTTTCAGCGACTTTACTGGTTAAAAATAAATAAAAATCAGTGTATAGTATATCCATTTTTCCCCTCACACTGACTGTGTGAGATGGCTTTGGGCAGAATTCAGAGCTGTCAGCAAATATTTCCACGTATTTTCCTGTAAACGTTGTCTGATTGGTCTCACCTCCATTTACTGAAGATAAAATTATAACACTTCAGTATTTTACTGATGTTCAGTTACATATTGACAAACTGCTCACTAGGTGAATTATTCACTACTGAGTGACTGGGGCTAAACAAAAAATCTTTGGGACTATAGCCCAGGCCAGGTACTCTTTCTTGTGGGTGGGTCAGTGGGGTGGTGGCCAGGGCGTTGGGGCGCTCATTGGTGGCTCCAAGCTGGTGTCGCCCTAAGGACTGCCTGGTTCACCTATGTCTAGAAACGGCCCTGTCGCATACCATGACAGTACGTACTGCATTAGATTCAGTACCTACAGCTCGTTGATACAGTACGTAGCCAATTCCATTACATTATGGGATAGTGCAGTATCCACAGTGTCCACTGGATCCATACTGCAGAATCAGAAGGTCATCCGGGTATTTCTCGCCTACTGTTTGATGAATACTGAGAATTCTGACATGCTACTACTTTGGTGTACTGCTTTTCTCCTACTGTGTAGTAGGGTAGTAGGGATATTCAGCCTATAGTAGTACGCCAAAAGTAATAGCACTGGACACTGTGATATCCCATAATGCAGTGGTTCTCAACCAGGGGCTCCACTGGGGAGGCGGGAAGAGATCGGAAGGGAGGTGCAAAAAAAAACACAGACCGGGCATCAGTTGTGTACTCTGTGTATTTTATTGCTTTTCAAATATATTGTGCATAAATGAAAAACTCAGTCTTTTCTCTCCCTCTGTATTTTCTCTTTTCTGGGTACAGGTGGAGTTTAGCTGCCTTTTATCTAGCTGTCACTGCAGACCAGTGTTGCCAACTTAGTGACTTTTCAGACCCCTTTAGCGACTTTCTTTTTGCAAAAAAATATGCACCTAGTGACAAATTTAGCGACTTTTTGGAAAAACCTTAGCAACTTTCCATTTGTGGCCAGTACTGTCCTGCAAGCACGAGGTCTTGCTTTCATGCTGCACTCACACCTCCCTCTGAATCTGCTCTGTTCAGTGAGGGGCTGAGAGCCATAGATTTAACAATGTCATGGATAACGAGACACGCCCTTCTTCCCAATGTGAATGTTTTTAGAATGCGAGACGAAAGGAATGCAACATATTTTACATAGTTCTCTTGTTCAAAGTATTCATAGTGTTCAGGAACACTTTATATCATTCATGTTCAATACCTGTCCATTATATAGCTTTATAAATGTCATAAAAGTTATGAAAAGTAATAAAAGAGTACAAAAACACAAAAGCAAAAATAAATGTATCTATCTATTTATCAAAAACATATTATAGATTATGAATGTATATATATATATATATATATATATATATATATATATATATATATATATATATATATATATATATATATAAACACACACACACACACACACAAGATATGGGATTCTTGGGGGGGGCTTTAGTTACAAAAGGTTGAGAACCTCTGCCATAATGCAACAAGATAGGCACTGAAGGGCTGTCAGAATCGGCACCAAGTAGTATTTCCCGTTTGTATTCATTACTACTAATTACTACTAATTCATTACTACCGATCAGTACTGTACTGTATCAATGACCCAGCAGTAGGTACTGAATCTAATGTAGCAGGTACTGAATCAAATGCAATAGGTACTGAATCAAATGCAATAGGTACTGAATCAAATGCAATAGGTACTGAATCTAATGCAGTAGACCTGTCACAGAATGCCTTTTCGGATGCAGCTGCAGTTCTTATCACACGCTCACGCACAACTTATCAACACTATCTTTTATTTATTTATTTAAAAGTAACAACATAACACTCTGATCATGTACTCTTCCTTTCATACCTTATAAGAAACAGAAAATGTTCATCCATGATAAAAGCCCACAAAAATATCATGAACCAAAATCTGATTCACGCTCAGAAAAAAACTCCACATCACCACATACACTCTACAACCCCAAATAACACACATATACTGAAGATGGTAGATTTTAGATTCTACACATATGCACTAAAGTGAACCAAAAGGTCACTGCAGTCTGTAGTGTGATTAGATTAGATTAGATTAGATTGAATTGGATAAGAACCACTAGGTACTGCGTGTTGTAACACACATGCGCAACTGCAAGCACAGTACATCACTGTTATCCATCTATGGTTAGGGTTGGGGTTAGAGGTAAAGTTAGAACATCCAGTACGTAGTATATCTAATCTAATGTCATTACACTACAGGCTGCAGTGAGGACACACCCAATTAACAGCAATCCACATAAACTATGCTGAAAATAATAAATATTTAGTCCCCTCTGACACCATTGGAACAGCAGGCCAAGTTATTGTTATTGCTGTAGTCTGAAGACATTTGGGTTTGAGATCAAAAGATGAAAAAGAGAAGAGAGGTTAGAATTTCAGCTTCTCTTTCCTGGTATTTATATGTAGACGTGTTAAACGACATAGAACATAGCACATTTCTTTCAGACCACCCAATTGGTAGATACTAGGAAATAAAAGCTGAAATCCTAAACTCTTGTCTCATATCCATCTTTTGATCACAAACCCAAATGTCTTTGGTGTACAGCAGAAACAAATGAATAGGCCTTGCCGTTCCAATAGTTTCAGAGGGGACTGTACTGTACGCTCCCACTGATATCATTATTAATGTAACTAATTAATACTATTCTATATATGAATGTAACCCTTACCTTAACCTCAGTAACCAAATAATAAAAAAAACTTCTCACAAGGGCTCAACTCAAATGAACCAACTCACACAACTGATATGGATGTACACTGATCCAACAATCATATCAGAGACTCTTACGAAAATGTTCTAATCACATATTAACCTCATTACACAGGACATTAGACTTCATCTGAACATATTGTTTTAAGCCACCACTCACTCTAATGAAGAAACAAAGAAAACATTTACTCACAGATCATCACACGGAGTGGACGGAGCTCCATCCTGTCACACTGATGAAGGACTGACTGATCAGTGGTCTGTGTTAAAGACACTACACTTCCTGTGTTCTTACACACAGAGAGAAAGACAGAAAGACTTCCGTTCTGGTCAAAGTTGATGTGCTCTTTTCAGGTGAACCCAGAAATTATAACAACAATTTGCAGAACATAACTTTATTCAACTCCTGAACTTGTACAGTTCCTCTGCTACTTCACTCAGGTTCATGATTGATCTCAACAAGACATCCAGTGGACCTTTCTGTAAAGCTTTTTATCTCGTTTGATTGAGTAAGCAAGCTAACTCTTTTAAAAGAACGAGGTCTTTCCTAAATCAAGAAACTTTTCTATTCTGTCAGATTTACTTCAGGTTTTGGGTTTGATGCAGTCCATAAAGATCAGAAAAGTTCACTGGACTTGATGTCAGAACCTCCTATGAAGCTGGGAGGCAGGGCTTCTGCTAGTCACAAAATGGGGTTCTTAAATGTACAACCTAGATGTGATCAGTGAAAGGGATTCTAAAATTTAGATTTTTTCCAATAAATCTGTGTGTATTTTCATCCATTATATTTGGATAATAATAATAATAATAATAATAATAATAATAATAATAATAATAATAATAATTCCTTAGATCAGTGTAAGGCTTTTCTAGGCACTCAAAGTGTTTTGTATTGTATCAACCTCTACCAGTGTGTAGCATCCACCTGGATACACCAGAACACCCAATACACCCAGAACACCCAGAACAGCCAGAACAACCAGCTATTGGTGGAGAGGAGAGTGATGTATCCAATTCAGGGATGGGGATTATTAGGGCGCCATGATGGGGGCCAATGGAGGAATTTCACCAGGACACCAGGGTTATACAGAAAAATAAGTGTTCTGGGATTTTAATGACCATAGGACCTTGGTTTAATGTCTCATCCCAAAGACTGTGCATTAGGACCCACACTGAGCACCCCACAGAGTGAGCACCCCATGCTCTCTTTGCTGCTTCCAGCAGCAAGCTTAGTTTTCCCAAGAGAGTCTTCCATGAAGGTAATGGCCAAACTCACCCCTGCTTAGCTGCAGTGGGAAAACAGACGAGATCTACAGGGGGACATGGTTCGAGCAAATGATAAGATAACAATCTGTAAAGCTTCATGTGAAAGTAGGAGGTGTTTTTCTGGAGATGAACAAGTACTGAGTAATGCTGATGACAGGTACTGAATAAATAGGCTTGAGAAATAAAATGCTATTGAAATCTAAAAAAGTTTTAAATGAAAACAAATTAAATGGAAAAAGTGAAAAGAGTCTGATATGTACTCGGGTAAAAGTCTGGAAAAGCATCACAAAAGAGGGAATTAATAATTTGGTGGTGTCAGTGAGCTGCAGGCTTGATGAAGTTATTGCAAGCAAGAGATATGCAACCAAACATTAAGTGTTATTTACTTCAGTTTACTTCAACTTATCTGTTCCTTCACTTTTGCTCACCTAAAAACTGTTTGGTCTGATACAAAAGGTTCTATGTTTTATGATGTTTAACACCAAGATGTAAATACCAAGAAATAAAAACTCTAAACTCTTGTCTCATATCCATCTTTTGATATTAAATCCAAAGGGCTACAGGTGTACAGCAGAAACAAATGAATTGGCCTTGCTGTTCCAATAGTTTCAGAGGGGACTGTATGTACTAATCCCATAAACAAGTGTTAAGATCTTTTATATTTATTAATCCCCATAGTTAATGTGTGTTTAGATCTTTTATATTTATTAATCCCCATCACTAATTCATGTTTAGGTCTTTAATGTATGCTGCAGTGACATCTAACATTATGTTCATCTTTTATTATTAGCTCAGCTCACTGAGTGCTGTTAGTGTTTGCCACAGAAACTAGAGTGAGAACATGCAGGTGTGACTGTTTTAATTTTGGCATTACTGAGAATTTGAATGGCAGCATTTCCTCATTTCTCACACAGCTCAACTACAATATAAACCAAACCACAATAATGTTTCATGTCTTAATTGCTAATCATTTAAAATGTGTAAGCATTAAAATCATTTAAAATCACATATTTGCTGACGAACAAATAAGAACAAATAAACTCTTTGTGTAGTAACGTCAATTAATCACAACATTCATTGCTAGATATAAATGGTTATTTTTTAATGTAAATCAGATCTGAAATGACTGACGTGAGATAATGTGCAGTTGTGTACAGTTTTCAGATAAGACTACATAATGAATCAGGAAGTCTTAAAACTGTATCACTGCTGCCATTTGCAAAAACTTTATCTTCATAGATTAGAGTCTGCACATCTGAGCTCGGCTGTGCTGTGTGAACCTACTGGCTCTACAAGGTACTGCAAGTAAAAACATGATATACACTGCCCTCCACTAATATTAGCACCCTTGGTAAATATGAGCAAAGTAGGCTGTGAAAGACCTTTATATTTTATTCAAAAAATTCACAAAAATTCTCTGGATATCATGTAAAAATATCATGCAAAAAAGAACTCGCTTATCTCCGGACAGAGCTCTCGAAATCTCTGCAGGAATTTACCCCTACTAAGCCATCTCACGTCAGTGTGTAGCAGGAGCTCAGAGTGGTCGCAGTCTGCCTTCTCCAGATGCGCACGAACAGCTGTATTTGAAGTGATCTAGCACGTATAGAACAGGCGATCTCTGTTGCCACATCCACGATCTCTTTCATGTTTAGCATTTTTGCGCATAAGGCTTGTTGGTGTATTATGCAGTGGTAGTTCAGGAAGTCAGGGAAAGCATCGTCTTCCCTGCACTTGGCGATGAATCCATTTGCGCTGCTCAACCATTGCGGGCGCACCGTCCGTGGTGACTGATATCAGTTTGCACACTGGGAGCTGGGTTTCGTCAATGAAGTCTTTACAAGACTGAAAAATGTCCTCTCCCCGCGTGTCTTCTTTCATGGGCAGCATCGTTAACAACTCTTCTTTTGCAGTCCTGTCTGTAAACAACATCCGAATAAAAACGCACAACTGGGCTGTATCACTTCCGTCCGTAGACTCGTCCGATTGCAGTGAGAAACACGCGCCGTCTGTGATGTCCTTCCAAAGCTGTTGTGTCAAATCCTCGGCCATGACTTCACAGCGCCGTGGAACTGTACTTCTTGATAGCTGGAGAGCTCTGATTGAAGATAATACTTCGGTTTTGTTTTTAAAGTCCCGAAACAACGAGTCAGCTGCGTCTACGAATGCCTCTTTTATCACCTCTCCGTCTTGGGATGACTTCTTGTGTTTAATGATGGAGTGACTCACCCGGAACGACGCTTCGGTGGCGCCTTAGCATTTGAAGTCAGTCGTGAGAATCGTAGTTTTTATGAACAGTCCTAAAGTGCCGCTCCACATCCCCCTTTTTGGGAATAGCAATGGTAGCTTGGCAGATCAGACAAACGCACTTCGAATATGACATCGTGAAAAAAATCATCCTCCCATTCCGCATGGAAGTGATGAGTCTTCGGTTTCTTGCTTGATCCCGCTACCTCTCTCATTTTGTACCCTTTCTTCAGGAGGAATAAATCGGAAAGTTAACTCAGTGATTTCGCTCGATAGCCTTTAGCGCTGGCGCGTTTGATCGCACACGCATGGTGAGAGAAAAGACGAGATCTCAGACTGGCTGCCCTCTACATCATCCATAACATCTATTTTTATTTTAATGGAGATCTACCAGCACTTCCTTTGAGATCGACCGGACGTATTGGGCACCCTGATCTACCCCTTTTATTTATTACAGTATTTGGTGAAATGAACTTGACTGGTTTATATCTGTGTGAAGCTGCTTCATTCACAATAATATTATATTCTCTTTTTCTTATTTCATTATTCATTACAAGTCATCTGGACCTCCCATAGAAGTTTGTGTGACAGAAGACAAGACAGCACTCACACTCCGCCCATCTAGTTAACTTCACATCACCTCCCCACACACGCAGTAGTTTAGTCATTGTCTAGACTGCACACGTGGGTCTGCGCTACAGCTCCATTTCACACACACACACACACACACACACACACACACACACAGGTTTTTATCACACATTACTTCTCCCTGCTGATCCACATCCCCAATAATCACACTACACACACCAGATAAGTGTAAAACAGAACATCTTTATTGACGTGTCTGTATATTTGTATAGTCTGTCTTTGTTTGTGCTGTAGATTGTCCGCGTCCGTCTTCCGGGTCCAGTCCGCCGAGACTACAGCAAGAGGGAGGAGATAAACTCCTGTCCGATTTCTGCACCAGTGTTTATGTGTCTGGGGGAAAAGGGGGACTTTTATTGAAATGAACATGAGGAAGGTGGTTAATATGTGTGTATGTTCACATTATGATCATATTATATGTTTATATCTATATGTTTATGATGATGTATACTTATCTTTATGTGTGAGGTTGTTGTGTTCATACTTACCTGATATTTATTCTTTATAATGGTTCATGCCGAATGGGCGGGGCTTCAGCTTTATAAGCGGGCCGCTTCCCTACATGCGGGGGCTGATGGAAAGTCCGATTCATTTCCACGAACCGGTTCTTTCGGACAGTTTGTTTCAATGAACCGGTTCATCGGTTGCTTTACTTCATCAGACAATGGCGTCACTACATATATCTTTTCTAACAACTCAGTATCATGTTGCATCAATGAAACCTTCAGATAAAGTCATGTGTGTGAACGCATATTGCTGATTATTGCCTTTTATTCACTTAAGTTAATGGTGTTTGTGGTCATTAACCATTAGTATTTCCAAAAAAACACACAAATTAAAAACAAATGTAAAATGTACATTTTCAAAGACATAGAATTTAATAATGCGTAGACTTTTCTATAATGAATTATACCCAGAAGATGGCACTGTCGTAATCTTTTGACAAGTGCGTAAAGGTAATAAAATGACCCCTTTATACAGAAAACACATGAATGCATTTTTGTTGTTGTTTGTTTTGTTTTTAAATTTGCAATATCTTACAGTAGACTTTATTCACAGTCTGTGTGATGCAGGATTGATAAAATATTTCCTCATCTGAAATTTTTCATGCTCTCTGTTTAGCTTTAGCCACTTTTTAAACGTAATATTAATGAGAAACAGAGCTGATGATTTCTACTGCAATGCAGGTATTTTTCTTGTAGAGTACAACAATAATGATGCATGAGAATGAATATATGCATTGTTTCATAGGACGTCATCACTTGTAAAGCAACTGGAGGTTAATCAGTGAATAACGCCCCTTAATAAAATACAGCTGCTTTGTATACATGTATATTTTAATGCAGGATATCATTTGTGTGACCTAAAAGTACAACTGTAATTGCTGAAATGCTTACAAATTTAAACCAAAGAAAAAATAAATAAATTAAAATACCAAGTAAATAAATTGAGAGATTGCACTGTACTGAGCACCTCTAACTTTACATATACTGATACTGCTTATGTCCACATGGATGGAGATGAGTACAAACGTTTGCTGGAGATAAAACTGTACACTCTATGCACATGACTTTTCTAACAGGCTTGTTACAGTGCGATAAAAATACATTAAAACGATAGTTTCTGGAAGACGTGTGACATTACAGACACATTTGGTGCACACAGTTTAGGACTTGTGATAGATATTCATCTTGTTGTGGTTTGTGATATCTGCACGCATTTATTTAAAGTGTTGCTTAATACAATGAAACCATGAAGTGATGTTTGTTATGATGAAATGATACATGATCTTTTTAACTGTAGGCTGGAGATTGTGGTTGTACCGTGTGGTGGAAAATACATCAGTGTATCTCTGTATGTGATCATAACGACTTAGAGTTCTGTAGGTGTGAACTGCACACAGATGACATGATGAAGCCCCTCACATGAGTGAAAAAACATTTTCAAGAATAAAAGTTCAGTCACATTGACTTATTACTCTTACTATTACTACTAAATCCTTTTGCTTTACAACCAGTCCTAATAGTGGCACAAGTAATCAATAAAATACACCCTGTAAATACATCTTAATGCTGTCCATACACACGTTCTTAATCCCCCCACACACACATTTTAAACCAAATAAGTGCAAAGAACCTGTACAAAACAATCTCACTCCGATTTTACTGTCACTGCACACATGATGAACTTCTCTCTCTCTTCTCTCTCGTCTGTTCAGTTGTGTATTCACTCCTCCAGCACCTGTAAATGAACATTTACAGCAGTTTTAGATTTTAGTTCCTGAAATGGTTAAACTTTGGTGTTTTAAGCCAACAGCCAATCATTAAGGAACATTTAAAAGGCAATGCAAATTTATATTTCAGTATATACAGTAATTATTAAATATAAAGCAGTAAATAGTGATGGCTTATTTAAGGAGAAACTGTCATGTATGTTTTTACACTGCAATATTTGCACTTCTTATAGGAGTGTCAGTGTACTATACGAGGAGGAAATTACATGAAAATGCATCAAAGATGTGATTTTAAACCACTTTATCATTTATTAATAGAAATGTTACTAGGGTATTTTGCAAAAAATTGGATTGGAAGTAGAGTCAACAATTGATGATTGTTTGATGTCGTCTTGAACAAGAGACACGGGCTTGTTTAATCCACACACTGTATTCCACAGTAACTAATGATACATCAGCAAAAACGAGTCTTTGTGAATGTAAAATTATAGGGCCAGGTAGTGGTGGGAGATATATACATATAGTACAAATAAAAAGTGTATTAAACCCAGTTTCTACTGTGAAAAACTGTGAAGGCAGCTGATTTATTTGTCATAATATGCATTATACGTTCAGCTGTGGGATCTGGTTGCCATAGGGTTGTTTGTTTTTTTTTTCTATAGACTGAGGTTTATTTGTTTTCCTAAATTTGTTTAGAAGTTTTCTTTAAAAGTAAAGATCAAGCCCAGGAAATGAAAGTTCTAGAGGACTCTCTCACTTTGTGTACTGAGTGTTTGAGCTGTGAGAGGAACCAGAATGCACATCTCTATTTTCTACTGCTAAGAGCTATAGAGCATTTCTACAGTTGACTCACTTCCGCTGTGATTACATCATGATACCCAGCAGCTGGTAAGGCTTGCAGCAACAGGAAGAGGGGACACTGGAGCTGCTTTTTGACATTATTTGCTTTTAGAATTGCTTTAGGTGTAGTAATTTAGAAAGTTGTTAACAATCTAACTGAGGCTGTAGCATTTATATTACACTATTTATATTTATAACTGTTTATAACTCCGACTGAACTCCTACTGAGCAAGGCACAAAACTTGAACTAGGGTTTCTATACAATTCTAAGATCTCTCCAAGTATTTCTATCTCAATTTGAGATTTGAAAATAGAACAGATTTTGTCTTAC
This sequence comes from Ictalurus punctatus, assembly GCF_001660625.3. Taxonomy (NCBI): domain Eukaryota; kingdom Metazoa; phylum Chordata; class Actinopteri; order Siluriformes; family Ictaluridae; genus Ictalurus; species Ictalurus punctatus. Next base: position 1,976,123 of record NC_030422.2, on the reverse strand, counting down.
CTATGTGTTCTGCTTCAGCTGTGAGTAAACAGTTCCATACTCTACACTGACCTTCACTAGATGTAAACAAGAAACGCTGAATTAATGTCATTAATGCCATCTCAACTGTTAAATACACATGAACTATATGAATTGGTTAATAAATCAGAAAACAATAAAAAGTAATGTACATGCAGATTTATATAAATATGTACAGATAGCTTTACCCTGATTTTTCTTTGCTTTTTTCTGTGGCTTGATTTCAAGCTCAGTGTAAATCACATCACTGGGTCCAGCATCAGCATCTGCAGTGACAGTGAACAGAACAAAACAAACACAGATAACATTTTAATCTGAATCAACCTTTGTAAAAAAAAAAAAAAAAAAAAAAGAAACGAAAAAGAAAAATAGATCAGTGTGGAGAATTACAGGTGCATGATGGGATGTAACTGAACACAGTTTTAAATGTGGAGCTTATCGTCACTTCTCCTTGTTATGGGTTTGAACTACATGTTCAATTATTATTTTTTTTTTAAACTTGAAAAATTTTGTATGCACATTTACTGATGCTTAGTGTGTGTGTGTGTGTGTGTGTGTATATATATATATATATATATATATATATATATATATATATATATATATATATATATATATACACACACACACACACACACACACACACACACACACACACACACAATGGCACCTGTCAGGGGTGGGATATATTAGTCAGGAGGTGAACAATCAGTCCTTGAAGTTGATGTGATGGAGGCGACTTTGACAAGGGCCAAATTGTTATAGCTAGACGACTGGATCAGAGCATCTCCATAATGCAGTGGGTAGTATCTACCAAAAGTGGTCTAAGGAAGGACAACCAGTGAACCGACGACAGCATCATGGGCACCCAAAGCTCACTGATGCATGTGGGGAGCAAAGGCCAGCCTGCCTATTCTAATCCCACAGAGGAGCTACTGTAGCACAAACTACTGCTGTAAATGTTAATGCTGGCTATGTTAGAAAGGTGTCAGAAAACACAGTGCATCGCAGATTGCTGTGTATAGGGCTGTATAACAGCAGACCAGTCAGAGTGTCATGGAAGAAGGTGGCCTGGTGTGATGAAGCACTTTTTCTTTTACATCATGTGGACGGCCAGGTGCGTGTGCATCGCTTATCTGCGGAGGAGATGGCACCAGGATGCACTATGGGAAGAGCGCAAGCCAGTGGAGGCAGTGTGATGCTCTGGGAAATATTCTGATGAGAAACCTTGGGTCCTAGCTTTCATGTGGATGTTATGTTGACACATACCACCTACTGAAACATTGTCGCAGACCAAGTACACCTTAATGGCAACGGTATTCCCTAACGTGGCCTCTTTAGGGAAATAAAATAACACAAAAAATAACCGTTATTTCTAATCTTTTCAGTCAAATACTGTGCTGCAAACATCAATGTTAGATTTATCTTGTCAGTACTGGCAAGTGACCATGGTATAACCGCACATCGAGTAGTTCTTTGCCTCCACGTAGTGTATTAAAATCATGTAATGTACACCTAGCCAAGGATTATCCCTTGCACATGTGGTATTATGTAGAATATATTATATAATAAACAGGTTTTAGTAGTTCCTTTCTTTCTGAGGTTTATAGTGGAACTGACACCTAAAATGGGAGGTGCATGCAGATTTTTAGTATAGTAGATGATTGAATGTACTGTAGACTGTAAATATTTTTTATATATAAAATGTGAAGTTGCAGTATAAAAATACTCCACCTTTATTCTTGTATGACTCCTTTTTCTTCATGACCTGTGCATAAACGGCCCCACTGAGTTCAGCTGCAGCTTCACCTAATCACAGTGCAATGTGATCGTCACTACAGGAGATGTATTTACTGTATGGTGTTAATCTGAGATTTATTCCTTCTAGTGTAAGTGGAAATATTTGACATGAAATAAAGAAATCTCTCTCACTTTTACTTGCGTTCTCCACAGTGGCATAAATGTGCACATCTACAGAAAGGAGTGCAAATAAAGAATAAACAGGAGAAATTTTCAGACAATTCTGAAAACAATTCCACTGAAATGAACATTGTTAAATTAGCTTGTTAGTAAGAACATGATCTTATATTGAATTACTGTATATGTAGTGAGGTGTGCCGTGACTAAAACGTCATCCTTATTAACTACATGGCCAATGGGCTCTCTCCCTACCATAGTATATAAGCTGTTGTTTAGGCCTCACGGAATGCGTCATGATCGAAAACCCACGCCTTCTTTTCGTTGCTACGGACTACAGAGGTATGTGGTTTTAGCTTTATTGCTTAGCTGTTTGATGCTAGCGTTGTCCACTTATCATGCGATTTATTTATTTAGAGTGACGTTAGGCTGCCGAGACTGTGCATGTGTGGTGTGCTGTCAGGGCTCTCAACTGTGTAGCATGGTAGTTTAACGTAGCTCCGGTCGGAGCACCAGCTGTTGCCGTCACAACTATTAAAGACGCTATCATGATTTTCGGATGTTCCATTGTGAGTATCATGTCATCGGATCACGGTAGGTAAATCGTTTAGTTCTATTACTCGAGCTAAACTCTATTGCATGCATTCCTAATTGAGGTTGTAACACCTGTTTGTTCTTAGGGTCCTCGATTTTGCATGCGTTAAGGCGGGCTGAGTGAGATGTGGTCATATCGGTATAACGCCTCCCCCTCATTCGTGGAGCCACGTTGCTGTTTGGTTTTGCTGCTTGATGGTCTGATTTGGTTTTATTTTGTTCTGCTTTGTTTCGTTATTTTGTTTTGTGTTGGTTACTGTCACTAATATGAGTTTTCTTTAATTAACTGTGTTGTAACAGTCTTTATCAGTTATGCTGATACTGCTATGCGGTACTAGTGGTTTTGGTCAGTCTTGGTAAACTTGCTAGCTGTAATCAGTTTGAGTGTGAGGTTGTGTGTTTTTGTGACAGTAAGTTTGTCTTTGTTTTGTTTTATTCTGTTGTTTGTCAGATTTGAGCGTATTGTAATTGATTTTGTGTGTTTTTGTTATCTCCTTGTAGGAGCTGAGTGCTTCCTGAGGCTGGGAGGAGTTCTTTGCTGCACCTTTGTCTTTACTTAATTAAGGGTCATTATTATTGCTGTGTTTATTCTCGGTGAATTTTGAGGGTATGATTTTGATTAGTGGGGTGCTTTTGCCTTTTGTATAGCTGGTGCTGTCGTACCAGCCTGCCCTTCATACAGGAAGCCTCAGTGCTCCTATGATTATTGTTAAGTTCCTCTTGTGACTGTTTTATTTGACCAATGCCTGACTGCGTTGGATGTTGTTTCTTTTAAATAATTCTTGACCAGTCTTTTTAACTTTAAAATAAAATGTATTCTTGTATGGAAACCCATGCCTCTTGCTCGTTCTAAGTGGAACGTACTTGCGTGTCTTTCTTTCTGGCCTGGTGTCTGATTGCTGTTCTGCTGTATGTCTCTGTCCTTTCCTGTATTAGAAGACAGAAATTCTTAATTTGCTCAATTTATAAACCATACAAACTTTATTTTAGAGAACGCTTATAAGTTAGTGTATATGTCGCTGAAATGTACCAACAGTAATTACAAGCAACTAAATGTGTAAGCAACAATTGGTCTCATTTATGAAGCTGGATATGAACAAATTTATTTGAAAATCATTCACAGGAGCCTTTTCATACATAATGTGTTACTCATGAGAATCCAGTTAGTTTAGAAAACAATAGTGTATCCTACAAGAGCTCTTGAGTGCTGAGACGGATGTACTTGCAGAATAAAGTTTAATAAAGCAAAACATACACAAATCAATACAGACGAGGCAGGAGAGCATACTTGACAAAGTGGGAGAAACAAAGCCAGACACAGAGTGAGCTGCGAACAGTGACTATATACAGACTGGCACTTATTAACCAGAAAGAGAGTCAGGTGCGGGTGGTCATGTGTCTGGTACAGACTTGTGGTGGCTGCTGGGATTTGAAGTCCAGAATCCCTTCTGGGAATTCATATAACACTGTGTCATAAATGCACTTGATTCAATTTACAGCTGATTGGAATTTATCATGCACATGAGTATGAAGAAAATCAGCAATGCTAAGACTTGAATTTCATAAAGATTAATAAATGAGCACCAAATTGTGCAATTGTAAGTGCACTGTGTCCCAATTAGTATTCTTTTCCTATTTTTATTAGTTTGGTAACTATTTCTTATTTAATAGAAGCATTGTAGTTGAATGATAATTAAGGATGTGTAAAATCCTGTGTAACGAGAGTAATTATTGAGTGTCAGATACCAGTCATGGACCATTTTGTTAACGTTTATTTCCATGTTAGTGTAATGTATACTATTTCATGTTTAATAGACTAAGCTTTGTAGAAGTACTGATTATATTATAAGCAATTTAGTGAAAACTAGTTATCAGACCTTGGATGGATTTGTGCCACCAACGCAGGATCAGTAAAAGGATGATGAACAGCAAGGCCAAACTCAGTCCCACAGACACAAATACTATATCAATACTGGATCCAGACCCTGAGTCTGAGGAAAGAAAGACACAAATGAAAAAACCTGCTGTCATTACAGTTCGCAAAAATACTAGCCTTGACACTAACGTACATTCTAATGATAGTCCAATTTCTAATCTTCCATTTCTGTTCAGACGGTTTTAAAGAGTGTTTACCAGCAATCTCTCTGAGCCTTTCCAATCATATCTACATTCCCTACTGAGACTGCTCTTCAACAGGCCACTCATAATCTACTCCTTTCTGCTGATGCTGGTGCCTTTCCTCTATCAGGATTTCTAGCTTGGTTCATGTTTCCTTTTCTCTCCTGCCCCGTCACACATGATATCCCAGTCCTTGGCCCCCTCCTTTTCACTACAGGTACAGTATATGCATCCACTTGCCCAGATTATTCAAAAAGATCAAAGTATTCACTGTTAAGTAATTAACACTCAGATATATCTCAGCATGAGAGCTATTCTTTCCACATCATTAACTGTATACATTCATGATCTAAAATAATGGATGGACTCCAACGTTCTTAAATTAAATTAAACTGATAAAACAGACATTTTTCTAGCACCCAAAACTCCACTGCTATGAATTCCAGGTATTTACATTTGATATTGATGGCATTACCGTTACACCTTCTGCAAACGTTCACAATCTAGTTATAATTTTTTGATAACACACTTTCATTTGAAGTCTGCATTAGGTCACTCACAACAATCTTTTTTTTTTTTTTTATCAGCTCTTATTGATCCTTACTTAGTTTGCTGTAGTCCTTACTCAAACCAAGCACAGATTAGATTTGTACTCTATCATTAACACGGTTTACCCATCTCACAAGAATCAAACAAACACACTCTTAATTCTCACACAGTACATGGCCTCGCCGTAACTCTCTACACCCTGGAGTCTTAGATCCACCAGTACTGATCTACTAGTGGCTCCTAACGACCAGACTGACAAGAATGAGCAAAATATTTAGTGCCGTAATCCACCTCTAGGCCTTTAACTGCACCTCCTTAATCCTAAAACATACATTTTTTACTAACACTTTCCTCTTTTTCTTCCTGTTCGTCATTTAATTAACAGCCAGTTTCAGTTTTAGGTGCTACATGCTACAGAATCAAATTTATTATTATTATTATTATTATTATTATTATTATTATTATTAGTAGTAGTAGTAGTAGTAGTAGTAGTAGTAGTAGTAGTACTCACTGCACGTTTTAATGTTATTTTTACAAAGGGAATCAAATACTTTGAAAGCTGACTGAAAACACTGTGCATATAAACTTTGTTAATAAAAAGAGAATCAAATAAAAATAAATTCTCTCAAGGTTTTTCACCTCTGACTGAAACCCAGCTTTTGGGTGACTCTCCTCTCTCTGGGTGTTTACAGTGGTAGAAACCTTCATCTGACTTTGAGACAGTACTGATGGTCATCTCTCCTGTAGTCTTGTTCTGCAGCACTGAACCATCTTTATAGAAATCAACACCAGAAGCTGAGGTATTTGAGTTGCGAGATAAACAATGTAAAGTCAGAGGATGTCCCTCAGTCACAGGATGGACAGGACTGTCCAGGATCACATGACCATCTGTAGGAAAGAGAAAGAAGACACTGAAATCAGAAAGTGCGTAAAATACAGTAATGATTTTAACACAGAGAGCTACAGTAAATCAGTGGTAGATATCAGAGAGAGTGTACACAGTGCAGCGCTCACAGAGTCTTCATGTGTGAAAGAGAAAATGTGCTTAAATGCCAGTTTTATCAGTAACATTCAGATGTGAAAGCAGCTTTCACTGTAATATTCTTAACATCCTGAAACTAAACTAGTCTTCATGAGTTATTCTTATTTCTGTTTATATTCTTATTGTTAAAACATTGTGAGAGGCTTTTTTAGGTTTACCCTCTGCAGTCTAACTTCTATATGGGGATAATAGTTTTATTTATGTAAGTCTAATGACTTTATGCCTCTTTTATCTATCTATCTCTCTCTCTCTCTCTCTCTCTCTCTCTCTCTCTCTCTCTCTCTCTCTCTCTCTCACCTGCTTTGTGTGTGTGTCTTGCTCAACTCTGTCTACCTTGTTCTTTATGCTAGTGATAAAGATGATACTGATATCCAAAAAGTCTGATCTCTCTGTATTCTTTTTTTTTTTCTTCTCTGAGTCTGATCTTTGTGTGCAGATGTGTGTATAAACCTCTGTGTCTCAGATCTCTGCAGCCCTGAACACAGCGCTATCTGTTGGTCTTTTGTTAGAATCGACTGAATAAAAACATCAAATCTGTGTCACCCTAGACACTGCACTCAGTTTCTTTATAACAATATTATAATTTATTTTCACCAATTCAGTAGATTATAAAAGTGTTATCTTTATTCCTGTATATTGTACATCTATTACTGATGAGAACATTGAAGACTCACGGTGCACTGTGATGTTGACAGGATTACTGCGTCCTCCAGATTCAGACTGACACCAGTAAACTCCAGTGTGTGATGTAGAGAGGGAGCTGATGTTACATGTAGATCCTGAAACTGATGAACAATCAGACACTGTCTCACTGTGTGTGTATCCTCTCACTGTCCATCCAGTAGAGTCACTCTGGTCCTCACAGCTCAGTGAGAGAGAGTCAGCAGTAAAGTGTTGAGTTCTGCTGGGATTGATGATCAGAGACACTGGAGGAGATTCACCTGAAACCTAGAGTCACTGAGTCTCCTTCAGTCAGCCAGCGCAGTGGAGACACACTCACTACTGCCTCTGCTGCATCTGATGGACAACAAATGTAAAAATAAATAAATAAAATCATACAGAGTGGTAATCTCGTTATATATAATTAATGATAAGATAAAACAAACTCACACACTCACCTGATACAGTGAGTGTAACAGCATCACTGATCTCTGAGCTCTGAGAGTCACTTCTCCTCCCTCCGCAGGTGTATTCACCACTGTCATCATTTATAACTGAGCTGAAGCTGAACTCCTGTGTTCTGCGGTATGGGTAGAGTGTGTTATATTTCTTATACCAGCTGTATGTCCACTCAGTGTCTCCTCCTCCCTGTATTTCACATCTGAGAGTCACAGTCTCTCCTCTGAACACATGTTTATCAGGCTTTATGGTCACCACAGCTTTAGGACTCTCTGCAGAAACATAATTTTATTATTCATTTTATTATTTTATTTTTGTTTTATTATTAACACAAATACAAACACACTTCAATAATATACAGTTCTAATACTACAACTGCTGTATATTTAAGTGATTAGTGATAATGCAGTGTTTTGCAACCTGTTTTTACTCACCAGTAACATTTACCCAGAGTGCATCACTGTAGTGTGTGTAGTAGACTGGGTTTCCTCTTCCAGCTCTGCACCTGTACTGACCCCCATCAGAGTCTCTAACGGAGCTGATGTTGTAGTAGTCTGTTTCAGTCTCAGTCTCAGTGCTCTGTGTGGGTTTGATCCAGTAAAACTTCCATCCAGCAGACTGCAGCTTCAGTGTACAGAACAGAGTCACTGGGTTTCCTTTCAGTACAGCTCCTTCACGACTTGATGTGAGTTCAGGTTTAGGTTTTTCTGCAGTTGAAGATGAAACACAGTTCAGGATGTTAACTGTTCATGTTCTGCTGTCAGAGTGTTTAACACACTAATCACTACTACAGACAAACACACTATTACTGATACACTGTAAAGACTCCTGTCATAGTGAAATTATTCATGAATATCTATCAAATATTTTAGGGTATTTATGAAAGTAATTTAGTTTTTGTGAGAGTAGATTTAATGTGAAGTACATTGTTCTCTTATTCAAGAAAAAGTGTACAGACAAAATGTACTGCATTATGTTTGACTGTTATTTAAAACATCCTTCAATATGAAATATTTGAATTTTTGTGACTTTAATCCACACTGCATGTAGTGATGTGATGCTGAAGTTAATAAATATTGGTGTGAGGAAGAGATTAACACACTCACACACACACACACACACACACACACATACACACACACACACACACGCGCACACACACATACCTGACACAGTGAGTGTAACAGTGTTGCTGGTCTCTGAGGTCTGAGAGTCGCTTCTTCTCCGTCCGCTGCAGGTGTATTTAGCGCTGAGAGACTCTACAGCAGTGAATGAATATTTCCTGCTCTCAGTGTAGGAGGATATTTGGACACCATCTTTATACCAGTTGTACATCCACTCAGTGTCTGCATGTCCTCGTATTTCACATGTGAAAGTGACTTCCTGTCCACTGAATATCTGTCCATCAGGCTGCAGAGTCAGAACGGCTTTTGGTCTCTCTGTACAGTTACAACAAATACATCAAATCAGTCAAACACACCCTTCTCTGACCATCTGATATTTAATCAGTGTGTTTTGTAATGATTATGTGTATCAGTGCATGTTACAGGAGTGTAAGATCAGACATGTACCCATCACTGAGAGAGTCACTTCATTACTCCATGCCGTTGACCGTCCATCAATAGACCCGTAACATCTGTATCTGTGACTCTGATCTACTTTTATAGTGTAGTAATTTTCAGCAGAACCGTGACTATAAACACCATCTTTGTACCAGTAGTACGGTCCATTTCCTCCTGAAATCCTACATGTGAGTGTAACCGTCTCTCCTCTGAATATTTGAGGTGAATTCGGCTCCACAGACAGAACTGGTTTAAACACTGCTGGAAAAGTCAAAAAGCAAACACACACTGTCAATGTAAACAACTTACATTCTGCATGACAATGTACAAACAATCTTCTCCACCTTAATACAAATCCAACATGTACACAACATAGGCAATAAAATATGTATAAATCACCTTGAGCTTGTCCGACTCGGATAAGTGAATTAAGCACTAAAAAGGGAAGAGGAACAGAGAATATGATGTAACGCTGACTTGTTTCTTTTCTTTAAGAACACAAATGAGAACAATGTCATATACTGCAAAAAATCTATATTTAGTTTCACTTCAGCTATAAGAAATGCAATATATCGACCTGTTTCAATAATGAATGGAGTTTAGAAAAAGCTATTTTCACTCAGGTCACTATGCTGCTCATTACTGTCTCATGTTTAATCTGATCCACATCTGCTAATCTGAAACTGGATTACACACTTCCTTCTATGTGTCTCACATGAGAAAGGTGCTCCTGTGCACTAGAGCTGTGGTGTAATACATACAGCCTGCAGGATGATGTCATATATCAAGAAAAACCTGAGCTCAGTAGCACATACAGGATAATGAACACACACAGGTTAATGAACACACACAGGTTAATGAACACACACTGGTTAATGAACACACACAGGTTAATGAACACACACAGGATAATGAACACAAACAGGTTAATGAACACACACAGGCTAATGAACACAAACAGGCTAATGAACACACACAGGCTAATGAACACACACAGGTTAATGAACACACACAGGTTAATGAACACACACAGGCTAATGAACACACACAGGCTAATGAACACACACAGGTTAATGAACACACACTGGTTAATGAACACACACAGGCTAATGAACACACACAGGCTAATGAACACACACAGGCTAATGAACACACACTGGTTAATGAACACACACAGGATAATGAACACACACAGGCTAATGAACACACACTGGTTAATGAACACACACAGGATAATGAACACACACAGGTTAATGAACACACACTGGTTAATGAACACACACAGGCTAATGAACACACACAGGCTAATGAACACACACAGGTGAATGAACACACACAGGTTAATGAACACACACTGGTTAATGAACACACACTGGTTAATGAACACACACAGGCTAATGAACACACACAGGTTAATGAACACACACAGGATAATGAACACACACAGGATAATGAACACACACAGGTTAATGAACACACACAGGTTAATGAACACACACAGTTTAGGATGATCAGTGTAAATTGTTATTTTGTCTTCTGGGAAACATGCAAGTATCTTATTTAGCGTCTGAAGGGCAGTACTAAATGGAAAAAATAAGATCTTTAAATAAATAAACAATTTAAACTGATCACCCTGTTCAAAAGTTTACACCCCCCTGAATCTTAATGTATCGTGTCACCTTCTCGAGCATCAGTGAATGTTTTGCACCTTATGTAATAGTTGAGTCCCTCAGTTGTCCTCAGTGTGAAAAGACAGATCTGAACATCATATAAGCTGTGTTGGAAAGTGCTAAAATATATAGAAGATGCTGGAAAAGCAAAGAATGTGCAGGACCTGGAGGATTTTTCTGAAGAACAGGGGGCAGTTTAACTGCTCAGGAGAAACAAGGGACTCATGAACAACTCTCACAAAACATAAACACACTCGTGGATCATCCAGGTAACGACACAGTATTAAGAATCAAGGGTGTGTAAACTTTTGAACGGGGTAATTTTCATAAACTCAGCCATTGTCTTGTGGACTATATGTAAACATCTGTTATGTGAAATAGCTTATTCAGGACTGGACTAAATAAACAACAACATGGGATTTTTATGATCAATCTTATTTTGTTAAAAGTATTAAGATTTTGCAGATTCAGCAAGGGGTATGTAAACTTCCGATCGCAACTGTATGTTCTCTATATGTCTTTTCTTTACAAAAACTAAATATATTTGTTTAACTTATTTTGTTATTTATTAATAAATATTCATATTACATTCATATTATATGAATTCATATTTTTCATATTGTATTTTTAATTGTTTATAAAAGTCCTTGATGTTTTTAAGTGGTTGAATTTTTGTGTGCGTGTGTTGGTAGCTGTGTGTGTGTGCGTGTGTGTGTGAGAGACAGAGAGAGAGAGAGAGAGAATTTGTTTTTGCCTTTAAATGTACTGTAGATATATTTATTTGTTATTTTGTTGTTTTTAAAAGTGTGTTGTTAATAAATGTTCATATTGTAGTGTATTTGTTAATGTTTAATAAAAACCCTTAATCTTATTAAATGGTTGAATTTTAGTTTCCCTACTAAAATGAAGTACATTTAGCAGTTTCTGGCCCGGGGACCAAGCCGACTCTCAGCCAGATCTGTCTTACAGAGTCTGGGCCAGACCCGGGCCAAATAAAACAATATAATTCACTTTACAGTGACTGGGCCGGATCTGGGCCTGAGGAAATTATGTGTGTTGGTTTGCAGTGTGTGGGCCAGTTTTGGCCCAGGGACCCAGGCGTATACTGGGCCAGAACTAAAACAAGTATGTAGCCCACAAGTGGCCAGACAAATTTTGCTATCTGGGTGAGAGCCAGAGGTTAGAGCCATTATGGCAGAGGTTCTCAACCTATATACATATAAAATAGATCATCATTATACCTGGTCCGCTCTAATATGGGGGGCGTGCCACATGATAGGGGAGACTTGGGGGGCTTTAGATACAAAAGATTGAGAACCTCTCTGCCATAATGCAACGAGATTGGCATGGAAGAGCTGTCAGAATCGGTGCCAAGTAGTATGTCTGGTTTGTATTCATGCTTACCACTTATTCTGATCAGCACTGTACTGTATCAATGACCGAGCAGTAGGTACTGAATCTAATGCAATAGGTACTGAATCTAATGCAACAGGTACTGAATCTAATGTAGCAGGTACTGAATCTAATGCAGTAGACCTGTCACAGTATGCCTTTTCGGATGTAGCCGCAGTTTTTACCACACAAAAGCTCACGCACAACTTGTCAACACTATATTTTATTTATTTATTTAAAAGTAACAACATAACACTCTGATCATGTACTCTTCCTTTCATACCTTATAAGAAACAGAAAATGTTCATCCATGATAAAAGCCCACGAAAATATCACGAACCAAAATCTGATTCATGCTCAGAAAAAACTCCACGTCACCATAGACACTCAACCCAAAATAACACACATATACTGAAGATGGTAGATGTTAGATTCTACACATATGCACTAAAATGGACCAAAAGGTCCTCACTGCAGTCTGTAGCACGATGACGCATTGGATTAGATCCACTACGTACTGCATGTTGTAACACGTATGCACCAATGGCAGACACAGTAAGTCACTGTGATCCATCTATGGTTAGGGTTGGGGTTAGTGTTAAGGTTAGAACATCCAGTACATAGTATATCTAATCTAATGTCATTACACCACAGGCTGCAGTGAGGACACATCCAATTAACAGCAATCCATATAAACTATGCTGAAAACAGCAGGCCAAGTTATTGTTATTGCTGCAGACTGAAGACATTTGGGTTTGAGATCAAAAGATGAAAAGGAGAAGAGAGGTTAGAATTTCATCTTCTGTTTCCTGGTATTTATATGTAGATGTGTTAAATGACATAGTGTGGAACAATTCTTTGTCCACTATACAGTACAGATATAACACGAGTTAAGAATTTTTGGCAAAAATATACTCACGCTAGTTCAGCCGAGTCCTCATTCAGGTTCAAAATATCACACAGAATCAGTGAGTGAAAAGCAAAGGTCCAATTTTATTCAGCCCAATACATGAGATCCAAACCATTTGAGACATCCCAAAGAGTGATCTAACTAGCATGGAGCAGGGCTCCCCCTTTTATACAATTTTCTATGAGCCTCCACCCCCTTGTTTCTATTTCTCAATACCAATATGTCTGGCTATTTTTACCTCCCGTTCCCCTTATGTCCGTATTTGTACAGGTTCTAATGACCCTTATGTTTCATCAGTGCCCCGTCTCAACAACCCTTATAATCATATTTTATCTATTTCCCTAACCCCTTAGGTTCCTGTTTTAGCCTTTTCTCAAGCCCCTTATGTTCGACCCAGCCCGGTTTGGGTTTTTTAAAACCGTACTTCCTGTTTTGTTCATCACTTGGCTTCTGGTTGTTGGACAAAGAGGATCTCTGTTGCTTTATTTTTGGATATTTTTCCCACTAATTTGAACATGGGTGAGAGTTTTAGATTATTTACTCTTGTCTGTGACTGTTCATGTTTTCCTGTCTTTTATACGTCTTTTTCCCTCTCCTTCTCTGTGTGTGTGTGTGTGTGTGTGTGTATATGTATAGATCTATAGATAGCTCTATGCTTTTGCCTCATTCCTTTCCTTTCTTGGTGGCCCATTTAGTGGTGCATGTTATTTTGGCTACCAGTGACCAGGTGCACATGGTGAATGCCCCCCTTTTCATACCTGTTGGTATGCAGCTCACAACGCGGGACTTGGTTTCCTATTCGCTGCCCTGGAGGGACTGGAGGGCTTTGATCTCAACACTAGATACCAGCTGTCTCACCTATTTGCAGACCTCGCTCTTTTGGTTGACGTCCTACGCACTCCGTCTACAACATCTACCTTTCCTCCCCCTTTGCGATATCGGCTGAGCCCAGCTACTACACGGATTCTGTCACCAACACACCTTCTCTGTATTCTGCTGATGATTACGAGGCAATGGATTCCCCCAGTACAGACTATTCTGATGACCCGTTGAGCCCAATTCCCTCACCAGGGCATACCCCTTACCAGCCCCCTGGTCCCCTGAATCACTATCCTCATTATCTGAATCTCTTGCATTTATTACTTCCACACTACACTTATCGAGATAGGTTTTTAATAGGTCTTGATGTGCCTGAGACTTGATGTGCCTGAGAAATAGGCAACTGGAGAATCGGTGATAATACGCCCCTTCTCCGTTGCCCTGTCATCAGGTATATGTAGCTCATCATGCTTTTCCTCGTTTTTAGTATGTTCGGTAATCACTACTAAATACGGATTATTCTACTACACTTGTTTCTACTACACTTGCCAACATGCTTACTGTTTATATAAGGTTGCTGAGAACTACCATTACTGTTACAAGGGTTACATTCATATACAAAGTGAGAAACGTATTTCCCTAGTTTTCTCAGCCAGGTTCTTGTGACCTACAGCCTTGTATCCTTCGTGTCTCATTTTAGTATCTCATATTCTTCTCGTGCTGCGTGTGTTCAGGGGTGGGCCAAAAAACCTTACACAAGGAAAAATTCCCATGCTGCCAGTCTTTGTTAGTGCTCGACAGTGTTTATGACCAAACGAGTGCCTGAATACACTGGTTACTGTCCTTACTGTCCTCAGGGTCTATTGTTTATCTCTTCTTATATACTGATGGTCTTCAACCCAGGTGCTTTATGCACCGTTGAGGGCCGCCCTTAGGGAGAGGTTAGGCTAGCACTTACACCTAGGGCATAGCTCATCCCATCTTCTTCTGATTCTTTCTGTAGTGCTTGATATTTTATGGAAGGGTCCGATGGATTTATCAGTGGTCCTTTTCTCAATCAGGTTTCTTATAGTTGATCAATTCTTTGGATATTTATGTACAAACACAGCCTTTCATACTGTTTGGTTCTGCACAGACCATTGTCGTACTGTCACTGTTATGTATCCCCACAGGTGTTGGTCCCCCTCGTCTACGCCCAAACACTCCTCTGTGGGTTCAATCTGTACGATAGCTTGTTCCCGGGTAGTTTTCAATGATTCCAGGATGGTTTTGTGTTCTCGCACAGTACTGCCAGAGCTATGCAAGTAAAACGTGCAGGGTAACCGCAAAATTGAATGGAGTGCGCTGGAGTCAGGTTGTCCCGGGCTGGTATACCAAAATACAGTCATGATGTGAAATACCTGCTTTTTCTCGGATAGGTCTCTTCCGACCTCTACCTTGTATAGCAGGAACTGTATGCAATCACTGTCTTCTTATTCGTAATGTACTTGTAATCGTCCTACTGTGTCACTTGTAGTTGTCCTACACAACGTTTTCCGCCTCCCGTGTCTCGTTATCGTTTTCAATGGTGGATGCTGCTTCATCTGCATTTGAAGTCACATCAGGAGCCGTACCAGTTGAAGTCACATCAGGAGCCGTACCAGTCGCAGCCGGATCAGTCGCAATACTCGCAGCTGCATGTTCGTACGGGCACATATCAACGTACACAGCCTCTGTTTCATTGCCCTGGCTCTGTCATCTACACACAACCACCCCCTGTTGAGGGGGGACCGCCTCACCTAAAATGATGTATTGGCAAGAAATGTTATTCGTGGTGACAGCCGACACGGCCAACCTGCGAGTGCAAGGTATAATGCAACAGGTGATGAAGGCGAGTAGCAGAAATAAGGCCAGCACTGCAGTGCCAAGACGAGCAAGCGTTGCCATCCAGCTGCCCGACATCATCCAGGAGAGCCAGGACGGCAGGTGTAGCGCGTCGCCATTACCCGAGTTGGCCACATGCTCCCTTTGTAAGGCCTGAAGGCGGGCGAGTACCTTGGACAGGGCACCCCGTTCACCCGTATGGCGAGGAATAGCCGCACAGCATTCAGGGCAAATCATCGTACAGACCCGCTCCGCTGGCGCTCTCATTTGGTCAAGGGTAAAGCGATTCTGGGTCGCCATCAGAGATGTAGCATGAAGTTGGTCCCGGATGAGGCCCAAGGCTCCCAAAGTGTAGTTAATGAATCTCTGTTGATTGTACCACAGATAATTGATCCAGGCGGGTAACCCACTTCCAACCGACCCCATGACCTTGTATTTCTCCGGGACATTCACTGGAGCACCTGCCCAGTTCAGGGTGACCACCGTGTCAGCTGCCCAGTCCGTGTAATTCATAGTGTCCGCATCCTTGAGGTGTTGGCTCCAAAGCGCAGTATCATGGCGTGTGCGAGTACGCGGAGGAGGAGGTCAGGGTCAGGTAGTACAATGACACGTGTTTTACTATCAAGTCGGACGGGGGCGCAACATCCTTGCCATTCATTCGGTAATGTTTGGCGGACCCGGTTCCCCCCGCAATACCAGAACACATCTTCTACCGCCCGGGTGCCGAACACCTGGTCCGGTATAGGGATAGCAACGTATGCTGGCAGCGAACTAGAATTGTCTGTCGTGCAGTTATATGACAGAAGCATGGGGATATGCAAATCCTCTGAGGGGAGGGTGAGGTTGTAGCGAGCTGATAGGTCATAGGTGCCGAATGGGGAGCACAAGCACAGGGGAAAGATTGGGGGTAATTCCTGGTGGACAGATACAAAAGCAGCGTCATGCGTTTGAACCGGCTGAAACATACACGACAAACTGGCATTTCGCATCCAGTCAGGGCCATAGTCCATAAATAGAGATCCCAGTAAGCAGACCGTGGGACACAGGAACTTCTCTGTGTATGGGGCGGAGAGGCATTTGGCAATGTTGCCTAGGGGAAACATGAAATGTGGCGCAGATCCCCGGTCATGGCAGACCAGGCAGGAACGATCCGTGACAGCACGGGCAGTATGGAACATCCAGGTGAGATACAGGTTAGTCTGATCCTCAGTCAAGGGCGTGTCAGCCATAGACATGGAGTAATGTTGCAATTTCATGAAGGCGTCAGCATGGATGAGTTGCACAGCTATGGGGTCGGAAGTGTGGCGGGAGAACAAGGAAGTCTCAGCTCCCCAGGTGACACAAGCACCGGCTGTACAGCGAAAGGAGAGTCGGGGCAAGGCACCAAAGCTGTTTGAGGGGACGGGGTTTGACTGGTTGAAGCGGCACCACCAACTCGTCGGGATTCCCGTAATTTTGAGGTGGCCTATGGTGAGGTTCAGGGAGTTGTGGCCAGCCCCATAGAAGGCCACATGTGGGCTGCCATGAAGCAATGATTCCCGATAGGCAAGACTAATCAAGGTCAGAGCACAAAATATTTCACGGGAGGGAACAGTCGACAAGGTGGCCATGTACAGGAGTGAGACTTCCACGAAGGGTCGAGGGGAACCTTCTGGCCGAAGGGCGCTGACAGGTCGGCCTCGACGACGTGACGCAATACGACGTGCCTTGAGGTGCTCTATGACCTTTTTTTTGAGATTTTGGCTAAACACGGACAAGGAGAGAAGGTCCGCCTTTTGCCGCTCTGCTGGATTCTCGTCGAGGTCATCTGGTAAGATACAACCTACTCGTGCATTTCTCTTGCGTCTTTGTGGTGATCTTGGCGTGGGTGTGTTAGGATCAGAAAACCAATGGTGAGGCGATAATGTAGCAACAGGTGCCTCGGCTCTGGGTGACATGGTACTTGTCGGGGTGTAGCTACATCCAGGGGTAGAATCATGGGTATCCTCATGCTTGCGAAAAGGTGCATAAACGTGTAAGAGAGCCATGGTTAGTCCGGCCACCAGGACCACAGCCCATACTATAATAATTGCCTTGTCACTGCTCATGAGTCTATATGGAGGGGCCACTATCCGGGAGCCCGGCATGGTCATGTATAGGGGAAGGACCTGCCACGTTTTCCGAGATTAAGGTCAGGGGACTCAATCCGCCCAAATCCGTAAAGTCTATAGTCTCGTATGGTACAGATGACTGGACAGGTGGGTCGGCTAGACTTTGCACTATAGAGGCCAAGTCAGCTGAGATAGAGCTCAAGTCTTCAACCTATGTGGGGGGAATCGGCAGCGCTTCCTGGCTTACTGGTGCTTTCCCAAGCCCTGATGGGCCAGCTGCCTCTCCAACCGTGGTATGTTCGTTGCTGGACCAACCCTCGCCGGGACTGGAGATGGGACTAGGGGTCTGCCGGTGTGCCCGTCGTTTGGTCTGTGCCGTTGTACCTTGCGCCGGACTGCAGTCTTCTGCAGTACCGCTATCACTGTCAGTGCTGGAGTTGGTAGCCGAGTATTCAGGGGGCTGGGCCGGGTGAGTCTTTCCTGATGTCAAGGGTTGCTCGCCAGGGGGCAACGGTTGTTTGTCAGTTGACTCACAGAGTAGCGGTCCTTTGCCAAATCCTACTCGGCTACAGTGGTTCAAGTGATACCAGTGGGGTTGTCCCGCTACTTTTACCGCCGTTGGTGTGGCAGCCACCACTTCAAATGGCCCTTCCCTCCGTGGCTCCAGAGAGTTCTTTCTCTTGAAGACTCGGATCCAGACGTGGTCTCCTGTATCGATTTGCCTCACCTGGGGCACTTCCTCGCCGTGGACCGTCTCCTGGAGCTGCGAATACAAGTGTCTGTGGATTTGTGTGAGGGTGCGTATATAGTCCTTCATTTCACCCTCCAACTGCTCTAACGAGGGGCCCATGTACGGGGTGCGTGTAAACGACATGGGCATCGGACGTCCTGTCAACATTTTGTGAGGCGTAAGGTGCCTCACTCGGCTAGTTTGGGAGTGCATTTTAAGCAGGGCTAGGGGTAAGGCCTGTACCCAGGTTAGTCGTGAGCTATCACATATTTTTGCCAATTTACTCTTCAATGTGCCATTGGCCCATTCTACCCATTCTTGGGACTGGGGATGATACACATCGCCCAACTTGTGCTCAATCCCCAGTGCCTTGGTAATCAATTCAGTGGTCTGATTGATGAAGTGAGCTCCATTGTCAGAGCTCAGATAGTCTGGAATACCAAAACGTTGAATGAGTTCACGACAGAGGAACTTGGCTGCAGATTTAGCATCTTCTCTAGAAGTGGCCGTAGCCTCTACCCATCTACTAAACCGATCCTCTACTACGAATATGTAGCGTTTTGATTCTTTCCTGTTTTCAGCCCCCATATCCACATAGTCCATCATCAAATGTCTGAACGGACCCATTGGTGGAGGAATGTGCCCTAGAGGTGTGGTGAAGTTCTTCCGCACATTATTTCTTATGCACGTTTCGCAGTTATTGAGTGCTTGGTCCACAGCACTGGCCAGATACGGTGACCACCATTCTTGTCTTATCTTTCAGATCGTTTCTGCTCTGTTGGTATGATCAAGACCGTGGGCTTCTTTTATCAGCAATGGTAAGAGACTGGCCGGGGACACACACATGCCATCGATGCTATGCCAAAGGCCAGTTCCCTTATCTTTTTTCGCCCCCCATTTTATCCATGTGGAGAGTTCTGCTTCTCCGGCTGTATTTTGCACTTCCACTATTTGTGCTACATTGTCCTCCATCGGGTGACAGACTGAGATCTCTTCTGGTTGCGTGAGTGCCA
Source organism: Ictalurus punctatus (assembly GCF_001660625.3). Classification (NCBI taxonomy): domain Eukaryota; kingdom Metazoa; phylum Chordata; class Actinopteri; order Siluriformes; family Ictaluridae; genus Ictalurus; species Ictalurus punctatus. The sequence goes on along the minus strand of NC_030422.2, from coordinate 1,956,717 downwards.
TCATCTGGGCCGGTCCTACTGCAGCTTTCTAGGCGGCTTCGTCTGCCAACGCGTTTCCTTTAGTAATGAAAGAGCCATCTGCTTTGTGTGCTTTACATTTGATAATAGCTACCGCTGATGGTAAGTTCATGGCATACAATAAGTCTGAGATCGCCTCTCCATGGGTCACAGTAGACCCGTCGGCACGCTGGAATCCCCTCTGTGCCCATATAGGACCAAAAACGTGGCATACCCCATGTGCATAGGCAGAGTCTGTGTACACATTGCATCATTGTCCACTGCCCTGTTTACAAGCAGCTGCCAAAGCTTTTATCTCTGCCAACTGGGCTGAGCACGGTTGCGGAAGGGGAACACTCAAAACTACCCTAAACGCCAGGGGAGTTTTGTCTGCTTCTATCATGGCAAACCCTGCCCGATTCCCTTCATCGGTACGGAAACAGGACCCATCTACAAAGAATATGCACTGCACATTGTGTAAAGCATCGGTTTCTAAATCAGGTTGCGCCTTTAAGAATTTTTCAGACTCACTGACACATTCATGTGGTTCCCCATCTAGGGGCGTCATCATCTTTTCTGCTGGATTAACCTTAGTGCATCTTTCTATAGTGAATTCAGGGGCTGAAAGTATGGAGTCATACCCTGTACGTCGCAAATTGGTTATTACGAAATTCTGACTGGTCAGGAGTGCATGTAGAGCATGAGTTGAATACAGGGTGACTGGATGCCCCATCGTAATTGAGGAAGCTTTTTGTTATGCGAACGCCGCTGCCGCCAAAGAACGATAGCATGGTGGCATGCCTTTCTCCATGTTGTCAAGGGCTGTGCTGTAGTAGGCTATAGCTTGTCTTCCTTTGCCTTGCTGTAGCTGGGTTAGTATGGCAGTCGTATATCCCTTCCTTTCCGAAACGTACAAATGAAACGCTTTTCTATAATCTGGATTAGCGAGGGCTGGTGCCATGGCCAGCGCTGCCTTTATATGTATAAAGGCTGCGTCTCCTTCAGGTGTCCACTCCAATTTAGCATTCGGCTGCGTATGGTCTGCTGCTTTAATCATGTCTCGCAAGGGTTGGACTCTCAGAGCAAATTCACATACCCACGGACGACTAAATCCTGCTATACCTAAAAAGGCCATCATCTGCCATACTGTCTGCGGCCTAGGGGCCTTACTAATGCACTCCACATGTCTGGGAGCTATTGTGCGGCTCTCTCCCTCTAATACTCGACCTAGGTATTCTACTTTGGTTTTGCAAAACTGTAGCTTTTCCCGGCTGACTTTGTGGCCGTTTTCTGCTAGTAGCCTCAATATTTTTAGTGAATCTCGTTGACATTCTTCCTTCGAGGAGCTGCATATCAAGAGGTCATCAACATATCGCAGGACCATGCTCTGGCAATCCAGAGTGGCCAAATCTTGGGCCAACACTTGGTTGAATATTGATGGGCTTTCACAATACCATTGCGGTAGCCTCGTGTAGGTGTACTGCTTCCCTTCATACGTGAAAGCGAACAGGTGCCGCGATTCTGGATGTAAAGGCATGCTGAAATAGGCTGAGCACAAGTCAGTGACTGTATACCACCTTGTTCCCTCTGGGATGTTCGTCAGCAATGTGTGTGGATCTGGTACTATGGGTGTTTCTGGGACCACTATCTGATTGATGGCACGCAGATCGTGGACCAATCTCCATTTGTCTGTACCTGGTTTTTTTACCGGAAAGATGGGTGTGTTGCAGGGACTGCTGGTGGGAACGAGGACCCCTGCTTCCAGCAGTCCCTGTAGGGTTGGCTTTATACCTTCCCTGGTTTGCACCGAGAGCGGATATTGTCGTTCATAGGGCAACCTTGCATTCTTCTTGACCTTTATCTTTGCTAGTCCTGCTGATTTCACTAATCCTACATCGGGTATATCGTGCAGCAGATCCTGTGTAGCGTCACTTCCCGGCTCCACTATAGCCATTTGCTTACTCTGTTCGTCCATCCTCCGGTGTATCTCCATACATCCTGCAACCATCATGTCGATGGCTGCTATTGAGATGCGGGTGTATTTCCCATCTGGTGACGTATGTAGGTATTGATTTTGAGTGGGTTTCCATTCCCTTACCTCCTTCGCTTGCTTCACCATGGGTCCCAAGTCTTTTGGCTCAAAACCGTGTGCCACCATGAGGGTGACATGGTGAGTAGCTTCTTCTTCTTGGTACCAATTCATTATTCTGTCTGGGAGTTTAATTATTGCCGCCACTCTTTGAGGTCCACAGATCACATCCAGCGTCTTGATGTCCATTCTCTGTCCTTGTTCCATTTCTTCCCATAATTGTGCGTAGTCCTGGTTCTGCCCGCCTCTATCGTATTTGATGGTACAGTGCAGCGGAACGCTCACTTTCCTGTACTCTGGTCGCATGTATTGGACCCACGATTGCAATTCTTGATACTTTTTCCATAAGTCCGACTGATGTAGGTCTGGTATTTCCAGCCAGTACACCTTGTCCACTTCCTGTAGTTCTGTTTTTCCTTCGTGTATGATTAGGCACTGCATGGCCCTAGCCTTTGGGAACGTGACCCATATGCCGGTTGCTTCGCACCGTATTTGTGCCCCTAGTTTACACAAAGTGTCTCTTTCTAGTAAGTTGACGGGTGCATCTGGGGCATACAGGAGCGGGGCCTGAATTATCACCCCATCCAGTGTTAATTCCTGAGGCTCAGTAAATCGTAAGGTTTGTGTTTTCCCTGAGAAGCCCATTGTTTGTATTGCCTTACGTGAAAGAGGGAGCTGGGAGCCTTCTTTCCCGATGCTTGAATAGGTGGCCCCTGTATCAATCATGAACGGTGTGCTAAACATGTCTCCTATTTTCACTGTTATTGTGGGTTCTTGTTCGGGGTGCAGTGTGGTGGCATACTGCATCAGCTCCCCCTGTGGCTTCTCTGGGCATCTTCAACTTTAGTTCGGTCCCTGTCCTCCACTGGGGCTATGCATGTGGTCTTCCGGAGGTACTGGGGCCTGGGACTGCCAGGGCAGTTGTGTTCTGCTGCCTTCTGGCATTATTTGGGGAACTCTAGGCCCCAACACCTGCCCTCGCCTTTCGGCCCTGTCTACCTTTTCACTCCATGTTGGTCGGGAGAGGTGTGGGCAGTTCCTTCTCAAATGGCTAGGGTCCCCACACTCCCAACATCCCTCAATCTGGTTACTTCCTTGGGGAATAAACCTGTTCCTGCCATATCCTCTTCCTCTATTCCAATATGGCTGTCCGGAGTACATGGGGGAACCCATTGGATACGTCTTATCATAGGGGGTCGGTGCATCATCACAGGTCCTTGCGTCACCTGCATTTGGCGATATCCCTGGCTGTCTGCTCCCTTTGCCTCTACTGTTGTTCCAGCGAGGATTGTTGTCTGTGCAGGCACCATCATTGTCCATCACCATCACCATCATCACTCTCTTTACTTTTCTCTTTCTCTTCCTCTTTAGTCCTGGCTATTTCCCCAAGCTGTGCCTTGTATAATTGGGTTAATAGGGTCTCGTGGCATCTTTAGCCTCTTTTTTCATCTTTCTGTGCTGTTCTACTTGGTGCGTTATGTGTGCCATAAATGTGTTCCATTCCATTGAACTCAGCCCTACCACTTCTTCCAGCTTCTTCTGTACCTCATCCGGTAGGGCTTTTTTCACCAGCATTTTGAACAGTCCTACACTCGCTACTGAGGAATCCCATTTCACTCTCGTCTCGTCTCTCCATTTGTCTTGGAAACTTTGTACAAAGGCTAACACATTTTCGTCCTCCTTCAGCTTGATTACTTCTAGTTTCCCCGGGTCCATTTTAGCCGGATATATTGCTCGAATAGCATCCCATATCACCGTCCGCATTCCACCGAATGGTACGGCATCTATTGTTGGGTCGTCCAGTGAGTTGTCTATACCGGCTGTTTTCAGGATCTCTTCAGTGCGTCCTTTCCCCACTGTTTGGCATAAAATGGCTTTAATGTCCCCTACAGCCAAGTGTTGCCCTGCAGTTTTTTATTCAAACTGCATGATCCACTTCTGACCTCCCACACACATGCTAGGTAACCTTTGAATTAATCCAGTCAGGTCCTTGAAATTCCATGGAGTGTATTGTAATGTTTTTCCCTTGACCATCAGGGGATATTGCGTTTTTGATGATTCCCTTTGCTTGTTGCTCATGAGTTTCCCTCTGGCAGGATATGTTCGATATTTGAGTGGGGATTTCAGGCTTTTTCGGTCTCTCAACTTCCTCCCTGTCTTGTCTTCCTCTGACGGTTCTCCCTGGGTCGCTCCATATTCATCTTCGCCACTCCTGTCGCAGTCTGCCCCACTCTCTCGTCTTGTATTCCTTCTATTTTCCTCATCCAATTCTGCCACTGGCTGGTACCGGTCCGTATTTTCTTCTCCTTCCACCGATACCTTCTGGCCTTCCCTCTGTTGGGCCATGGATCGGCTCAGCACCTGTTCCATTTCTCGTAACCTTTTTAATTCTTCCATCTGTTGGGTTCTTAACCCTGTGACTGCGTCTGCTATTTGCTTAGACTGATCGGCCAGCTCCTCCATTCTATTCATTGCTCCTTCATCATATATGATCACGTCTTCCATTCTCTTCATCTGATCCCAGGTAGGAATTTATTATAACATCCCCTTCCAGTCACACCTTCCTTCCTTTTCCCTTCATCAATCTTTTCTCTACTACTCTGTCCCATGCTCCATCCACAAAATCCTGTCGTCCCTCACTTCTCCCAACTTCCTTTCCCCCTTGGTCCCCTTCCTTCTTTTCCTTTTCCTGCTGCCCCTTTTCCCTTCTTTTAGTTTGAACACTAGGTTTCAGGGTGCTGGTAGCGTCCCCCCATAACTCATACCTGGTACAGGGGCGCCTTTGTTTTTCACTTCCTTTAGGTACCACTCCACTTTTGTGCTTGTTCGTGTTGCTTCGCTTCCCGTAGATACTGCTCGCACCTGTCCCCCTGTGCTTCTTCCTCTTGCATCCCTTGTTGGCTCCTGACATAATCTTCCACCATTTTCTGCCGTTCTTGGTCCTCAACGTTTAGTATGCTAAAGTCCATACTCCGCTCTTCTACACAGGTGACTCCGTGTATGTTCCTTCTACCTTCTATTTTTTTTTACACTGATGAAGGACTGACTGATCAGTGGTCTGTGTTAAAGCCACTACACTTCCTGTGTTCTTACACACAGAGAGAAAGAGAGAAAGACTTCCATTCTGGTCAAAGTTGATGTGCTCTTTTCAGGTGAACCCAGAAATTATAACAACAATTTGCAGAACATAACTTTATTCAACTCCTGAACTTGTAAAGTTCCTCTGCTACTTCATTCAGGTTCATAATTGATCTCAACAAGACATCCAGTGGACCTTTCTGTAAAGATTTTTATCTCGTTTGATTGAGTAAGCAAGCTAACTCTTTTAAAAGAATGAGGTCTTTCCTAAATCAAGAAACTTTTCTATTCTGTCAGATTTACTTCAGGTTTTGGGTTTGATGCAGTCCATAAAGATCAGAAAAGTTCACTGGACATGCTGTCAGAACCTCCTATAAAGCTGGGAGGCAGGACTTCTGCTAGTCACAAAATGGGGTTCTTAAATCTACAACCTAGATGTGATTAGTGAAAGGGATTTGAAGATTTAGATTTTTCCAATAAATCTGTGTGTATTTTCATCCATAATATTTGGATAATAATAATAATAATAATAATAATAATAATAATAATAATAATAACTCCTTAGATCAATGTAAGGCTTTTCTCTGTACTCAAAGCACTTTGAATTGTATATGGGGGCCCTCTCCTGAACCCCCACCAGTGTGTAGCATCCACCTGGATGCGCCAGAACACCCACTACACACCAGCTATTGGTGGCAAGGAAAGTGATGTAGCCAATTCAGGGATGGAGATTATTAGGGGGCCATGATGGGGGCCAGTGGGGGAATTTCACCAGGACACCAGGGTTATACAGAAGAAGAAGTGTTCTGGGATTTTTAATGACCAAAAGACCTTGGTTTAGTGTCTCATCCCAAAGACTGTGCATTAGGACCCACACAGAGCACCCCACAAAGTGAGCATCCCATGCTTTCTTTGCTGCTTCCAGCAGAAAGCTTAGTTTTCCCCAGAGGGTCTTCCATCCAGGTACTGGCCAAACTCACCCCGCTTAGCTTCAGTGGGAAACCAGACGAGATCTACAGGGGGATATGGCTCGAGCAAATGATAAGTTTACAATCTGTAAAGCTTCATGTGAAAGTAGGAGGTGTTTTTCTGGAGATGAACAGGTACTGAGTAATGCTGATGACAGGTACTGAACAAATAGGCTTGCGAAATAAAATACTACTGAAATCCAAAAAAGTTTGAAATTAAAACAAATTAAATGGAAAAACTGAAAATGGTCTGATATAAGCTGTGTTAAAAGTCTGGATAAGCATCACAAAAGAAGGAACTAACGATTTGAGAAGGTCAATGAGCTGAAGGCTTGATGAAGTTATTGCATGCAAGACATATGTAACCAAATACAAGTGTTATTTTCTTCAATTTACTTCGACTTATCTGTTCCTACACTTTTGCTCACCTAAAAATTGTTTGGTCTGATTCCAAAGGTTCTATGTTTTATGATATTTAACACATTTAGATGTAAATAACAAGACATAAAAACTCTAAACTCTTGAGATAGGACGGATGCAAGTGCAGTATGAAAAGTGTTTATTTTAAAAGAGAGACAGGCAGACAAATCCAAAATGTGATCCATAAACGTAATCCAAAAAAGGCACAGGTTAGGCGATCAGCAAACAGGCATACACAGGGTTAAACATGAATCAAGGTCATGGTCACGGAAAACAGGGTCGATAAACAAAACGAGAAACATGAACTATGACGAGAAACTGGGAGTGGATAATCCAGCGTGAACTAACTCTAAACATGGAACGTGACTATGACTACTAAACGAACTAATCTAACTCTACGATAATCTTCTGCGCTGTGTGCTGGGAGGCACGCAGTATATATGTGGACATGATCAGCGTCTAAACTGCTAGCAGCTGAGGGCAATACAGACACACGTTAAATCCCAGCCAATGACAGAACAGGGAGGAGACATGACAGAAACATAAACAAAACACACGTGTCCAGATGTCACTACTGTCAACAATGGAAAAGCAGGTGCTCGCGCATTCACGCTTAGAGCACACTGCTTCAAGGGGGGAATCATGACAGAACACCCCCCCCCCCCCCCCCCCCCCAAAGTCATCCCATTTCACTGGCGGCCCCGGCCCCCTGGGCTGAATGTCCCAAGCAGAGCCAAGAAACTGCAGGGTGTTCTTGGCGGCGCAGGGAAGCGGAGCGACGTCCCTGGCTGAACAGGGAGGCAGAGTAACGACCACAGCCGTGCAGACAGGCTGAGCGAAGTCCTCGGCGGAGCATGAAAGTGGAGCAACGACCACAGCCGGGCAGGCAGGCTGAGCGAAGTCCTCGGTGGAGCATGAAGGCAGAGCGATGACCACAGCTGGGCCTCGGCGGAGCAGGAAAGCGGCGCAACATCCTCGGCAAAGCAGAAAAGCGGAGCGACATCCTCGGCGGAGCCGGAAAGCGGAGCGACTTTCACAGCAGGGCAGGCAGGCTGAGCGAAGTCCTCGGCGGAGCATGAAGGCAGAGCAACGTCCTCGGCGGAGCAGGAAAGCAGAGCAATGTCCTTGGCGGAACAGGGAAACAGAGCACTGTACTCAGGAGTGCAGAAAAGTGAAGCGAAGTCCCCTGTAAGGCCAGGGAGAGGAGCGTGGGTCTCCGTGAGGCCCAGGAGAGGAGCGTGGGTCTCTGTGAGGCCAGGGAGAGGAGTGTGGGTCTCCGTGAGGCCGGGGAGAGGAGCGTAGCACTCCTCCAAGCAGGAGGGGGGAACGATGTTCGCCATCAAGCAGGAAGGCTGAGCGACGACCTCAGCTGAACAGGGAGGCTGAATGATGACCACAGCTGAACAGGGAGGCTGAGCGACATCCACAGCTGAGCAGGGAGGCTGAGTGACGTCCACAGCTGAACAGGAAGCCTGAGGGACGTCCACAGCTGAGCAGGGAGGCTGCAGCTCTGGAGTTGAGATCTCCTCATAGATCTCAGGCTGGGGCTCTGAGGTCACCAGGTGAACCCTGGGCATGGGCAGAACTTGGGCGGCCGTGTCGGTAGACCCGGGCATGAGCAGAACTTGGCTGTGCGTGTCAGCAGATTCAGGCATGAGCCGAACTTGGTTGTTAGGCTTAGATATTAGTGGAACTTGGTCAACTGGATCAGCAGGGCTTGGATGTGACATCAGGAACTTGAGACTTGACTTGAACTTCAGAGACTGGAGACTTGACTTGGACCTCAGGGACTTGAGACTTGACTTGGACTTGGACCTCAGGGACTTGAGACTTGACTTGGACTTCAGAGACTAGAGACTTGACTTGGACCTCAGGGACTTGGGACTTGACTTGGATTTCAGAGACTTGAGACTTGACTTGGACTTCAGTGACTGGAGACTTGACTTGGACCTCAGGGACTTGAGACTTGACTTGGATTTCAGAGACTTGAGACTTGACTTGGACTTCAGTGACTGGAGACTTCACTTGGACTTGGACCTCAGGGACTTGAGGCTTGACTTGGATTTCAGAGACTTGAGACTTGACTTGGACTTCAGAGACTGGAGACTTGACTTGGACTTCAGAGACTGGAGACTTGACTTGGACTTCAGAGACTAGAGACTTGACTTGGACTTGGACCTAAGGGTTGACCTCTAGCTGGAGCTCGGCAGGTGAGCCCACCTCGTGGGTCTCAGGTTCGAGCTCTGAGGTCGCCAGGTTGACCTCAGGCTGGAGCTCCGGAGCTGAGACCTCCCCGTAGGTCTCGTGCTGGAGCTATGAGGCTGCCATGTGGACCTCTAGCTGGAGCTCAGCAGGTGAGACCTCCTCGTGGGTCTCAGGTTCGAGCTTTGAGGTCACCAGGTTCACGTCTGGCTGGGGCTCAGGTGCTGAAACCTCCGACGGGCCCTCCGAGGTCACCCTGTTGATCCCGGGCTGGATCGCTGCATGGGCTCTCCGGTGGAGTTTCTTATGCTCCCACCAGCTGCTCTTGAAGCACTCCTGAGAGCAGTAGAATGCTTCCTGGAGACCCAGTTTTTTGCAGGTAGGGCATTGTAGCTTGGTCTCCCTCCTGCAGCCCTCAGACATGCATGTTGGTACCACCTCCTGCATGTTGGCTGGAACCTGAAGCGTGTTGTAGATAAAAATTAAATGAAATAAACATGAGGGAGACCTAGTATGAGTAATATGTAATTTTATTGAAAATTCACAGGACTGGTTGTATTCACACTTTAAGATCTTTAAGAGTAACACACTATGGTTTATTAGTCACACAGAAATATAAGAGCTAAGGAGGGCAGGCTGAGAAACACACACACTCTCGTACAGTCAAGGGCAGGCATACAGACATAACACACACAAAGGCCCCAACGCACACACATAACATTATGAGATAACAACATGAGACTAAGGTCTCTCTATAATTGTTTTCTCTCTCTCCCACTTTCAATCCTAATGGTAGTCAGAAAGTCCTCTTTCAAAACATCATGGTAAATTTGATAAGCCTCTTTCAAAACATCATCGTAAATTTGATAAGCCTTTTTTTAAACATCATAGTAATGTAGATGAGCTCTTTTTTAACCCTATTGGTATTGATATAATAGTCTTTCTAAAATATATTGGTTATCTACTGTGTAAATACAGTATAAATACTGGAGCTTGAGCTCCGGGTGTCAGATCACTTCTGAGAATTCTCATTGGTGTGGATCCCCTGAGGTGGAAATAAAATCTGGACCCTTGCTTCTTCTCACTCATGGCTGGTGTCTTATTTTTCTATCTCCAACTGGGTTTGCAGATGTGAGTATTGCTTCTATGTTGAATTTTTAAGTGTCTTCAGGTAATAGGCTAAATTTGAGCCAGCATTTGGCGACTCAGATGGGACTGGGCTAAGATCTATATGTCTGTAATCTCTCCCGTGGGACTTCACTCTCTAAGCAACAGATAGGCCGTGTAGGAAGAAGGCATTGCAGACGCCTGTTATTTCAAAGCTCTGTCTTAGTGGTCTGTTGTTACGATTGGGGAGCCCCGGGGTGGGAAAAAAGTTATGGCTATATAGATTATACATCTATATGGGTCCGGCGCAAAGTAGACGTGACGTAGGGGGCCCTAAGGCCCATTCTCCAGCTGCCAATCTACTATGAAGCCCCGGGGCACACACCCGCTAGCACGTCTCCCACCAGGTCAACAAACCCTCCTCAGCTTTCCTGATCAGTGTAGCGTAGAATTGGTTACTGTAAGGGATAACCTTTGATTACAAGGATGAGCGAAGGAATTATGGCTTCGTTAGAGTAATCCTCCGACAGCTAGCGAGGGACGGCCATGGGGTGCGGCAGAACCAGTTTCTCCACAGATACCCGCTTAATTAAGGTAGTTTATGAGGCTTTATAGCCTCAGATGGGGGAATGTTGTGGATAAAAATGACATGAAATAAACATGAGGGAGGCCTAGTATGAGTAATATGTAATTTTATTGAAAATTCACAGGACTGGTGGGTGCGTAATCTTGAGGAGAGCGGTAGGGGGAAGAAAATGGGGTGCGTCCTGGGGACATGGGATAGTCAGCAAGGGTGAAATAAGGAGAACACTGAGAGTATGGCGGACTGACAGGTGAGAAGAGGGAAGAATGGTCAGAGCCCAGATCAGAGAAGGTGACATCATCCTCAGACTGAAAGCTGGAGGGAGGGTCAGGCGGAGGGTCTGTGTAGAGGCGTCAACACACACATTCACAGGGTGGATTCTGTATCGGGGGGGGGGGGCATTTCCATTTCCAGAGGGAGTGCTGCAAAGAACGTTAAGTAGCACCATGATGTCAGCAGAGAGATGCGCGAGCTGATAGTGAGTGTTCAGATCCAAATCCAGCCCCTCCAGTAAAGGAGAGAAGGAAAAGTGACGATGGGCACCTAGACACACATAAGCAGTATTAGGCGGATATTGACTAATTGGATTCACACTTTAAGATCTTTTAAGAGTAACACACTATGGTTTATTAGTCACAGAGACATATAAGGGCTGAGGAGTGCAGGCTGAGAAACACACACACTCTCGTACAGTCAAGGGCAGGCGTGCAGACATAACACCCCCCCCCCCCACACACACACACACACACACACTCACACACTCTCTCTGTCTCTCTCTCTCTGTCTCTCTCTCTCTCACACACACACACACACACACACACATAACATTATAACTTTATAAGAATAATAAAAAGGAGTATTATTATAAGGGTAATATAAAGAGTAGTTGGATATATAGGATATTAGAAGGATAATATAATGATATTATGAAGTAGGGAATACAGTAAACCATTTGCAAGCAGTATAACCATATATAAAATAGAGATATAGAGCAAATATGAAAGTAAGTTATAAACCAGAAATACAGAAAAATGTCAAAGAAACTTACTCATAATTCAGATGGTGAAGATTCTTGTCTCGCGAGGAAGGGTCAGGCGTGGTGTAGACGGGGGTCTAGAGAAAGACCATGAGGAGCCATTTATAAGGGTAGCTGAGTCAAGCTGCCCCCCCACACGAGATAAAAGTGAGACCAAGGTCTCTCTAATTTGTTTTGTCTCTCTCCCACTTTCAATCCTAATGGTAGTCAGAAAGTCCTCTTTCAAAACATCATGGTAAATTTGATAAGCCTCTTTCAAAACATCATGGTAATGTAGATGAGCTCTTTTTTAACCCTATTGTTATTGATATCATAGTCTTTCTAAGATATCTTGGTTATTTACTGTGTAAATACAGTATAAATACTGGAGCTTGAGCTCCCGGTGTCAGATCACTTCTGAGAATTCTCATCGGTGTGGATCTCGTGTGGTGGAACGAAACCAATAAATCTGGAACCTTGCTTCTTCTCACTCACGGCTGGTGTCTTATTTTTCTATCTCCAACTGGTTTGCAGATGTGAGTATTTGCTTCTATGTTGAATTTTTAAGTGTCTTCAGGTAATAGGCTAAATTTTAGCCAGCAGCAATGAGAGCAGATATCAAACAGATGAGGAGAATATGGTCAGAACTCAGTGGAGGTTGGACAATCAAAGCAAAGTATTAATCAAATGTCTTCAAAAACTGTAAAAGATCACTGAGAAATAAGATTAGATTTAACCAAATATAAAACACTGTTTTTAGACTTTTATGTTGCATTTTCATAAACAAACCTAGATTGAATATTTGCCACTTTATCAGAGTATCTAAAGTCTGAAGCAAATAAAAATAATAAAAAAAAACATTTATCTTTTTAAATACTACTTGTAAGACCATTAAAACAGACTACACAAGTCAAAAGATGCATCATTTAATGCAATGGGTTCACATTACTATGTTTCGAACTGCAAACATCATAAAATCATTTAAGGTTTTTACAGTAGTTCAGTCAGTGAGGTGTTTTTACCTAGAGAACAGTCTGAAATGAAGAAGTTTCTGTAGCTGGAGCAGCTGTATATGCCCTACTAATAAATGCCATTCACAAGGGATAATGACAGGATCAGCATTGGCCTCCAAGTTTCTACAGCACTTTCGAACATGACAGAAACACCAGCACACAAACAGGACTGTAATTCCTGTTCCTGTTCTGAGTAAGGGCCTTTGTGAAAAATGAGGGGTGTGTCTTCACTGAATGATTCACCAGTATGCACAATCTGACTCTGGTCTGCATTCCCTCAGTGAAAAACTCCAAAATGACAAAACAAGGGGGGAAAAACTTTTAATTGATCATGACACCATTTTCTTCTGGGTGACAGCAGCTAATGATATTTTGATAAATACACTATACTTTCATGTTCTGAAAAAGAAAACATCCCTAATTGTGTTAAATAAAAGGGTTTGGAAAACAGTCATTTGTGCTGTTGTTTTTTTTACTAGTACAAATATGCAGAACATGATAAATAATTATTTACTTAGGCATCAGTCTACAAGTCTATTATGTAGATGAGAAATTTTATTTTAGGATTTGTATGAAAATGTTTATATATTGCATAAATGAAAAACAGTAACTCATAAGAAGCCTTCTGCCACTCTGTTGGATGCTGTCTTTCCTTTGTTATATATAAACATTTTGAAACAACAATTTGTCAACTTTAAATATGATCCTATTTTTACTTTATCTGGCTCCAATTATGAATGATTCTACGAGATATTAAAATTCCAGTCTTTATCATTATATTTACCTCGACATTTGATTATCATATTTAACCCTTTACTTAGATTGTTGCTCATTCATTCGGATTCCAATGTTTTGGTCGTTAGACAGAGGTACAAGTTGAGCACTTTTACTTTTCTAGCAGCTTTGAATAATCATGCCATGGATCCCACTTAACAAGAATACTATTACAACAAGCAGAGGTTAAGGCTCACACTATTTAGACTGGTCAACGCTATGTTGTTCTAAACGGAAATTTCTTTTAGCATTTATAGTCTAAGTACACTTAACTAAATCCAAGTTGTTAGCCTGGACTCTAAAATCTCAGTTGGCATGCCCCAATGCTCCACCTAAACCTGGATTTTAGCCTGTACTAAACTGGTCACAGATTTGTGGTAACTGACTTAACGTATTCTCCTAGAGCCAATAATTTCAGGGTAGAACAGAATAAAGTCAAACAACAATTTATTAACCAGGTAATTCCAATAAGAATTCTTAATCCAATTCAGAAGATAATAAGCAATGATCAATAATATAAAAACATCACATAAAACACAAACAAGAGGGTTATAAAAGTTTACGCAGCAATGGAACTACACAAAATAATTGTGTGGGAGATCTGTCTACAGATTTCATAAATCATTTGTCAGCTCTAATTAAATACACTCTGTAAGTCCACCAAATGTTGTTTGTAATTATAATTGGAATCTGAGCCCACTATTCAGAAAGTCAGTTGGCATTTGTGATTGAATGGGTATTCGATGTCTGAGGAAGGATGTACCTTATTTGCATACAGGAAGTGATTAGTGTGAGGAACCCGGGGAGGGTACACTTTCAAAGGCATGCAATATGTTTATACATTTTCTAGATCTTAAGGGTGGTTTGAAGTGCTGCTGAGGGAATGAGACCATTTTACAGACACACTGAGACCTTTTGAATGATACCAAGCACATATAGTCAATTTCTTATTCACATAGTCCAATGCATATAGACCTAGGATGATGTTGGGGGAAACAATATAGATGACCAATAGTGAGGCGTGATCTTCCGGTCTCTACTCAGTGTGATGTGCTATCTCAGATGAAGATGCTAATTCTGTGGAAGAGAGTTCAAATGTTAATTTCCGTAAGAGTCCTTTCTATTCTCAGAGAGCAGTTCTCTCCAGATTCAGACAGCTTGGCTCCAGCCTTAAACAAGTATGCTCAACAAAGCATTAATTCAGTTTGGCCTTTCATTTACCACAGAATGTCTTGCAATCATATATACATTAGTGTGATCATATTATTAATCAGTGACTATATGAAACCTATATGAAACCTTAAACACTTACAAGCACTTATTTCAATGTTTTCAGCTATCATGAACTGTCAGCAAACTCTTAACACAATGTTGCAAACCCTTAAAATCAGTTTATGATTGAATTATCTTTAAAGCTTTTTTTGGTTATATATTAACAAAAAATAAATTATTGAGCAAGTACATAAAAAAAAATCAGTGTTCAAAACTGTCTCCTTACCTTACCCTATACCCTAATTTGCAAGTGCTGCAGCCCAGAGACCTCAAAGTGGGAGGTACTTATGCCACAAGTAGGCGGGATTTCAGAAGTGGGTGGGATTTAGGCAAAAATCCAGAAGTGATAGCAAGTATGCGGAAATCCTCGAAGCTGTGCGGTGATAAATGATGACACTGATTTAAAGCTAAATATCAGCACTTTTTCTTCTAGTTTTATTTTAATTGCTTACAGCTTTGTCGTTGATGACAAGTATGCGGAAATCCCCAATTATGCCGAGGTGCACGGTGATGAATGATGACAGGAAGTACTGACACTAGCGAAAAACACAGATTTAAAACTAAATATTAACAGTTTTTCTTGTAGTTTTAATTTAATTTTATTTCTTACAGCTCTGTCATTATTGTATGCATGTCTAATGCCATTCTATTTGAAGATTGAAGTTTATATATTTTATCTAATATTAAATATTAATTTATCAGTATCAATATGGAAAAAAAAAACTTAAAGTGAGATATAATTGCACTCAATGAGGTGAATGTGTAACAACATTACAACCAACATTTTTTTTTATTGCTCAATGATTTGGTTTTTAAGGTGAACTATTGCTTCACAACAAAATCTACTACAAAATGTGTACAAGTTACTCAGAAATAAAAACTGCATTTGACATATATTTACAGTCCATACAAGGTGCCATGCATTTTCTCTGCATATATAATGGCATTACTCATTAGCACAGTTGTATTGCATGCATGACAAACTGCACAATCCTGGGTAAAATGCTTTGGTGTAAATGCCCTGGAGCTCGCCTTATGTTTCCTTAACCTGGTGGATACACAGCAAACACATTATAAAACAGATTTTAAAAAGCCAGTTAACAAATAAAATACACTTCCTTTTGTTGATTCTACATAATCTGGGAATTCAGCGTGTCAATATTTAAGATGTAAAAACCGTTTAATTCTGTCAAGCCGCCATATTGTCTCTGGGAAGGAAACAAAAAAACTCAACAGCTCGAGACACTACAAGTCCTCTGGAGCTAAAGCCCCATCGCACTTGGAGCTAAACGTCCATCGCACTTGGAGCTAAAGGTCCATCGCACTTGGAGCTAAAGGTCCATCGCACTTGGAGCTAAAGGTCCATCGCACTTGGAGCTAAAGGTCCATCGCACTTGGAGCTAAAGGTCCATCGCACTTGGAGCTAAAGGTCCATCCCACTTGGAGCTAAAGGTCCATCCCACTTGGAGCTAAAGGTCCATCCCACTTGGAGCTAAAGCCCCATCCCACTTGGACCCGGCTCCGACCTCCCTTTATACCCTCTCGATTTCACAGGAAAGGTCAGATTGACGTCATTCGTCTTTGCGTGATTACGTCACGTCCGTAAACAGAAAGTATAAGAGCCGGCTACTATATTGCGTCTGTGTGGGTTGTTTGTAGCTTGTACTTATGACAGCGGCAATGGCTGCGTTTAATCATGGTAGCGCCAAACCGCAATCATCGTTGATATTTGGGGAATCCGGTGTTAAAACCAAGAAACCACGAACTGCGGAGAGCTTGCAGATAAAAAAGAGAAAGCGACAGAGCGAGTGCCAAAACCACAATAAATATCGGCATGGCTTTTGAGAGGTGGCGACAACTCCGAGATCTGAAGGGACTGAAGACTAACGCAGAGATGGCCTTTTTTCTGCTGGGAAGGTCAGACATTTCAGTGGCTCAGTAGGTGTCTAGATTCTTGCGTTGTCTTTGTTTTGTTTCGCTGTAAATTGCACTTATTTGCATATCTGATCACCTCTACTCAAAAGAAAACCGCCATAGAAACTGAAATCTAAAGATGAAGGTTAATACACACAAATTACGCCTAGTTACACAATGTTGATGCAAAATTAGAAATCCAATATAACTTTTTGTTCAAAATAAACAATAATAAAATGAGTAAGTACATCATAAATCCATCTTCCAACCCGTGTCTTTTGTTTTACTCTGATTCACAAAGGTAAGCCTATTATAAGTATTTATATTTTAGACCTGTCGATTTCGCGGGAAATTGCGTGCATACGTCATATCCGTAAACAGAAAAGTAACTCATATAAACATGGTACTTCTCTAACGTGAAAAGAAAGTATCACCAACATTTTAAATGAAAACGTGCCATCCACACAAACAGCCTCCCATGTCTTTTTTTCTTTTGCATTTAAATCTTTATACAAGAAATCCTGCAGGTCATTCACAACTTTTTCCCACCACCACGCCTGTCACGTGACTTCCGCTTTCTGCTGAAGTGTGTCCACCCCCCAATTTTCGTTGTACCGCCTCTATAGGAACTCTTATTAAAACCAGCTAAAGAGAGCGACTGAATTAATTAAACAGAAACTATTGAGTGTTCGTAAGAATAAAAATGAGCTCAGGGTCAAGCTGTGCTGTCACTGGCTGCCACAACAACAGTAATGAACTTTACAAATTCCTGGAAAGTGCTTATATTTTTTTCTTTTTTTTTCCTTTGATAAATTTATCAGCACTACTACAGCGCACTGCTGCCATCTACTGGCCCAGAGGCACAACTGTGTCAAAGGTTTATAAACAAAAAAATGTATTGGGAAAATAAGTAACCAAATTACCATAAAATAAATGAATGAATAAATAAATTACAAAACAGGGGTGTAGGACATTTTACAGTGCAAACCAAAATCCTCCAGTATCGACTACAAATACTTTGCTTTGGGACTTTTCATCCTTCTCAGTGTCTCCAAGTAAATCGAGAATTCCTTTTCCAAAACAAGTAATCAGGAAGGAGCTTTAGAAACGTTTACATTTGAGTATGTAAAATTTCAACAAAAGCAGTAAGTTATTCACAGCACAAGCTCTTTTTTTTTTTTTTTTTTTTTTTAAATCCTTGATGAATAAACCAAATTTAACAATTTCCCATCAGATTATCATAACAGAGATTTTTTTGTTGTTGTATCCAGCTGACTGTATCATTCCAGAAAGCACCAAACTGCATAAAAGAAACCGGTGTTTTTACATCCTCCTTGCATATTTGGTGTAAATTTGAATCTCCAACATTAAATCTTACTCTTAAAAAGTGCAACTCTATACACTTTGGGGCAACTGGAAATGACAAGAATTTACTTCTAATTTCACTCATTGCTTTCCTCTCAATTGTTGGAAAATACAAGTTCTCCTTACAATACACATTTATATTAACCAATTCCTTAAAAATTAGCTAAATGTATATTTACTATCGATCACGTATCTTACCACTGAGTATATTAACTGTTCTTTTACTAACTTAATCATTTGAATTGGGATACTTGTGATGTAATTTTGTCATAAACTTTATGGGAGCAAATTAGATTGTGTTTACCACAAAAATTACTGTGAATCATTATATTAAATGGTCTGCACTTGTATAGTTTTTTTTTTTTTTTTTTTAATCTTAGCAGTTCCAAATTGCTGTAAATAGCCGCCCAAATATTACCAAAATTATTCATAATGTGTTACTGACTATGACTGTTACTGACATTTCTGCCACCACTCACCAATAAGCCGATTTTTCTGTTCACTAATGTACATCTATTATTCCAGACTGACATGTTATGTGGGCGGTGTTTTGAAAATTAGTTTCCAGTATAATAGTACTTGTTGGTGAAAAGCGGAGAGTTTTACAGGAAGTTTAGAAAGTTTAATGTCACATTGTAAGAGAACTTGTACCACCACATTTTTAAAATAAGATTGCAAGAATAAAAAGCCAGTATGAGGATTCATTGTTAATGAATGACTATAACTATTTGAGTTTGAGCATCCCATTCATAATGTCAATCATCTTAAGTCCACCTTTTTCATAGTCTTTAATCATATCACTTTTAGATATATAATGACTTTTTCTATTCCATATAAAATCAAAATGTAATTTATTAATTGCCTTTATATTTTTAGCCAAAACATTGATGAATGATTCTAGAAGGACTCTCTACTTTCACCAATAAAATTCTTCCAAATATCATTGTCTCTCTGCAGTCAAGTATTCATAATTAATCTACATTTCTCCAAATGTTAAATTTTTGTAAACATAATTTTTCTTGGATATCCAGATAACTAAATATTACCTTTTTTTTTTTTATTGGGATATTATATACTGTTATATTAGGATGATCGTGTTTGACTATTAGCGTACATTTTGACATTTAATTGTAGACCTGAAGATTTTGAGAAAATCTCAATATACTTAAGTGCTAGAGGTATTTGCTGTTCCTTTTTTAAAAAAAAAAAAAAAAAAGTGTCATCAGCAAGTTGACTGACAATAAAATGATTCCCTTCTAAATTATGTTATGCTTTATGTTGCCCAATTTAAGTAAAATAGACAACGTTTCCACTACCATAATAAACAACAAAGGTGAACTGCCAGATCCTTGTCTAATACCTCTTTTCACCATGAATCTTGCAAATGTACCTCGAGTAAGAGGAACTGTACATATGTCTTCTATGTCTACTATACTAACTATTATTGCTAGGAATTACAACGTGGATTTTTCTTCAATGTGGGGGAGGAGAGGGTGAAATAAACTACAGCACTGATATTACTGTGAGGCTGTGAGTAGACCGTGTCCATGCATTGGGGAAAATGGTGACAATAAATGTAAATGGGGGAAAAAAAAGTCCCCCAAGTGACTTAAAAAAAAAAAAAAAAGCTCAAAAGCAGACTGGGCAGCTCTGCACATTATCAGCTAGAAAAACATGCTAATTTGGCTGTAAACACTGGAGACCAGAAATGCTTCTGGTGTGAGCCAGGTGAGAATTCTGTGTTCAGGTAAAAGGTGCCTTGCTTCCCAACTGACATACTATCAGTACTAAATACTAATCCGAGATGAGAATTAGTATGTCCCGAATGGTA
Organism: Ictalurus punctatus; assembly: GCF_001660625.3. NCBI lineage: Eukaryota > Metazoa > Chordata > Actinopteri > Siluriformes > Ictaluridae > Ictalurus > Ictalurus punctatus. The sequence goes on along the minus strand of NC_030422.2, from coordinate 1,937,089 downwards.
CCATGTTGAAAGAAGTATCCCAAAGGTATCTGGATGGTCTACTATTTCTGCAAAATTTTCAAAGTGTGGATTTGTGGACACTTTTTCAGCTAATATTTACCACAAATCCCTGCGTGAGGGAGGAGGAGCTTTGTGACGCTGATTTCAAGGATGCATTTTAGAGCGTTTTAAGTAAAAAATGTTGAAAAATAAATCAAGAGAATGATAAAGTAAATTATATAGTATAAATTGTATAAGGAATTATGGAAGAAGAAATACTGAAATGCAATGAGGAGTTTGTTCACTGTGACCGTGTTCTCTTCTGGGCAACAACGTTCTCTTCCTTTACACGATGTGTTAATGTGTCCCAGTACTCGCCCACTCTTTTCTTCTTAAAATTATGCATAATTTTAGTACACAGTATAAGTATGCCATTTGGGACACAGGTTTGGATACCTAAAACTCAGATTCATCAATGCAGAGGAGCAACGCCGAAGCACAACCCATGTAAAATATCTCTGCAAGTAACTTGCAATGTTATGTTTCAAATCGAGATGCAATAGAGAGGCAAAAGTTCCATACTGCAGCTTTAAGTAAAAGTAACGCACATCCTGTCCAACTGAATGGCTTTAAGGGTACTCAATAAGCTTAATTGGATCAGCAGTAGTTGAATTGATTATACCTCAAGTTTATAAGTTACATTTATGTGAACAAAAAGTACAGATATTGTATTATATATTATACATTCTCTTAGTCTCACTCATTATTCTCTGCCTTTTACAGTACTATACCCATTGAGGGTACCCACCTTACAATTACAACTTGTTATGAGTTAAATGTATTTAAATAATAGCCAGTAACATCTCCTGATATATCGGTAATACACAAATCTATTTAATATGACTAGTGTGCTAATTACCACTGTAGCACTCTTGCTATGTCTCTATGGTTTTCCATTTTACAGGTCTTTACCATTTAATCGTAGTGACATGTATCACAAATTAAGGTTAAAATACCTTAAATATGTGAGTTTGTGACCTCACTTCTGACCACTGTTTTCACACATTCTTCAAAATGGCTGCCAGGGAGTATGAGCACAGAGATAGCCATATATCAAAATGGAAGTGTCAAAATGATAAGAAATATGTACTAACCGTGATATAATGTTAGGACATTAAGATTTTCTCTTTTTTTTGGCGCAGGTCATTCCTGGATCTGTTTTCAGAATGGAAACAACCTAATAGTAATTAAGCAACTTACTCAGCAATGTATAAAATGTATTTCACTAGAAAGTCCTGTGGCCTTTCTAGTAAGTCAGCTTCTGAACAAAGTCCTCATGTTTAGTCTTGGATGACAGCATGTCTGTTCCCTGTGGCACACCCATGAAAATCCAATCAAAAATTACATGTGCAAATGATATCCCAGATAGTGAAATTGCTATTGGCCCAGATCCGGCCCACATACCCCGTGGAATGATGGCACTTGGGCGGTCCGCTCCTGTTTGCCAGATTTGGGCCATAAGAAAGCCGCAGCAATGGCGCATGTGCCACATTTTTACCAAAAGTGGCCCACAATTGTTTTGTGATATTTGGGCCATACTCACTATTTACCACATGGGCCACTTTAGGGTCACATACACATTGCCGTGAGCACCACATCTTTGCCTAAAATGGCCCACTTGTGATTTGGGATATTTGGGCTATGTGGGCCACTTCAGGCTCATGTCCATTTTCTCCGGGCAAAAAGAAGGCCAGCAGTGCCGCATCACTGCCTGAAGTGGCCCACGTCCAGATGCTACCTGGGATAGTATGAAAACAGTGCAAATTGCATGATATGAACATTAGTCCACCGGCATGGACTTGATGTAATCCAAGGGAAAATGTGTCCCAAATGACTAAACATATAAGTAAAAAAGGTTTTCAGCCAGTCTTGACCGTTTCACTTTCATACAAGGCGCTATTTCAGCTTGAGCGAGTCCCTGATTAAACTAAAAATTAATTTGTTCATCCACGATCCCGCGGAATTGCGCTAAGCTTTTACCTCCAGAACAATAAAAACAAAATGTTATGTTGAGTACACAGAAAAATCCTGGTGATCATGAGAAAACAATTTTGTTACATCGATATCACAAGAACATTAATTTGAAATCACAAGAACAGAAGAAATAAAAATAATAATAATGGGATATCTTAGGGTTTCTGTAGTGAGCCGAACTGATTAACTTTATTGAGCTGAACTGGACTCTGTATCTACACTGCAGTCCATTAGACGGCGGCGACGCAACATCAAAGACTTTTATTTTGAAACCAGTGACCATGGAGACTGGGCTTCACATCTCAAAAGGAAAGGAAAACATGGCGGAATCCACGAAGGGTCCAACGCTGGGAGATTCTTGTACTGAAGGCAAAAACCCACGCTGTGCTTCCAAACAACTTTACGACCAGAAGCGCAGTAAAACAAGAATCAACATTGGAAGCGCTTTCCCAAGATGGCGAGAATTATTGCTGAAGAAGAGGATGAAGTTAGACGCGGAATTGGCAACGTTCCTCTTGGACAGGTATGGAAACTACTACCTGTGCAACTGTTGCACAGTTTGAAGGGCCGACTTTACGTCATTAATCCACTAGATCCCCATTTATCACTTAGTATTTACTTGGTAAAGTAATTCTTTGGATGATCCAGATGCTTCGGACAGCCCACGGAAGTAGCGCTCAGAAGGAGGGATATTACGCATGCGCAGCCTTCGGAATGTCGCGCGCGTTCGGAGGAGGGATATTGCGCATGCGCTGTAGGTCTATAGCGCTAAAACGAAATATCTTGTTTGTTTACACACTTTCCAGAGCTATTCAAGCTAAGCTGAAAACCTTACAGTACATAACACAGAGCCATATTACCCACTGGTTTTGCTACATTCCTTCAGTAATCCCATATCAAATGTATTCAAAATAAAAAAGAAATGTATGAAAAACGAAGATTTATTCTGCATATACTGTCTGATGACAGAAAGCAGTAAATGACTACAATTCTTTAGTTTGGACTTGTGCCTTTGTGGTGTTAGTTAGCTCCTTTTCCTTTAACAATGTATTTGCTAATATCTCCAGGTATAAAATTTTAAATGTAATGTGGACTCTGACAGAATATTTCTGTGCTTTACACAAGCATGTTATTTTGCTGTGTGTACTATAGATGAAAGTTTGAGTAGCTATTTAGGTTTTGTGTTGAGTAATGTTAAGTTATTTATAAAATGGACATGGTAGTTTTAATGACACTAAAGAGTCAGAAGTTAAAAGTTGGAGGCAATTGCTACTTTATACATTTTACCCTGCTGAAAAAAAAAACAGCTAATGGTTATAATGGGAATTATTACTTTTAATGGAAACTGTAATGGCCCCTGTGGGTCTCTACTGGTAATGTGTTGCCTTCTATTGGTGGCATGTTATGTCTAGTGCATACCATTTAAGGACTGGTAATAGTTTTAATGGTTTGTAGTGAAAACCATTCGAATTGCAGTGATGGTTTGTGTAGTTTTTTTCAGCAGGGTAAACATCATAACAGTTCGTCTGTATCTTCATATATGTTACACAGAGATAAACATGGCAACATCATGGTAATATTTTAAACAGATTGAGAAAACCCGGAATGGCCATGACAGTGAGTTGATCTGACATTCATGAATAAAAGCTTTGACACTCTTTCCTCTGTGGCAAGATACATCATCACCCCGAAAATTACTTCATCACCAAACCTATTTTCTGTCAATGGAATGAGAAAAGTGTCCAAAATTTGAATGCACACTTGTGCATTGACTGTGTTGAGGTTCCTCCTGGTCCTTTAACGAACATGCAACCCCATATCATAAACAAGTGGGGAAATTTTATTTTCTTCAGGCAGTCATCTTTTATATGTTTCATTAGAACGGCACCAGACAAAAGTTCCAGCATCACTTCCTTGGCCAATGCAGATTCGTGATTCATCACTGAATATCACTTTCATCCAATCATCCACACTCCATGATTGCTTCTCTTTAGCCCACTGTAACCTTATTTTCTTATGTTTAGGTGTTAGTGCTTGTTTTATTTGGCTTTTCTAAACGTAAATCCCTTTTAATTCAGCCGACTTCTTACAGTTCTGTCACAAATGTTCACTCCTGTTTCTGTCCATTTGTTTTGTTGTTCATTTTCTGTTTTCAAGAAGGGCTGTCTTTTTTTTTTTTTTTCCAGAAATGCTACCTAATTATTTTTTTTATTTTTTATTTTTTTTCCCCCAAGTAACAGTTGCAGTGATGGTTTTTAAAGTTACGTTAAAGTATACTATCCCTGGCAAAACTTATGGAAATTACCACACTTAGAGGATGTTCACCTGGCTATTTTTACTTCGCAGCAAATAAACAAATCACAGATATGAAACAAAACCATTTTTGTTTAATAGCTGAACATTCTGGCTTCATAAAACATACCTAAAACAAATTGAATGAAATTAAAAAATGGTTTGCTTGACAGCTCTCTGGTCTTCAAGTAGCTATTACTACTTTAAACAATCAATTTAACAGGGCAAACCTGGCAGCAAGAAACACCACATGTTCATCAGTCACATGTTCAATATTGTTGATCACATGGAAAAAAATGGGTGGGTTCAAACAAAAAGTGCCATTTTCTAAGTTATTTAACACGTCTGTATGTATATATTTGGAAATAGCTGAAATTCTGATCTGTCTTCTCATATTAATCTTCTGATTTCAAACTCAAATCCCTTTAAAATACAGTGAAACATTAGAATTGGCCTTACCGTTCCAATACTTTCAGAGGGGACTGCATGTCATTTAAAGATTTAGAAGCTGAAACCGTGGCTTTGAGTTAAAAAGCTTGTCAGATGGGACAGCTTTTATGGATTTAGTGGAATTTACTTTAAAGAGCAAAATATTTTGTTCAGTTCTAATATTAAAACACAATAGGATGACTAATTATAGATATTTACACTAGCATGACACACAGCCACAACTACAACCACAGCATGGCAAGCACTTTTTAAATTGGAGTATGATAGTATTAGATATCCCTCAAAGATATGCAAAGGGAGGTTCTTCTTCCCCCAAATAAAAACGGCAGACAAGACGATTGACATACGAATCGGGAATGCTTATCAGTTGAGCGAGTGTTTTGAACTCGCTGATATTAACTGAATGTGGAAGCCCCTCCCCCTTCTCCATTTGTCTTGTCTATTTTTTTTCTTTTTATTTTTTGGGTTGAAAGAGAAAGAAATGGGGGAAAAAAGATGAAATAGATCCACAAAGATGTCACATCTAAAACATTACAAATAATTTTAATGTTCATGATCATTAGAAAGTGAATAAGGACATGGTATGCTCTCCTGCGCTGGTCCGTGTAGATGCGTTCCAACAGTGAAGTCAAACATGCAATAGCGATCACTTTTTTATTTTTTTTTCTTCTTTTTCTTTCCATGTTTGACTTCACTTAGCAATAAAGCGCTGATTTTGACTTCTGCAAATGCTTCGTTTGTTGAATATAGTTCTCTGTACACAAGTTGGTAATTCCTAGCCTGTTTTTTAATTCTCGTCTCCTCAGGTGACTGAGCGTTCGCCGTGTAGTGATGCTCACAGGACGTCATCCGACAGCATACCTGTGACTGTAGACCAGGAACACCTGACTGAGTCACCAAATCCCACGAGTGAGGACAACACTCGGGCTGCTGAGAATTCCATCTCGGTGAGAAAGGAACATGACGAGAATGTGAGGGAGGATGAGCTGAGTCTCCTGATGGAAACGCATGAGGACAGTGATGAGGAAGAGGGTTCAAATCTTGCACTGATAAGCGATAAGCCTGCTAACGCAACTTACCCCGAGTCTTCTGAAACACTGACAGCTGACGAGGAACTGTTTATTGAGGAGTACAGTTCTGAAGAGGTTGTTGGGAAAGAAAGTGACAAGTCCTCTCAAAACAGACATGGAGAAGATTTTGACGTGTACCTGCAGAGCTTCTCAGACAATCCCAATGTGAGTGCAGATGAGGACAGAAGTGAAGAGCTCGCTGAGAAAGGGAGCGACAAGTTCTCTAAAAAGAGACCAGAAGAGGATTCAGAGGAGTACCTGCCGAGCTCCTCGGATGAGGCCTTGGAGAGCTGTGATGAAGAAACGTCTGACGAGGAGTTTACCAAGAAACCATTTCAGAACACTATTAAGCCAGTAATTTGGTGTATAGACTGTGAAGCTGTAGCTAAAATGGTATACTCAATACAGCGGCACGAGAAGAACTATTGCTGTGCGGAGTGTGTCTCTGGCGAGACTGTCGAGATCCTCAGTTTATAGGACTACACCGTTCGTTTTAGTGACATCCGGAGTTTTCATCTGCATGCCGTGGCTGAGCATTGTGGCATGGAAAACCTTTACGAACGCAAGATCTGTCAGGACTGTAATAAAACTATCAGGGTGGAGACGGACCCCAACAAGAAGGGCCATGTGTGCGAGTACAAGATCAGACCGTTTTCCTGTGACGTGTCACAAGCGCTTCTTCACAGAAATTGGACAAAAAGTGCACTACCGTCGCTTGCACGGAGATTACCAGCACGCCTGCAAGTACTGCATGATGGTGTTTGATACAAAACAGTCCAAGCTAGTGCATGAGCAGAGTCACAAAGAAGACGGGCTGCTCTATACGTGTCCGGACTGTCCAGAAAAGTTTCAAGATTTCGTTACACGCAATAAGCATTTAAACACCCACTGAGGTAAAAAGAAATACGTCTGCAGCACATGTAATAGGAAATTTACCAGGCTTCAAAGTTATGAGAGACACGTGCGCATGCACTCAGGGGAGAAACCTTACAATTGTGAGCTGTGCAAGCGTTCCTTCAGCCAGGACGGACAGTTGAAGTCCCACATGCGTCTCCACAGAGGGGAGAAACCCTTCCTGTGTGAGCATTGCAGAGAGACTTTTAATCACATCAGCCTGAAGAACCATCGGCGGAGACAACATGACATCGACTCTAGTTGTGTGCCAGCAGAGGAGAACAAACAGATCGGTAGACCCATAAGGAATGAAGATCAGCCTAGAAGGCAAAGAAAAACGCGCTCTACTGCTGATGCTGACATGGAGAGCTGTGAGTCCGGCTCTAATGAAGAGCAGCAGAAAAGATCTCAGAAGAGGAAACCCTGGAGGAAGAAATGAGGAAAAAAATAATGTACAAGCAGAGAACTGACTTGGAGCTGAGCTCGGTATAGCTGCAAAGACAGAAGTGTACTTTTGCACATGCAGGATCTCTTCATTGACCTGAGATGCAAAAAATCAGATGGTGTCAGAGACCACATGATTTTATTATTGCTTATACGCTCGAGCGGAAACCACCAGAGTTACTCAAAATTAAAATGGTTACTAGCTAAGAGTTTGCTTACACGGTGTTTCCGCTATAGGTCAATGTTGGTTTTAATATGTGCGGTTGTGTAATGTTGAAAATCCAGTTATAGTTGTTCCAGAATAGTTCTTCAGTCTTACCAAAAGTGCCTTACATTCCTACCATGACTGCAAAACAGCATTAAACGTAAAGGGTTTATTTTCTATTTTAGAAAACAAAGCTGGCTGCAACTACAGAGCAATGCTGCTGTATGTAACAGACGTCGTACAACCGATAAGAAGTGCACGTTATTATATAAGTGCTTGTTTTTAAGGTTTGAGGAAAGAGAATTATATAAGTTGATATCTTTTGAAATAAATACTTGTTACGAAAATGACTGTTTCCTCTATACTAAAATGCAAAAGCATTTAAAAAAAATTGTTTATGGGTATATAACAAGCTAGACATGTGTTTGAGATTTCCGTATTTGTACAATGTACCAATTACTATAATTACATTTACTATTACTACTACCTGCTAGTTAGGAGTAGGAAATGTGAACAGTCCTGGAACAATGGAAAAACTGCTATGGCACTTTTTATGCACGTACAGAAAGGATTCTCCGTCTATGTTGATTGTAGGTACAGAAGAAGATGCCATAAAGAAGCTATAGAGAAGACGACACATTTAGGAGAGATTATCATCAAATTTAATGGTATTTATTATTATTATTGTGTTGGAGGTAGAACTAGTTACCCACCGTTATCAAAATTATTATTGAGTTCTAATGGTTATTAGCCTGTTTGACTTTTCGCTTAAATTAAATGGCTTTAATCTAGTCTACAACCCCAATTCCAAAAAAGTTGGGATGCTGTGTAAATGCAAATAAAAACAGAATGCAATGATTTGCAAATCTCATGTTATTCACTATAGAACGTAGAAAATATAAAATATTTAAACTGAGGAAATGTATAGTTTTAAGGAAAAAATAAGGTAGTTTTGAATTTGACTGCCACGGCACGTCTCAAAGTTGGGAGGGGGGCAAGAAAAAGCTGGAAAAGTAAGCGTTACTAAAAAGAAACACATGGAGGAATAATTAGGTTAATTGGCAGCAGGTGTGTATTATAATTGGGTATAAAAAGAGTATCTCAGAGGCAGAGTTTTGGGAATTAGGGTTGTAATTTCAAAATTATTGATTAATCATTCAAAAAAATGTAACCTTGGGTCATCTCAAGTAGTCTAATAATTGCAAAGTTGATTGCTCGACCGTTTTTAATTTTCCTAAAAAAAAAATCAATAAAATAAAGTGATTATTTCTATGCATCGTCATTGCCATCAGTTTTAAAAATGCATATTTTTTAAAACTTGGTTTAACGATGACCACCATCTTTGTCATGGCACACAACTTATAATAAACAGTTATGCAGCTTTTTACAGAAACCTCAATATTTCGGTTCAGGATATTCCTAGCTCCTTGGAACAAAAACATCATGAACATTTTGCACATTCTTGTTCCTTAAGTCCAAATGTTATGCTCAAGATTGCTCACAGTTCCACTTTTAGGGTCGATTTATTTTGGGAATGCTTCGAGTCTCAGTCTTTTTTTTTTATTTACTTAGTTAGTTTTTTAGGGGTACTTGGGTAAGTATAGTGTGCATGCATGACATTTCAGGTTTGAGACTTCTCTTATCAACCTTTTTTTTAAAAAAATAAATAAATAAACCACTAGCTGCACTACAAGTTACCCAAAAGTAGCTAACTACATTGAAGCTACTTAAATGGGCAACATTTTTAGTATGTCATGATTGTGAATTAGCTTTTGAATAACTGTATTATTTGTCAATTTAAAATGATGCTCACCAGTCTGCGTCCTTAAGTTTGTGTTTGAACTCTTGGATGCCATATTGTAATTGAAGTCGGGTGAACTTTAATTTTTGGTTTGCAAAGATTAAATATAAAGGTGTAAGATTTATTATTTGGTTTCTTAAAGCGCAGGAACTTTGACAAATAAGGCCACAGGTAACTGGTTTTCTCATTGTCGGCATCAGTGTACATCTCTCGCTCAATCATTGATAATAAGGATGAGTGTGTTGAACTAATAAGAATAATTGATACAATAATAATATATGCAATGATAAATAATATTATTAATAATAGTTTTATTACCACTGATTTTTATTATTTCCATGATTAACTAATAAAATAAGTTGAGAAATACAATCAGACTATTTTATTTATAACATACAATAAACCCTTCAGCATACATTGATAAACTTAATGTTTTATTATTATTATTATTATTATTATTATTATTTAAGTAAAAGTAAACATTGTTTTGCCTATTATCAACAAAGTACCAGTAATATTATCTGTATCCAAGAATAAACTCCAGTGTTAACTTATAATGGTATTAGCATTTACCTTCCCCATACATCACGTGACATACTGTGATTGGTTGCTTTACCTGTCCATCAGATGGTCTCTTCCTATACATGTGAGCTACAATGAGGCTCTTAATTCCTGTGAAGCAAGCGGGCAACGCAGGTATGCAATGAAGAGGACCGTTATAACTCGACAAATAAATGTAAGGAAATGATTGCTCATGCTACATCCATGGCTGTGTCCATCATTGAGATCACCAAGGTCCTGACCTCTGTATTTTTTTCCGAGGTGTATATTAAAAGTCATAAAATTATTGCCTAATAATAACTCTTTGGTGCCTCAAAGATAACCGACCTTCTCAGGTGACTGCTTGCTTGACTTGGCCAATGAAATCGGGTTTGTGCTCCACAGTGCTGGACTATGTCAACAAACTAGGCAGGGAACGCACCTTAATCCGCTGAAGTGTTCTGAAGTAACTAGAGAATTTTACTAGTCATCTGCTTGTAGTTCATTGCCATGATTCATCCCCAACCAGTCAGACATCTGACAAATAGCTCTTAATCGTGGTCACGCTTCGTTAAACAGTGGCCGTCCATCATGAGTGAATTAACTAGGCTAGCTGCCAGCTAACATTAACTCCATCCATCCAGTGATGGACTGATAATGATAGGCTTTTCTTTCATATCAGTTTGTGTAGGGTTGAAATGCGTGTTAAAACGATGAGATAACGCTGCATATTTTTATTTTTGTTGCAAGATTATCCTAGCCGAGGCCAAAAAAATTGCAAATAAATATCAATTTACCCTGTGTTTACTTTCTTTACTGACACAGACGAAAAGGAAAAGACTGCATCAGTTAAAGCACAGCTTTGGGAAGGGCAAAATGAGACTGAGAGAAAAACAAAAAGAGAAGATGATGAAGATGAGAGAGGAAGAGCAGTTACTACCCACTGTGCACAGAATATTAGCATTAGCATGATTAGCATTATGTTACTGTGCTGTTTAACAAAAATCTGACCTGAACTCATTCAAACAATGTAAGCCTAATAACCACAGAGATATATGTTCTTTTGGAATTACAGTGAAGCTTATAGGTTCAATTTACTTTCATAAGTATAGTGTCATAATACACTATAGTACTATAGATATCACTTTGTATAAAACACATTTTCCTACGTTAATGTACTGCTTGAGACACATTTTTATAATTCAAATCTAAAATAATGCAAACACAAAGATTAAATACAGTGTTTTAACAGGCACGTTCGCCTCACACCGCCAGGGTCGGGGTTCAATTCCCGTGGCTCTGTGTGTGCGGAGTTCCCTGTGCTGTGGGGAGAACCCCGAGTCCACCCCCAGTCCACGGCTTTGGATGTTTTCCTCCCCGAGTCCAAAGACATGCATGGTAGGCTGACTGGCATGTCTAAAGTGTTCGTAGTGTGTGAATGTGTGTGTGATTGTGTGCCCTGCGATGGACTGGCAGGGTGTACCCCGCCTTGTGTCCGATGGTCCAGGTTCCCTGTGACCCTGAAAAGGAGTAAGCGGTTGAAGATGGATGGATTGACACTTTGGCAGGAGACACAAATGAGGAGTCATAAAGAACGGGACAGGCAGTGAATTCAGAGGGAGAGAGAGAAGAAAGAGTAGCAGAAGATGGTGAGAGAAATGAACAGAAAGTTTGTAATGTTGAAGGCAGAGAGACAAGAAGAGATGAGAAACAGGGAACAGGTTATGGGGAGCAGAGAGATGCAGAAAAAGAGGCTGAGAGAAAGAGCACAGGAGGCACAAAAGGAAACCGACCACACATGCAGAGCAATCGTGGAGTAGACCAGGCTGAGATGAGAGGTGATAGAGCTGATGTCAGTCAAAGAGACACATTTCTACACTGACATGCCCACTGACATGGTTTTAAAGCTATTATTACCCAACGTCTAAAAATGCACATCTGTCCATCAGCGAATTCAGTATTTTTTGCCCCTCAACCCCTCTAGCAAACTTAATTTTTGGACCTCTGTATTTTTAAACCCTGTATACATCCATGCTTTCAATTAATAGCAGTTAAGACATGAAACATTATTGTGGTTTGAATTCTATTCTAGTTGAGCTGTGTGTCTTCAACCTTTGAGAAATGAGGAAATGCTGCCATTTACATTCTCAGTAAAGCCAAAATTAAAACAGTCACACATGCATGTTCTCATTCTAGTTTCTGTGGTAAACACTAACAGCACTCAGTGAGCTGAGCTAAGAAAGAAAGAGGAACATAATGTTAGATGTCACTGCAGCCTCTATAGCATCTTATCTCATCTTATAACACATTACTTTGTGCTGGCAATAAATGCATCTAAACACAGAGAACTCAGAATCTAAATAACTTGAAATGTGTCCATATCATCCACAGACTTTAAGTAGAATTAATCAGAAACTGAAGCCCAGTAACATAAAAGCTTTATATACAGTGCTGTGTTCACTTAAACTTGATTTTTTATCTGCTAGTCTATTGAAAAATGTTAAAAGTAATCAAGACGCAAAAAGGAGGAAAATCCTGAGACTTGGTGGAGGTTCAGTGCCACTGCGACCTTCAGCAGCACCAGGAATCTGTGGAACTGTCACAAATTCCCCCTCATTGCACAGCGTGTGATCTGCAGTGAGTGCTGCTGTGCTTTTTATTTATGTTTCTTATGTAGTACGGAGCTTTATTTCCATGTTTCGGTGTAAATCTTCACCTTTCTCTCTTTTTTTCATTTTCATTGGATTATGGATCTGCATACTTTGATATTCCCTTCCTGAACTTTGACCTCTGCTTTGAACTACAATATTTGATCCCCGAGGAAACTGTTTTGTTTCAGCAGTACAATAAACACGGAAGAACAATGGACACAGAAAATGCACAGATTGTAGTATCCATTCCAGTAAGTAAATAAAAATAAAATATAATAAAATGAGATTTTAAAGTGACTGTAGTCCAGGTGATCATAAAGTGACTGTCAGTAAAATTTGTGATGATCCATGAGAAAAAAATATTTAAAAAAATTAACAAGAATACAGTGTGGAGGAATGTGAGAAATGTTGAGTTATTGCAGTGTATACAGGGTGGAGGTGTACAACAGCTCTAACAGTAAAACTGATGATCTGTTTGCACCTTATGTTAAAGGAAATAAAAGTACACCACGTTCACTGACTGCCTACATGCTGGTCAGTGCTGTCATTAGTGTCAGCAGTATTGAAACTTTTTACCACCACATACACAAACCACAACAGCTCTCTCTCTCTCTCGCTCGCTCGCTCGCTCTCTCTCTCTCTCTCTCTCTCTCTCTCTCTCTCTCTCTCTCTCTCTCTCTCTGTACTTCCTCTTTCACACACACTGTTTTAAGACTTCCACTAGAAAGGAAATAGTTTACACACCCCTCTTAAAATTGCAGGTTTTCGTGATATAAAATAAAAAAATAAATAAACCAAGATAAATCATGCTAGATCTATTTCCAACTTTAATGTTATATAGAAAGCAACAATATTAAAAAGAAAGTTGGATTTTTAATAAAACTTGCGAGTGTTATCACTGTTTGCAGGACTGCCAGACTGATAAAATATAAAACATTTTGGCTATCTAAAACAAAACTAGGTTAGTTTGGTGTCGCTAGACAAGCGGAGGCACAACTAAACTGTCACCGTATGGGTTTAGCTGCTACAGAGCCATGCAAAGTACGTTATCTGTCCGTATGCTCTGCTCATATCATATTCAGGCAACTTGGAACTCGTATAAAGATTTACACAACTTGTTTTCCTTCTTAGCATGGGAGGATGTTAGTGTTTCAGTTTCAACCCCTTTACTGTTTAAAAAATAATCTGCAATATCCATTTTTCTCCTTCCAATAACTAAAACCTGAGCTGTAGCCCTGAAGATTTTTTCTTTAGCCCTGAAGAATTCTTCACATGGAGCAGTTTATCACTACGTCAAGACGGCAGTGCTGTAATCTTCATTGAATGGAGGCAAGACCAATCAGTTTTCATGGAAATACATGGAAATACTTGTGTTTTATTTCCTGAAAGGCTTCAATACTGCCAAATGCTAGCTCATACAGTCAGTGTGAGGGGAAAAACGGATATACGCAGATTTATTTATTTATTTGTTTATTTTAACCAGTGCAAGGGTTGAAAATGAAACACTCCCATGCTGAGAAGGAACACAAGCTGTATAAATGTCTATATGAGTTCAAAACTACATGAACATGATATGAGCAGAGCATAAGAACAGATAACAAACTTTCACCGTGTTCACGCCATGTCGGAATTACCGTAATTACTAGATCACAACCAATAAAACAAACAATAAAAAACATATGCTTTCAATTGAGGTGGATAACCTTTTCATTCTTTAAGAAGACATGCGCATAAACTGTGGTAGAAAAATATTTACAGAATAAATAGCTCAGAAATGCGTTTTTCTGTGGGAACTGGGGCGCGGTTGGTCGCATAACTGGACTAACCAGTGGACCGATCTGCGCACAGCCCTCTCCAAGTCATTCCTCAGATTTTCAATAGGATTTAAGTCTTGGCTCTCAAAACACTGAGCTTCTTCTTCTGAACTATTTCTTTGTTGACTTGGATTTATGCTTTAGTCATTAACATACTGGAAGGTAATTTTTTTTCTTCATCTTCAGCTGTCTAACAGAGGCCTGCAAGTTTTGTATAGGATTTTAATAGAGTTGGAGTTATCCATGATTCCCTCTATCTTAACTAGAGCCCCAGTCCCAGCTGATAGCATGATGCTGCCACCACCATGCTTCACCATGGTTATGGTGCTCTTTGGGTGATAGGCTGTCTTGTTTATGTGTAAAAACATATCTTTTATCCTACAAAATTTCTACCTTGATCTTTCTCATCTGACCATAACACATTTTGCCCCATAGTTTGGGGTGTTTTATGCAGGGCTTCCATCTGATTGGCCTTTCAGCAATGAGATCCCGTACATGCTTTGTGAGCTCTTTGTGGACAATGACTTTAGCAATCAGATTAAACCAAGAACATGTCAAGAAAATTACACAGAAGCAGCTGATCTTTATTTAGGGTTAATCAGAATCACCTGATTGATGACAGGTGTATGATAATTACTTTTCAACATGAGCTTGACTGTGATTGGTTCATTCTGAGCACAGTCACACGCCCCGTTATATAAGAGTGAGCACTGGTGTGTATCCAGGTTATTGTAAATTATGTGATTTTCTTTTTTTCCCTAAAATATTTAAAATCTTTTTCACTTTTATTGGTTGCTATATCATATTAAATACTGAAGAAGAACTGACTGGTGCGTAGATGTTTTATAACCATTGTATATTCAGTCATGTATGGAGATACTTTTTACACCACAATTATAATGTGAAATGTGAAAAATGGTGAAAACACTTTTTGCTGGTTGTAATGAATTATAATAACAGGCTAATGTATGAATTTCCACCTGCATCACCACTTGCTCTCTCTCTCTCTCTCTCTCTCTCTCTCTCTCTCTCTCTCTCTCTCTCTCTCTCTCTCTCTCAAGTGTGATTGGTCTTTAGAAACCCAGGAAGTGTTGAGGCTTTAACACAGACATTTCTCATTCAGTCAGTCATCAGTGTGACAGGATGGAGCTCCGTCCACTCTGTGTGTTTGTCTGTGAGTAAACGTTTTCTGTTTATCTTCATTAAAGTGATTGGTAGTGAATAAAGTTTCTAATTAACAGGCTGAGAGTCCTGTCATCAGGTTCTGTGTGATTATTTATCTGTAGTTCAGGATGCTGAATGTAGTGTGAAAACTGAATTTTGAATTTTGTGGTATGTTTACATTCCACCCATTTTATTTTATGAGTAAAATATTAAATAGTCATGGTATTAAATCACCAACTGCATGCTTATCCATTAATACTCAGTATTTATTTATAATTTAACAGTTTATAGTTTATTTAACATTTGTTTGGTGATATTCTCGGCGCTCTAACATTTGTAAAGCGAAGAAAGTTGTTCTTGCAGATATACTATAAAACGCTGCAGGTCTTAGCGTCTGGCGGGAGACTGTGCCAAGCAGACAGGAAATCCAGCGACATTTATATTGATCGAGACATGACACTGTGTTCATCAGATCAGAGCAGATGCTGCTTTGAATAAATCTATTTGAGATTAATATAGCATATAGAGTGTGATACCAGCTAACAGTTCATATTATACCACCATGCTGTTGAGTGCTGGTTTCAAGACAAAGCACATGTTTATATTAATGTTGTCACACTTTATCATGTCTTTATAAAGTGACTTAATAACCATGTCATTTAACAGACAATTTCATAATGGTTGATATGGTGATGTTTTCTGTAAGGAGACGATTATTTAACATTGATGGATTGATGATCAGTACATTTTCCATCATGGTAAAGCCTTTATTCCATGAGAAAGAAATGTAGAGTAATATAGATTGTCCTTTGAAGTTTCAATGTAACATGACAACAGTGATTGCCTGTATATTTTTATAACCACAACTGTGAAAAAACAGATTCTGATGAAGGGGAACAACTGCTATTAGTTGCCATAATGTTAGTGACAACAAGAAATAACTTGTGGTTTGTGCCTTGTGGCTGTCACACAATATTAAACATGACTATATGACTATGGTATGTTCATTACTAAGATAAACATTGTAACTGTTGCCATGTTGCTGTGGTATAAGAGGAATAAAACACGCTGTCATTGGAAATTAATCAACTTTGGAATGGTAAAAGTAAATCCACTTCACATTGAGCCACATCACACCACCCTGTTGTTGGCTTATTTTCTTACAACAGCAAGCCACCCAAGCTTTATTGTATACTTCAGCTGTCATTTCTTCTGTTTCTCTCCCTACTTTTAGTGCTGATGGGACTCATCCACTGCACAACAGCAGGTAATTCTTATAATTTATTTATTTATTTTCCCCTTCAATATACAGTGGCTATAAAAAGTCTACACACCCCTGTTAAAATGGTAGGTTTATGTGATGTAAAAACATGAAACCATGAAAATCATGATGTCAGAATCTTTTTCCTCCTTCATTGTGAAATTACAACGTTTCAGAATTAAGTAAAAACCAATCAGAAACACATTATGGGGAAAAAGTAACCATAAAAAACTTACAATAAGCTAGTTGCATAAGTGTGCACACCCCTAAACTAAAACATTGTTGAAGCACCTTTTGATTTTATTACACCACTCAGTCTTTTTGGCTAAGAGTCTATCAGCGTGACACGTCTCCACTTACTTGACTTATATTTCCTCACTCTTTCTTGCAAAAACATTCTATATCCATCAAATTGTAAAGGCATCTCTGGTGCACAGCCTGCTTCAGGTCACCCCACAGATTTTTAGTTGGATTCAGATCTGGGTTCTGACTACGTCATTCAAAAACTTTGATCTTCTCGTTAAGTCATTACTTTGTTGATTTGGATGTATGCTTTGGGTCATTGTCCTGCTGAAAGAGGAAATTTCATTTCATCTTCAGTTTCTTAGCAGACGCCTGAAAGTTTTGCACTTAAATCGACTGTTATTTTCAGCTATTCATTATTTCCTCTGCCTTGATAAAAGCCCCAGTTCTGACTGAAGAAAAGCAGCCCTGAAGCATGATGCTGCCATCATCACGCTTCACTCTGTGTATGGTGATCTTTTGGTGATGTGCTTTGTTTTTTTTCACCAGACATTCTTGTTGGAATTGTCATGTCTGGTCTGATTGGTCTCATTGGACCAGGAGTTGGTCTCATCAGACACACGGCACACAATCACACACACATTCACACACCCATTCATACACTACAGACACTTTAGACTCACCAATCAGCCTACCATGCATGTCTTTGGACTGGGGGAGGAAACCGGAGTACCCAGAGGAAACACCCGCAGCACAGGGAGAACAAGCAAACTCCGCACACACAGAGCTGTGGGCCCCGCGAACCCCGACCCTGGCAGTGTGAGGCAAACGTTCTAACCACTAAGCCACCGTGCGCCCCATTACAAAGGACCATGTGGCTTAAAGAAAAAACAACAACAAAAAAAAAAACAGAGGAATTAAGACATATAGCATATTTTAGCTATAAATCTATGTATATACTCGTTAAAAAGTCATGAATATGAAAATCACAAACACACCAAGAAACTTGACTTTATTATTTTTAAAGACTAATTAGACTTTGCCTATTTAGAAGACGTTATGTTGGTTAAATCCATTCCATTCTTGCTACCCACCAATTTATAGCAATACGCCTCTAGAGTTATAGATTTTCTTAGCTTAACATAAGAATATACATGCTCTGTATGTCTACGTATTTAAGAAGGAAGAAGTACGGAATAAAACATGCCCAAGCAAAAAAGTCACAACCAGAATAGCTATAAGAACAGAGATAAAGGCAATGCATACACTGAACGTTACATCGCAGTGAGTGAGTATTAAAAGTCCTGTGACCATGTGACCACACAAACATACATACATACATATACACACATACACACACACACACACACACACACACACACACACTAAAGCTCTCACTGCTTGGCTTATGTGCAACTCAGCACACTGGTGGTCTTTCTCTGATATGCTGTGAATAAAGCTACTAGTATGTGCTATTAGCATGTATAAGCCTGGGAAACCCAGTCCCCACTCTGACCACTCCTCCACCAACACCATTTTGTCGACACCTGCACCTGCACCAACACCTGTATCTGGGTAAAAGGGCATTAGCCACACTGTACAGCCATCTTCATGCTTAAAAGCAAAAAAGTGCACATGCATAACCAGAGATTCTATGAGTAGAGAAAAGCCACTGCTTGAAATATGAATGGAACCGCACATAACATTAAACATGGTGGCTGTATTATGCAAGCACCACTGGCAATTGCTTTAAGACTACACAGAAAGCCCAGCTTCCCCTAAAATTTGATTAAAATTCAGCACAGAAATGTTTACCAAAATGTTTACATTATTCAATAATCTTCTTGGAATTCAATATTTTAGTGAATCAAATGATCAAATATCTCACTGCAGTATTGTGTTGTTTGTTCATTTAACTGTTTGTTTTTTTCTGGTGGACAGTGCAGCATGTGTAAAAATCTCCTTTGAAGCCTGTGACACAGGGATAACAGACACTCAGTGAAACTC
The DNA here is from genome assembly GCF_001660625.3 of Ictalurus punctatus. Taxonomy (NCBI): domain Eukaryota; kingdom Metazoa; phylum Chordata; class Actinopteri; order Siluriformes; family Ictaluridae; genus Ictalurus; species Ictalurus punctatus. Next base: position 1,918,240 of record NC_030422.2, on the reverse strand, counting down.
GTGCGTCTCTTGATGTTTATTACAGATTTGTATACGAAAAATTTACATTTAACATATTTCTCTTCACTGTATATTAACAGGAAATAGAGATCTTTTGTAAAATGAATGGTTATAGAATGGGCTACACCTGGCTTTGACAGATCTGTAATTTAAATATAATGTGTATTGCTGATCAGGGTTATCACATCGTCACAATCTATGAACTCCATTTCCCAGAACTCAGCACAGCCTACAAACATGACCGCTGTGAACTACAACATCCAGAACTTCTCACACTCTCCTGATTACTGATTACACACCTGGACTCAATCACCTGCACCACCACACTTACATTATATAAGGACCATCAGCACTCACATTCATTGTGAAGTATATAAACAGTTGTGTCCTAATACACCTGATGGGCCCAAGTGGTTTTCTAGTGTTTGCTAGTTTGGTTTTTGACCCAGTTTGTGTGGTATTGTTTTCTTGTCTCTGCCTTGCTTGTTACAGTCTGTTTGCACATTGCATGATCTTTGATTCTGCTACTGCCTATTGATTTGGATTTGTTTGCCTGTGTGATAAACTGCTTTATCTGCATTCGTGCTCGCCTCCATTACATGACAAGGGTAATTTAGGCTATACAGTGGCAAGAACAAGTATGTGAATCCTTTGGAATTTCATGGTTTTCTGCATAAATTTGTCATAAAATGTCATCTGAAATTCATCTAAGTCAGGGGTATTGACAAATATAATGTGTCTAAAAGAATAACATAAAAAAGATTCTGATCTTTCATGTCTTTATTGAACACACTCATTCAACATTCAAAATGGCAGTGGAAAAAGTATGTGAACTCTTAGAATTAATAACTGGTTGACTCCCCTTGGCAGCAATAACCTCAACCAGGAACTTCCTGTAGCTGTGGATCAGACCTGCACATAGTTCAGAAGTGTCACGAGTTCCCCTTTAAGCAGCGCGCTGTGGAGCATGTGAGCGCGCGTGCACGAGCAGGTGTGGGAGCACCTGCTTTTCCCTTGTGGACAATCGTGACATTCCGACACGTGCATTTGTTTATGTTTCTGTCATGTCTCCTCCCCATTCTGTTATTGGTTGTAGTCTCATGTGTGTCTGAATTGTCCTCAGCCATCAGCCATTACGAGGCTGATTATCTCCGCATATATACCAGCACACAACGCGGAATGTTGAATTAGATAGATAGTTGATTAGGTTAGAGTCCTTACGATAGATAACCACAGTCACAGTCCATAGTTTCATGCTTCGTTTCATAGTCTTAGTCTTAGTCCCCTGCAAAACTCCCCTTCAAAAATCCAGATTTATAAAGAAATACAGGAAATTGTGTGTATATTTATGGAAGCTTTGACCCATTTGCAACAATTTAGAGACTGTGAGAACGGATGAGATTCTGTGGATATGTAGGGATATTACACAGCTAAATGTGCAAATCACAGCTCTCAGGCGTAACACTACATATCAAGTTATGCAGCTCATTCATAACTGCGTACAGGCTACTTGGTCATAAGAAGCATTAAATCCTGACAATATTTGTTTGTTTGTTTATTTAGACTAGATAATTAGCTTGTGTAGTCTGATGAATTAGCCTGTTTCTATATATTGACATTTATTGTTCCAAATAACTATTTGCTGTTTACCGTTTGTATAATCCCCTCCCTAAATAAAATAGTAACTCATTATTTACATTTATTTACATTTATTAATTTAGCAGAAGCTTTTATCCAAAGCAACTTACAAATGAGGAAATACAAGCAAAGCGATATATCAAGAGCAGAACAATACAAGTAGTGTTACCATACAAGATTTATTAATTAAGTTCTAGAAAAGCAAAGTGCGCAGAGTCGAGGTGTAAGAGCCAGAGTAAGTTTTTTTAAATAATGAATGGATCATGTGGGGTTGGAGTTTCAGGGGTTAGTTACATGTTCACGGAAGAGGTGGGTCTTTAGCAGTTTTATGAAGATGGTGACAGATTCTGTGGTCTGGATTGAGATTGGAAGTTCATTCCACCACTGAGGAACAGTTAGTGTGAATGTTCTTGAAAGGGACCTTGAGCCACACTGAGTAGGTACTACTAAGCGTCCTGCGCTAATCAATCAGAGACTGCATGAGGGAACGTAAACCTTCAGGAGAGTGTTGAGGTAGTAGGGTGCTGTTCCAGACGAGGTCTTGAATTTGATATGGGCGGCTACAGGAAGCCAGTGGTGGGAGATGAAGAGGGGTGTGACATGGGTTCTTTTGGGCTGGTTGAAGACGAGACGTGCTGCTACATTCTGAATCATCTGAAGGGGTTTGATGGAGTTTGCTGGGAGGCCCGAGAGTAGTGCATTGCAGTAGTCCAGTTTTGAGATGACAAGAGCCTGGACTATTATTAATCGTGAGTAATTACAGGCTGCAAACAGCTGTGAATTAATTTCACACATTCACAGCTTCATAAATAGGCTACACTTAATGATGTTTGTTATTCCAAAATGGTTTAGTTGCCATTAATAAATACTTAAAATACTTATTTCAAATACATATTTCCCTCATTAAAATGCAAATCAATTTATAACATTTTTGAAATGCGTTTTTCTGGATTTTTTTGTTGTTATTCTGTCTCTCACTGTTTAAATAAATCTACCATTAAAATTATAGACTGATCATTTCTTTGTCAGTGGGCAAACGTACAAAATCAGCAGGGGATCAAATACTTTTTTCCCCTCACTGTACAGTGATGAGTAAAGATGTGTATGTCAGAGTTATTGTTTTCTAGCACCATGTTTTCTTCTTTTTATTAAGTATAACTGTTAAAATTGTAATCAAATCATACCCATGCAGTTATTTCTAGTATTATTGTGTATCTCTTACCTTTAGTTTCTTGTACCCTTGCTGTCACTCAGTGTTCCTAAAGATGAATATTCAGGAAAACAGGATGGAAAACACACTGTAACTCAGACATGAATCAATAGTGAAAAAGATCTAAATGATCAGAACAGTAACTTGATTAATTTTAGGTTTCAGTCAGTTTTCCTAACTGTGATCTACATTTACTTCATTAGTAGTGATTGTTAAAATGACTCAGTCCACCTCTGACAGAACTTAATCATTTACATGTGGCAGATATACTGTATTCCATTTTAAAATCTTTCTACGTTTAAATAATGCTGTTGGGAATTAATTCATACATACTTTTTTAATTTTATTTTTTTATAGGGAGTCCTAAAGCTGTGGTGACCATAAAGCCTGATAAACATGTGTTCAGAGGAGAGACTGTGACTCTCAGATGTGAAATACAGGGAGGAGGAGACACTGAGTGGACATACAGCTGGTATAAGAAATATAACACACTCTACCCATACCGCAGAACACAGGAGTTCAGCTTCAGCTCAGTTATAAATGATGACAGTGGTGAATACACCTGCAGAGGGAGGAGAAGCAGTGACTCTCAGAACTCAGAGATCAGTGCTCCTGTTACACTCACTGTATCAGGTGAGTGTGTGAGTTTATGTTATTACTTTTTGTTATAATATGCTATTACTTTTCTTTATATTATATGTAAAATGTATCAGTAATTTCAGCTTTCAGATTTGTTCCAGATTATTTTCATTGAGCTACACTGTAACTGAGTATCATTACAATAACTTTACAGCTTCCTTCTGTCTGTTTACTCTTAATTTTCACTTTTCTATCTTAAAGCCTCGAATTCCCTTCAATACTGCTCAAGACAGGAATCATCACTTATTACTCAGTCTGACTGGTGGAATATAATTTTGTCTTTGATTTTATTTAAAATCATCATCCTTTCACCTTTGACTTTATTTTAAATTTTTAGAAAGTCATTGATATGTATAAGAAACATGTTCTTCAATTAATAGTCAAGCTGATGCTACTGTCAAGTTTCTGCATGTTTGAAAAAGATTTGAAGGTTTCAATGTTGTGGCTTCACAGTAAAGATCTGTACGTTTAGTTGAGTGAAGAAGATTTTTAAATAGATACTGATGTGTGCAGTTGGTGATGCAGGTTGTGTCTACACACTTTACCCCATTTTTCTTTAACATGCGCACACAAGAACACATCTCAGTCCAACACAGAGTCTCTGTAACACATCAGCTGTACCAAAGAGCACGACCTTCACTGTCTGGAGTCATTCAGCTATAAACATCTGCTTGTTAAAAATAATAAAAAATGTGCACTCTAGCAAGAAAATCACAAAGTCATATAATGATTTTCAATACTGACGACGTTATCAGATTTGTAAATATAATCGGATAAATGCAGGAATATTGGGACAGTTAAACCTATAATTATTTATTTTCTAGCTTGATAAATGTATGTAAAAACATATGTTACTGAGGCCTTGCAGTGGAAGTGCTTGATACAAATTACATGACTTCATTCATGTGACATCATATAAGGGGGCGTGGTCTGATCCAAACAGGAGATTTGACTTATTATTTAATTTAACCTTTATTTAATCAAGTGAAGAATCATTGAGATTAAAAATCTCTTTGCATATAGACCTGATAAACTATAACAAAATAAGCAGATAGTTAGAGCAAATCATGTACAGATATATATATTATATATATATATATATATATATATATATATATATATATATATATATATATATATATATATATATATATATATGTTTAATTGATTCTGTATGTGTTTAAAATGTTTTGCTATGTTTCTATAGCGAGACCAAAGCCTGTATTGAAAGTACAGCCAGCTGAGCGTGTGTTCATTGGGGAAACCGTCACTCTCACATGTGAGATACAGACTGGAGAATCCTGGCGTTACCTCTGGTATAGAAATAATGAAGAACTCAGTGATGCTGCAGGAAAGAAAACACACACAATCACTGATATTAAAGACTCTGATAAAGGTTATTATACATGTAAAGGAACACAGTCATCAGACCCTAAATACACACAGACCAGTGATGCTGTTACACTGACTGTATCAGGTGAGTGTGTTTTATCTCACATATTGTTTATTCCACTAACAGTGAAAAGTGTAGAGATGTATTTTGTATAAAACACAGTATGTTAGATGCTCTAATGCTGTCAGTGAACTCACTTTAATAAACTCTGCAAATCATAGTACCTTATTATAATAAAATTTATATTAAAAGATGCAGGAATTAAGTGTTTTTGGTTACAAAAAAAAGAAACTTCAGAAAACATTTTTAGAACATTATTTGGTTCCCACCCCACCAAAAAAATAACCAAACAGGAACCATATGCTAAAGTTAGGGGAACGTTCTGTTTTGCTGAGTATAAGTTGGACACATGCGCTGAATATCCAATCACATCAGCCAGTTATCCAATCACATGATTTAGAGAGGAATTTATTCAGTAAATGTGTTTCCAGTGTGTGTGTGTGTGTGTGTGTGTGTGTGTGTGTGTGTGTGTGTGTGAGTGTGAGAGAGAGAGAGAGAGAGAGAGAGAGAGAGAGAGCGAGAGCAGTCTGGCTGCGCTGTTACACACCTACAGTATATGTTAATAATCACAGGACATTATTTTTAAAGCTCACACAGCTGATGTGATTTTTCATTCAGTAGTTAATTTTGCATGCTACGCTAACGTAAACAATAAGCTAATATTAAGTGACTTACATTTTAGACTCAATATTGTCTGTTTTTGTTCCATTTCACCAGCGAAAATAATTCCAAACAAAGCCACAGCAGGTCCTGCTCCTTTTTTCCTGCTAATTTCTTTTGTTCGAACTTTTTTAAATAAGAGATTTCTTATTTATTTCATTTATTTTCACAAGGGAATTGTTTTATTTGTTTATTTATTTATTTATTTATCACACAATGATTTCAAGTTTGAATTATAATTAAGTGTTTGTTCAAGCTAAAAACTCTTCTTTTTTCTTTCCTTCAAGGGTCACTGTAAATAATAATAATAATAATAATAATAATAATAATAATAATAATAATAATAATAATAATAATAATAATAATGGTGTGAAAAGGTGATATTTTCTGAGACGGTTATCGTACCGTTCAAATCTCATACCGCTGCAACCCTACTCTATTCACCCATAAAAATAAATTGATGTAGAGTAGAGAGAGATTAGAGACCTGCATCATCACACAGCAGTTATTTTCTGACCCTCAGTTCAATCTCAGTGAAGCTTTATATTTAATATCCCTATTTTCATTCTCATCATTTTACTAACTGAAAATTGTAAAATAATTTGAAAGTAGTCATAAGATGTTTAGCGTCATCACAGAGAGAGTAATACTGTTTTACTGTAGAAGTGATTAGTGTAGTAAAGACTTCACATCCTGAACTTGTGTTTCATTTCTAAAAGAAAAACCTAAACCTGAACTCACACCAAGTCGTGAAGGAGCTGCACTGACAGGAAACTCAGTGACTCTGTCATGTACACTGAAGCTGCAGTCTGCTGGATGGAAGTTTTACTGGATCAAACCCACACAGAGTACTGAGACTGAGACTGAGACTGAGACACATTCCTACATCTACATCAGCTCAGTTAGAGTCTCTGATGGGGGTCAGTACAGTTGCAGAGCTGGAAGAGGAAACCCAGTCTACTACACACACTACAGTGATGCACTCTGGGTAAACGTTACTGGTGAGTAAGAGACTTTCTGTTAAGTGATTCTGCACAACACTGAACATATAAACAACATGTGAGCAGAGTCACAATATAGCAACATGTACACAGCTACATACAGAGAACTCTTTCAGCTAAATCATGTTATTAAAGTTAGAGAGAGACAGTGTGAGCACGGCTGAGCAGGGCTGGTGTGAGGTGAGCTGGAAAGCAAGTGGAACAACACTAGTTTAGCTTTGGTAGAAAATGTCACCAAAACCTGTAAAACTCTTTTAACAAGCTGCTCAGAGGCTGTAAAAGGGGCTTCATAAAGTTACTGCTTCAGAAACATCAACATGCTCGAGTGGAGACCTGCCTGAGTGTGAATGAGTGAAGAGGACGAGGGTCGAACTTTTATACTGAACCACTGAGTGTAAGAGGCTATAGAATCTGACAGAATGAGAGAGATTAGAGACTGAGTGTGTATGAGGAGTTATGAACTGATAACAGGTGTGTGTGTGTGTGTGTGTGGTGATGAGTAAGGATGTGTATGGCAGAGTTATTGTTTTCTATCACTATGTGTGTGTTTATTTATTTATTTATTTATTTATTTATTTATTTATTTATTTATTTATTCATTACTTGTAAAATCAGGAATCAAATCATTGATATCATACCAGTGTATCTTTTACCTTTAGCTTCTTGTTCCCTTGCTGACACTCAGCGTTCCTAAAGATCTTATGAAAAGATAAACAGGATGGCCAACACACTGTAATTCAGACATGAATAAATAGTGTAGATGTTAATTGTCAGTACAGTGACCTGATTATTTTTAGGGCTGAGTCTGTATTTAAAATTGTGATCTACATTTACTTCATCAGTACTGATTGTTGTCTGTCAGAGCTTAATCATTTACATGTGAGCAGATATACTGTATCTACACTCTGAATAGTTACCTACATTCTGTATTCAATTTTAAAGTGTTAATACTTGTGTAAATAATAGTGATGGAAATGAATTCATTTATAGAAACAGTAGTGATTTTGTTTTTGTTTCTTACAGAGAGTCCTAAACCTGAGCTGATTATAAAGCCTTATACACAGGTGTTCAGAGGAGAGAGAGTGACTTTCAGGTGTGACATACAGGGAGGAGACACTGAGTGGACATACGACTGGTATAGGTATAACACACACTACCCATCCCTCACAGCACAGGAGTTCAGCACCAGCGATTATGACAGTGGTAAATACACCTGCAGAGGGAGGAGAAGTGACTCTCAGATCTCGAAGATGAGTGATCCTGTTATACTCAGTGTATCAGGTGAGTCTGTGTGTGTGTGTGTGTGTGTGTGTGTGTGTGTGTGTGTGTGTGTGTGTGTGTGTGTGAGTGTGAGAGAGAGAGAGAGAGAGAATGTATGCTATTACTTATATATGTAAAAGTTATCACTAGTTTCAGATTTTGTTCCAGATTTTATCATATGAATAACACAGTCTCATTATAATAATTTAAAGCTCCCTTTTTTCTATTTTCTTTTGATTTTCATTTTCCTATTTTAAAGTAACTGATTCATTTGATTTGTAAAGAATCACTACAACTTATTAGCTATTCTGATTGGTGTGACATTTTTCCTCAGCTATTATTTAAATTGTTAGAAAATAACTGATATTTAAGAGAAACACATTCTTCTTCACCTAATAGTCAAGCTGATTCTACTGCCAGAGTTTCACTGCTGTGATTTTACTGTAAAGAGTTAAATGATTTAATGACATTATAAAAAAAAGACACTAATGTGTGCAGCGTGGTTCAGAATTTGAGAAACGATTTATAAAACATCATGTGGAAAAGCACAGGGGCAATACAGTTATCTTTACACTTCAGTTCAATCATTAATTTTCATTTTTGTAGAGAATGTACTGCATATAAACTCACTGTAAACTTTACAATAAACACTGTATCTAATTTCTTAATTAGACACAAAGATAAAACTACTGCTTATGTTGTAAATGTAAAAGCGGCTCTTCATCATTTCATATCAACAGAAAAACCCAAACCGACTGTGAGAGTGAATCCTCAGAGCTCCGTCTACACTGGAGACAGAGTTACTCTGACCTGTAATCTGAAGTCTACTGGATGGACTTTTCTCTGGTACAAAGATTATCAGGAATCAATTCCCCTGTCTCCTGGAACCAGAAACACCAACACACTCAGTGTAACAGTCTCTAATGAAGGAGGAACACAGTACTACTGTAAAGCACGCAGGGGAAACTACGACTCAGAGATCAGTGATCCAGCCACAATTACAGTGAGAGGTACGTCATGTTTTCTACTTTTTCACTACAGACTTAAAGGAAGACGGTGAAAATTAAATTATTTTATTGTTTCAGTAATTGTTTAAAGAAGTATTATAATTGTGTAATTATGTAACTATATTATATGTTTAATTGATTCTGTATGTGTTTAAAATGTTTTGCTATGTTTCTATAGCGAGACCAAAGCCTGTAGTGAAAGTACAGCCAGCTGAGCGTGTGTGGGCTACTGACCCTGATCTGTGTGTGTGTGTGTGTGTGTGTGTGTGTGTGTGTGTGTGTGTGTGTGAGAGAGCGAATGTGTGTGTGTGTGTGTGTGTGTGAGAGTGTGAGCAGTCTGGCTGTGCTGTTACACACCTACAGTATATAAAATAATCGTAGGACATTATTTTTAAAGCTCACACACCTGATGATACATTTAATATCCCTATTTTCATTCTCATCATTTTACTAACTGAAAATTGTAAAATAATTTGAAAGTAGTCATAAGATGTTTAGCGTCATCACAGAGAGAGTAATACTGTTTTACTGTAGAAGTGATTAGTGTAGTAAAGACTTCACATCCTGAACTTGTGTTTCATTTTGGTAAAAGGATCATCCATTTTTAAACCAGTCTGACTGTCCATAAAATAGTTTGTTGGTGTGTGTTGGGGCAGTGTGAACATGACCGTCATGTTTCCCAACATTCTAAATCCAACAACCGACTTTTAAAAGATGGTGATTGTCAGCGTCTGTCTGTGCAGTGTGAACCACGCTTAAGAGGCTGTACAATCTGAAAGAATGAGAGAGATTAATAACAAGTGTGTGTGTGTGTGTGTGTGTGTGTGTGTGTGTGTGTGTGTGTCTGTGCAGTGTGAACCGCGCTTAAGAGGCCGAAGAATCTGAAAGAATGAGAGAGATTAATAACAGGGGTGTGTTTGTGTGTGTGTGTGTGTGTGTCTGTGCAGTGTGAACCGCGCTTAAGAGGCTGTAGAATCTGAAAGAATGAGAGAGATTAATAACAAGGGTGTGTTTGTGTGTGTGTGTGTGTGTGTGTGTGTGTGTGTGTGTGTGTGTGTGTGTGTGTGTGCAGACATGCAGTGATGAGTAAGGATGTGTGAATCAGAATTATTGTATTCTAGCACTATTTGTTCTTCTTTTTATTAAATAGACCTGTTAAAACTGTGATTAAATTATACTCAGTCAGTTATTTCTAGAATTATTGTGTATCTTTTACCTTTAGTTTCTTGTTCCCTTGCTGTCACTCAGTGTTCCTAAAGATGAATATTCAGGAAAACAGGATGAAAACACACTGTAACTCAGACATGAATCAATAGTGAAAAAGATCTAAATCAGGGGTCTCAAACTCAAATTGCCCTGGGGCTAATTTTGGTACCGTCATCTCATAGGTGGGTCGCAAGAGCATTAAAGTACTCCAAGAAAGTGCAATATTCTCAAATGTACTTTTAAAATTACCATTACCAAATATTTTATTAAACAAATTTAGTAGTCGTAAACATAACCATAACAATACCATAACCATAACTTGGTACCAATTTCAACATAAATGTAATAGTTCACACACACACACACACACACACACACACACACACACACACACACACACACACACACACACACACACACAGATTTTTGTTTTGTTTTAATTCTTGCCAGACGCCTGACAGCGCTTCTTCTCACACAATTGAGATACATTTGCCCAGATTGTAGAGGTTGTAGTCGAAACCCTAAGTAAAGCTTCAAGATGGGCGTCAGTAATCCTGGACCTGTACTTGCATTTATTAAAGTTCATTGTTGAGAAACGTTTTTCACACAGATATGTGCTTCCAAAAAGGCACAATAACCGACTGAACATTTTTAACAGTTCTGGGAAGGATGGAGGCAAGTCTCTCAGAAATTGTCCAATGAGATCTGCTTTTCCCTGTGCCTCCCTGAATTTAGTTTTTAGTTCACTGTTACACTGCAAGTCAATAAGTTCCATTTGCAAGACACTTGGGACACTCTGCACATCAACTGAGAACGGGTCTGCAAACATCTGGAAAGTGTTACGGTGTGCCTTGAAATCAGCAAAGCGCTCATCGAATTCCTGCAGTAGGTTGTCAATAGCAGATGTATATTTATCACCAGGGAATGATGTGCCCTCCTCCACAAGAGATCTGCATGATGGGAAATGGCTAAGGTTTTTTGCAGAAACCTGACATTTCCACAATCTCAGTTTTATGGAGAAGGCTTTCACATTTTCATAAGCTGCTGTGATGAGCTGATCAGGGCCCTGGAGCTTCAGGTTAAGGATGTTTAGCTCATGTGTTACACTAAACAAAAAAAAAACACTGGGTAGTCCATCTTTCTTGAAACAGTCTGTGTTCATCATCCACCTTACTTTTTGATTTTGACAGCAACATTTTTGTTCTTTAGCACCTTGCGTGCATTTTGGCCAACTTTGACCTTTACCATAACAAACAGAATGCATTAAAAAAAAAAAAAAAACAGAATTGTGTTTTTATTTTAATTATTTCAAAAGGGTAGCTTGAATTGCCATGGAAGTGCTATAAAATATCATTAGATTTGGCGGGCCAGATTATATTGTTTTTTTTACATCCTGTCATGGGCCGAACTGAGGGGGCCTGAAGTGGCCCCCGGGCCGGGAGTTTGAGACCCCTGAAAATGATCAGAACAGTAACTCGATTAATTTTAGGTTTGAGTCAGTTTTCCTGTGATCTACATTTACTTCATTAGTAGTGATTGTTAAAATGACTCAGTCCACCTCTGACAGAACTTAATCATTTACATGTGGCAGATATACTGTATTCCATTTAAAAATCTTACTACTCATTTAAATAATGCTGTTGGGAATTAATTCATACATAAAGAAGTACTGATTTTCTTTCTTTTTTTAACACAGTGAGACCTAAAGCTGTGGTGACCATAAAGCCTGATAAACATGTGTTCAGAGGAGAGACTGTGACTCTCAGTTGTGAAATACAGGGAGGAGGAGACACTGAGTGGACATACAGCTGGTATAAGAAATATAACACACTCTACCCATACCGCAGAACACAGGAGTTCAGCTTCAGCTCAGTTATAAATGATGACAGTGCTGAATACACCTGCAGAGGGAGGAGAAGCAGTGACTCTCAGAGATCAGAGATCAGTGATGCTGTTACACTCACTGTATCAGGTGAGTGTGTGAGTTTATGTTATTATTTTTTGTTATAATATGCTATTAATTTTATTTTATTATATATAAAGTATTTCAATAATTTCAGCTTTCAGATTTGTTCCAGATTATTTTTCAATGAGCTACACTGTAACTGAGTCTCATTACAATAACTGTACAGCTTCCTTCTGTTTACTCTTAATTTTACTTTTAACTTTTTTTTCACATCTTAAAGACTAATTCTCTTCATTACTGGTTAAGACAGGAATCATCACTTATTAGTCAGTCTGATTGGTGGAACATCAATTCACCTTTAACTGAATTTGAAATTGTTAGGAAATAACTGATGTATAAGAAACATGTTCTTCACCTAATAGTCAATCTGATGCTACTGTCATGCTTCTGCATGTTTTTCTGGATTGATAAGTGACCGTAAGTTATATTACTGAGGCCTTGCAGTGGAAGTGCTTGATAGAAAATACATGACTTAATTCATGTGACATCATCAGGGTCAGGAGGGTTACTTTAAAAATGTATTCCTTTACAGTTACAAATAACTTCCTAAAAATTTAATCAGTAATGTAATCCAAGTGTCACAATATGAAAGTAATGTAATCTGATTACTTTTAGATTACTTCAAGGTCAAGTATGTAAATAAAGTCAAGAGAAAAGCAATATGATCAAAAATACGTTTATTTATAGCTTATTTTAGAGTTTAAAATCATGTCCAATGTTTGGATCTGTTTAAATAAAATAAATAAATAAATAAATAAATAAATAAATAAATAAATAAATAAAAGATCACTGTCCCTGATGCAGGTAACATTACATCACAAAAGTTGGGGTGACCATATTCTGGTTTTCTAAAAAGAGGACACCTTTTGTTTTAATTTTTTTTTTACTGCATTCTTTTGAATATCCATGGAATAAAATAAAACATTAGATGCCACGGGTGTACCTCCTGCCATTATTTACACATTTTACTGGCCTTGTATACGATAATGTACTGTTATGTAATATTTATACAGAAATAGAAAATTCTAAATGGTTTACAAAAGTTCAAGCAGCACTGTAGGTACAAACATACCAGCTGACTAGGGCGTACAGAGGCTGAAAGCACTGTGTGGGGACTCGGGACTTTTACACTTGAAAATACAGGTTCATTTCTTCCACCAGCGTCATCTGCAAATTTAACAAATATATATATTTATATATATTTTTAAAAGGCAACTTAAGTAAGATTTAGATCAGAATTAGATGAACAATTAAATAAATAAATAAACTTTACTATACAGGCCTTTAATATCATGAAGTCTGTGCATGGCTGTGTCTAGTGATCTGATGTTACACACAACACCAAAAAAAATCTAAATCTTCTTACAAATATAAATTAACATGAAAAGAAGACATGCATTGGATTTTAAAACTTATTTTGTGTATTTTGTCATGAATCTTCTTAATGAAAAATAAAATACACTTAATTGTCTGCAGTTTGGTTCCCAGATTAATTTATTCATTTTTAAAAATGTTTATATATTTATACTGAGCAACGAGACAAATTCACTGATTATAGCTGAAGTGCAGCGTCGTGATATGAAGTGATTTTGATAAAGTGACTCATCAAAAGATCGTCACTGATTAACGTTAGCACTTTGCTGTGTTCCCTTCATGTCAGCGCTGAAGTCTCTGTGCACGTCCCAGCTGACACTTATACGGGACACAGCATTAATTTTATTCACAACAGTTAATGTCTGTGGCTGTGTGGCATGACCAAACATTATAGTTTTATTTGTCAGTCTCTATACTTTATTTCCCTGAACTGTGCAACTGTGAACTAATCTGTGAAACCTAACTAATTAGCCAGCTAGCTAGCTACCATCCAACATTGCTTAGCCTAGCTAACTATCTAATAAACTATCTAGTGTGCTGTTGTAGCTAACTAGCTTCCTAACGTTAGACAAAGAGAAGTTAAGTGACAGTGACACTAATGTCCTTTGAGATGTTAGTTAAAATGTTGAATAGGTATTTACCATCGAAGCTTAAGTGGACGAGGACGATAAACCGCACTGTCTATACACCTGCCATTAGGAGATGTAGCAGAAAGAGACGGTTACGCGAGTTGAATTTAAAACAAACCGATTCAGCTGATGGAGTGCTCTGACGTAGATCAGAGATGACTGACAGGATGGGGAACTTCAAGGGGCCAATCAGATTTCATCTGGGGCCGGCCAGTGGTCATCTGCTTTGAGACAATGTCTATTGTAAAAAGCGCTATACAAATAAAATTGAATTGAAAAAATCTGGCCCCACCCCTGGATCTGCCAGTGCTTGTAGGAAATGTCAGTTATCTAAATTGATCTAAAAATAACAATTAGAGGATGCTCTGTGTAGGTTCTCTTTAGGTTGTTACAAAAAAAAACATGCAACATTCTGGGAAGGTTAGTTTTTGCTTACATAAAAAATAACCTACAGAAAATGTTCCTAGAACGTTATTCGGTTTCCAAAAAACGGGAAACGTATGCTTTTATGGGGGGAACGTTCTGTGTTTGCTGGTTATAAGCTGGAATATCCAATCACATCCAATCACATCAGCCAATTATTCAATCCCATGATATGTTGAGAAAAAGTCACATGACTTTTAGATGCGCATCGAGGAATTTATTCGGTAAATGTGTTTCCATCGTAGTTTATGTGCACGTTTTATCAAATAATAATATTATCTGCCTCAATTGGACACAGTTTTTTTAATGCGCATTTTGGAGATTTTATTTGTATCTGGTGTTTCCATCCAGCATTTTTTATGAAATATCCCAAAATTTGCATAAAAATACGTTGATTGACATATGGTTACTGACTTCGATCTGTGTGTGTGTGAGAGAGAGAGAGAGCGACAGAGAGAGAGCGAGAGAGCTGACTGGCTGCACTGTAACACACCTACAGTATATGTTAATAATCACAGGACATTATTTTTAAAGCTCACACAGCTGATGTGATTTTTCATTTAGTAGTTAATTTAGCATGCTACGCTAACGTAAACAATAAGCTAATATTAAGTGACTTACATTTTAGACTCAATAATGTCTGTTTTTATTCTTTTTCACCAGCGAAAATAATTCCAAACAAATCCACAGCAGGTCCTGCTCCTTTTTTCCTGCTAATTTATTTTGTTCAAATGGGAGATGTCTCATTATTTAATTTATTTTCAAAAGGGATTTGTTTTATTTATTTATTTTTACATATATGGTTTCAAGTTTCAATTATAAAAGTGTTTGAACAAACAAAAACTCTTCTGTTTTTATTCCTTCAAGGGTCACTGTAAATAATAATAATAATAATAATAATAATAATACCAGTAGTAGTAGCAGTAGTAGTAGTAGTAGTAGTAATAATAATAATAATAATAATAATAATAATAATAATAATAATAATAATAATGGTGTGAAAAGGTGATATTTTCTGAGACGGTTATCGTACCGTTCAAATCTCATACCGCTGCAACCCTACTCTATTCACCCATAAAAATAAATTGATGTAGAGTAGAGAGAGATTAGAGACCTGCATCATCACACAGCAGTTATTTTCTGACCCTCACTTCAATCTCAGTGAAGCTTTACATTTAATATCCCTATTTTCATTCTCATCATTTTACTAACTGAAAATTGTAAAATAATTTGAAAGTAGTCATAAGATGTTTAGCGTCATCACAGAGAGAGTAATACTGTTTTACTGTAGAAGTGATTAGTGTAGCAAAGACTTCACATCCTGAACTTGTGTTCCATTTCTAACAGAAAAACCTAAACCTGAACTCACATCAGATCTTAAAGGAGCTGCACTGACAGGAAACTCAGTGACTCTGTACTGTACAATGATGCCGCAGTCTGCTGGATGGAAGTTTTACTGGAGCAAACACACACGGAGCACTGAGACTGAGACTGAAACACACTCCTACACCATCTACTCAGTTAGAGTCTCTGATGGGGGTCAGTACAGGTGCAGAGCTGGAAGAGGAAACCCAGTCTACTATACACACTACAGTGATGCACTCTGGGTAAACGTTACTGGTGAGTAAGAGACTTTCTGTTAAGTGATTCTGCACAACACTGAACATATAAACAACATGTGAGCAGAGTCACAATATAGCAACATGTACACAGCTACATACAGAGAACTCTTTCAGCTAAATCATGTTATTAAAGTTAGAGAGAGACAGTGTGAGCACGGCTGAGCAGGGCTGGTGTGAGGTGAGCTGGAAAGCAAGTGGAACAACACTAGTTTAGCTTTGGTAGAAAATGTCACCAAAACCTGTAAAACTCTTTTAACAAGCTGCTCAGAGGCTGTAAAAGGGGCTTCATAAAGTTACTGCTTCAGAAGCATCAACATGCTCGAGTGGAGACCTGCCTGAGTGTGAATGAGTGAAGAGGACGAGGGTCGAACTTTTATACTGAACCACTGAGTGTAAGAGGCTGTAGAATCTGACAGAATGAGAGAGATTAGAGACTGAGTGTGTATGAGGAGTTATGAACTGATAACAGGTCTGTGTGTGTGTGTGTGTGTGGTGATGAGTAAGGATGTGTATGGCAGAGTTATTGTTTTCTATCACTATGTGTGTGTTTATTTATTTATTTATTTATTTATTTATTTATTTATTTATTCATTACTTGTAAAATCAGGAATCAAATCATTGATATCATACCAGTGTATCTTTTACCTTTAGTTTCTTGTTCCCTTGCTGACACTCAGCGTTCCTAAAGATCTTATGAAAAGATAAACAGGATGGCCAGCACACTGTAATTCAGACATGAATAAATAGTGTAGATGTTAACTGTCAGTACAGTGACCTGATTATTTTTAGGGCTGAGTCTGTATTTAAAATTGTGATCTACATTTACTTCATCAGTACTGATTGTTGTCTGTCAGAGCTTAATCATTTACATGTGAGCAGATATACTGTATCTACACTCTGAATAGTTACCTACATTCTGTATTCAATTTTAAAGTGTTAATACTTGTGTAAATAATAGTGATGGAAATGAATTCATTTATAGAAACAGTAGTGATTTTGTTTTTGTTTCTTACAGAGAGTCCTAAACCTGAGGTGATTATAAAGCCTTATACACAGGTGTTCAGAGGAGAGAGAGTGACTTTCAGGTGTGACATACAGGGAGGAGGAGACACTGAGTGGACATTCGAGTGGTATAGGGACGATAACACATTCTACACATCCCACACAACACAGGAGTTCAGCACCAGTGATTATGACAGTGGTAAATACACCTGCAAAGGGAGGAGGAGAAGTGACTCTCAGATCTCGAAGACGAGTGATCCTGTTACACTCACTGTATCAGGTGAGTCTGTGTGTGTGTGTGTGTGTGTGAGAGAGAGAGAGAGAGAGAATGTATGCTATTACTTATATATGTAAAAGTTATCACTAGTTTCAGATTTTGTTCCAGATTTTATCATATGAATAACACAGTCTCATTATAATGATTTAAAGCTCCTCTTTTTCTATTTTCTTTTGATTTTCACTTACCTATTTTAAAGTAACTGATTCATTTGATTTGTAAAGAATCACTACAACTTATTAGCTATTCTGATCGGTGGGACATTTTTCCTCAGCTATTATTTAAATTGTTAGAAAATAATTGATATTTAAGAGAAACACATTCTTCTTCACCTAATAGTCAAGCTGATTCTACTGCCAGAGTTTCACTGCTGTGATTTTACTGTAAAGAGTTAAATGATTTAATGACATTATAAAAAAAAGACACTAATGTGTGCAGCGTGGTTCAGAATTTGAGAAACGATTTATAAAACATCATGTGGAAAAGCACAGGGGCAATACAGTTATCTTTACACTTCAGTTCAATCATTAATTTTCATTTTTGTAGAGAATGTACTGCATATAAACTCACTGTAAACTTTACAATAAACACTGTATCTAATTTCTTAATTAGACACAAAGATAAAACTACTGCTTATGTTATAAATGTAAAAGCGGCTCTTCATCATTTCATATCAACAGAAAAACCCAAACCGACTGTGAGAGTGAATCCTCAGAGCTCCGTCTACACTGGAGACAGAGTTACTCTGAACTGTAATCTGAAGTCTACTGGATGGACTTTTCTCTGGTACCGAGATTATTGGCAATCAATTCCCCTGTCTCCTGGAACCAGAAAGACCAATGTACTCAGTGTAACAGTCTCTAATGAAGGAGGAACACAGTACTACTGTAAAGCACGCATTGGAAACTACGACTCAGAGATCAGTGATCCAGTTACAATTACAGTGAGAGGTACGTCATGTTTTCTACTTTTTCACTACAGACTTAAAGGAAGACGGTGAAAATGAAATTATTTTATTGTTTCAGTAATTGTTTAAAGAAGTATTATAATTGTGTAATTATGTAACTATATTATATGTTTAATTGATTCTGTATGTGTTTAAAATGTTTTACTATGTTTCTATAGCGAGACCAAAGCCTGTATTGAAAGTACAGCCAGCTGAGCGTGTGTTCATTGGGGAAACCGTCACTCTCACATGTGAGATACAGACTGGAGAATCCTGGCGTTACCTCTGGTATAGAAATAATGAAGAACTCAGTGATGCTGCAGGAAAGAAAACATACACAATCACTGATATTAAAGAGTTTAATAAAGGTGATTATACATGTAATGGAACAAAGTCATCAGACCCTAAATACACACAGACCAGCGATGGTGTTACACTGACTGTATCAGGTGAGTGTGTTTTATCTCACATATTGTTTATTCCATTAACAGTGAAAAGTGTAGAGGTGTGTTTTGTATAGAACACAGTATGTTAGATGCTCTAATGCTGTCAGTGAACTCACTTTAATAAACACTGACTGCAAATCACAGTAACTTATAATAAAATTTGTAATAAAAGATGCAGGAATTAAGTGTTTTTGGTTACTAAAAAAATGACCTACAGAAAACATTCTTAGAACGTTATTTGGTTCCCAAAATAAAACGGTAACCATACGCTAACCTGAGGGGAACGTTCTGTTTTGTTGAGTATAAGTTGGCAGCATGTGCTGAATATCCAATCACATGATTTGTTGAGGAATTCATTCAGTAAATGTGTTCCATCGTAGTTTATGTGCACGTTTTCTTATCAAATAAAAATATCATCCACCTCAATTGAGCACATAATTTTTTTAATGCACATTTTGGAGATTTTATTCGTATTAACATGGCTACTGACCCTGATCTGTGTGTGTGTGTGTGTGTGTGTGTGTGTGTGTGTGTGTGTGTGTGTGTGTGTGTGTGTGTGTCTGTCTGTGCAGTGTGAACCACGCTTAAGAGGCTGTAGAATCTGAAAGAATGAGAGAGATTAATAACAGGTGTGTGTGTGTGTGTGTGTGTGTGTGTGTGTGTGTGTGTGTGTGTGTGTGTGTGTGTGTGTGTGCAGACATGCAGTGATGAGTAAGGATGTGTGAATCAGAATTATTGTATTCTAGCACTATTTGTTCTTCTTTTTATTAAATAGACCTGTTAAAACTGTGATTAAATTATACTCAGTCAGTTATTTCTAGAATTATTGTGTATCTTTTACCTTTAGTTTCTTGTTCCCTTGCTGTCACTCAGTGTTCCTAAAGATGAATATTCAGGAAAACAGGATGAAAACACACTGTAACTCAGACATGAATCAGTAGTGAAAAAGATCTAAATCAGGGGTCTCAAACTAAAGTTGCCCTGGGGCTAATTTTGGTACCGTCATCTCATAGGTGGGTCGCAAGAGCATTAAAGTACTCCAAGAAAGTGCAATATTCTCAAATGTAATTTTTAAAATTACCATTACCAAATATTTTATTAAACAAATTTAGTAGTCGTAAACATAACCATAACAATACCATAACCATAACTTGGTACCAATTTCAACATAAATGTAATTGTTCACACACACACACACACACACAGATTTTTGTTTTGTTTTAATTCTTGCCAGACGCCTGACAGCGCTTCTTCTCACACAATTGAGATACATTTGCCCAGATTGTAGAGGTTGTAGTCGAAACCCTAAGTAAAGCTTCAAGATGGGCGTCAGTAATCCTGGACCTGTACTTGCATTTATTAAAGTTCATTGTTGAGAAACGTTTTTCACACAGATATGTGCTTCCAAAAAGGCACAGTAACCGACTGAACATTTTTAACAGTTCTGGGAAGGATGGAGGCAAGTCTCTCAGAAATTGTCCAATGAGATCTGCTTTTCCCTGTGCCTCCCTGAATTTAGTTTTTAGTTCACTGTTACACTGCAAGTCAATAAGTTCCATTTGCAAGACACTTGGGACACTCTGCACATCAACTGAGAACGGGTCTGCAAACATCTGGAAAGTGTCACGGTGTGCCTTGAAATCAGCAAAGCGTTCATCGAATTCCTGCAGTAGGTTGTCAATAGCGGATGTATATTTATCACCAGGGAATGATGTGCCCTCCTCCACAAGAGATCTGCATGATGGGATCTCATGATCATGATCAGGTTTTTTGCAGAAACCTGACATTTCCACAATCTCAGTTTTATGGAGAAGGCTTTCACATTTTCATAAGCTGCTGTGATGAGCTGATCAGTTCCCTGGAGCTTCAGGTTAAGGATGTTTAGCTCATGTGTTATGTCCACTAGGAAGGCAAGATCCATCACCCATTTTGGATCATCAAATTCATGAACATCCATTCTGCCATCTTCCATGAATCTCTTCACCTCTGTTCTTAACTCAAAGAACCTCTTCAGGACATTTCCCCTGCTGAGCCAGCGCACCTCAGTAAAGTAAAGTACATCACCATATGCTGACTCAATTTCTTACAAAAAGGCCTTGAACTGGTGGTGCTGCAGACCCCTGGATCTGATATAATTAATACATTTCAGGACAACAGACATGGCATGTTCATATTTCAGGCACTTGCTGCACAGTGCCTGTTGGTGTATAATGCAGTGCAGAACAACTGCTGGATCTGCTTTTTCCTCTTCTAATTATCTTTGTACCAGCGCAACCAGTCTGTTTTTTTCTGCCTGTCATAGATGGGACTCCGTCAGTTGTAATGCCTACCAGTCGACTCCATGGTAAACGAGCACACTCAAACGCGTCACACGGATCCTGAAAAATATCTTCCGATGTGGTGCGGCCTTGCATTGGACACAAACTTAGCAACTCTTCTGTCACTTCGAACGCCTCATTAATACCCCTTATGAAAATTACGAGCTGAGCATTGTCAGTTTCATCTGTGCTTTCATCAAGAGTCACAGAGTATGCAGTGAAAGCTTTAACTTTGTCACATAAGTGATCGTAAATGTCACTTGATAACTCGCTGATCTGCTGCACCACCGTGTTAGCCGATAGCGCTATATTGTTGAACAAGCTCTTTATTGCTGGACATAAAATAACCGCAACTTTCATCATGCAGTCCTTCAGAAACGGGCCTTCAGTGAAAGCTTTCCGGCTTTGGCGATTAATTCACTCACCACATAACCTGCCTCTACTGCAGTATCAGCTAGCTTTTTGCTTTATGAAAAATACTTTACTGAGATATAAATCCTCTCTGTAGCTGTGGCTCGTGTTGCCCTCTCATCTCCCCCATACTTCCCGTACTGCTCTCCATGTTTAGTCCAATAATGACGCTTGATATTATATTCCTTTAAAATTTTTTCGTTGCATATCAGGTAGGTAGCATTTCTATTACACTAAACAAAAAAAAATACTGGGTAGTCCATCTTTCTTGAAACAGTCTGTGTTCATCATCCACCTTACGTTTTGATTTTGACAGCAACATCTTTGTTCTTCAGCACCTTGCGTGCATTTTGGCCAACTTTGACCTTTACCATAACAAACAAAATGCATTAAAAAAAAAAAAAACATAACTGTGTTTTTATTTTAATTATTTCAAAAGGGTAGCTTAAATTGGCATGGAAGCACTATAAAATATCTATTATAATATATTAGATTTGGCGGGCCAGATTATATTGTTTTTTTTACATCCCGTCATGAGCCGGACTGAGGGGGAAGGCGGGCCTGAAGTGGCCCCCGGGCCGGGAGTTTGAGACCCCTGAAAATGATCAGAACAGTAACTTGATTAATTTTAGGTTTGAGTCAGTTTTCCTAACAGTGATCTACATTTACTTCATTAGTAGTGATTGTTAAAATGACTCAATCCAGCTCTGACAGAACTTAATCATTTACATGTGAGCAGATATACTGTATTCCATTTAAAAATCTTACTACTCATTTAAATAATGCTGTTGGGAATTAATTCATACATAAAGAAGTACTGATTTTCTTTCTTTTTTTTAACACAGTGAGTCCTAAACCTGTGGTGATTACTTTAAGGTCAAGTATGTAAATAATACAAAGTAATTTCAAGAATGAAATAATTTCAAGAGAAAAGCAATATCATCTAAAATAGTTTTATTTATAGCTTATTTTAGATTTTAAAATCATGTCCAATGTTTGGATCTGTTTAAATAAAATTAAATAAATAAATAAATAAATAAATAAATAAATAAATAAAAGATCGCTGTTCCTGATGCAGGTAACATTACATCACAAAAGTTGGGGTGACCATATTCTGGTTTTCTACAAATAGGACACCTTTTGTTTTAATTTTTTTTTTACTACATTCTTTTGAATATCCATGGAATAAAATAAAACATTAGATGCCACGAGTGTACCTCCTGCCATTATTTACACATTTTACTGGCCATGTATACGATAATGTACTGTTATGTAATATTTATGCAGAAATAGAAAATTCTAAATGGTTTACAAAAGTTCAAGCAGCACTGTAGGTACAAACATACCAGCTGACTAGGGCGTACAGAGGCTGAAAGCACTGTGTGGGGACTCGGGACTTCTACACATGAAAATACAGGTTCATTTCTTCCACCAGCGTCATCTGCAAATTTAACAAATATATATATATATTTATATTTTTAAAAAGGCAACTTAAGTAAGATTTAGATCAGAATTAGAAGAACAATTAAATAAATAAATAAACTTTACTATACAGGCCTTTAATATCATGAAGTCTGTGCATGGCTGTGTCTGGTGATCTGATGTTACACACAACACCAATAAAAATCTTCTTAAAAATATAAATGAACATGAAAAGAAGACATGCATTGGATTTTAAAACTTATTTTGTGTATTTTGTCATAAATCTTCTTAATGAAAAATAAAATACACTTAATTGTCTGCAGTTTGGTTCCCAGATTAATTTATTCATTTTTAAAAATGTTTATATATTTATACTGAGCAACGAGACAAATTCACTGATTATAGCTGAAGTGCAGCGTCGTGATATGAAGTGATTTTGATAAAGTGACTCATCAAAAGATCGTCACTGATTAACGTTAGCACTTTGCTGTGTTCCCTTCATGTCAGCGCTAAAGTCTCTGTGCACGTCCCAGCTGACACTTATACGGGACACAGCATTCATTTTATTCACAACAGTTAATGTCTGTGGCTGTGTGGCATGACCAAACATTATAGTTTTATTTGTCAGTCTCTATACTTTACTTCCCTGAACTGTGCAACTGTGAACTAATCTGTGAAACCTAACTAATTAGCCAGCTAGCTAGCTACCATCCAACATTGCTTAGCCTAGCTAACTATCTAATAAACTATCTAGTGTGCTGTTGTAGCTAACTAGCTTCCTAACGTTAGACAAAGAGAAGTTAAGTGACAGTGACACTAATGTCCTTTGAGATGTTAGTTAAAGAGTTGAATAGGTATTTACCATCGAAGCTTAAGTGGACGAGGACGATAAACCGCACTGTCTATACACCTGCCATTAGGAGATGTAGCAGAAAGAGACGGTTACGCGAGTTGAATTTAAAACAAACCGATTCAGCTGATGGAGCACTCTGACGTAGATCAGAGATGACTGACAGGATGGGGAACTTCAAGGGGCCAATCAGATTTCATCTGGGGCCGGCCAGTGGTCATCTGGCCCCACCCCTGGATCTGCCAGTGCTTGTAGGAAATGTCAGTTATCTAAATTGATCTAAAAATAACAATTAGAGGATGCTCTGTGTAGGTTCTCTTTAGGTTGTTACAAAAAAAACCTGCAACATTCTGGGAAGGTTAGTTTTTGTTTACATAAAAAATAACCTACAGAAAATGTTCCTAGAACGTTATTCGGTTTCCAAAAAACGGGAACCGTATGCTTTTGTGAGGGGAACGTTCTGTGTTTGCTGGTTATAAACTGGAATATCCAATGACATCCAATCACATCAGCCAATTATTCAATCCCATGATATGTTGAGAAAAAGTCACATGACTTTTTGATGCGCATCGAGGAATTTATTCGGTAAATGTGTTTCCATCATAGTTTATGTGCACGTTTTATCAAATAATAATATTATCTGCCTCAATTGAACACAATTTTTTTAATGCACATTTTAGAGATTTTATTTGTATCTGGTGTTTCCATCCAGCATTTTTTATGAAATATCCCAAAATTTGCATAAAAATACGTTGATTGACATATGGTTACTGACTTCGATCTGTGTGTGTGTGTGTGTGTGTGAGAGAGAGAGAGACAGAGCGAGAGAGCTGTCTGGCTGCACTGTAACACACCTACAGTATATGTTAATAATCACAGGACATTATTTTTAAAGCTCACACAGCTGATGTGATTTTTCATTTAGTAGTTAATTTAGCATGCTACGCTAATGTAAACAATAAGCTAATATTAAGTGACTTATATTTTAGACTCAATAATGTCTGTTTTTATTCTTTTTCACCAGCGAAAATAATTCCAAACAAATCCACAGCAGGTCCTGCTCCTTTTTTCCTCCTAATTTCTTTTGTTCAAATGGGAGATGTCTTATTATTTAATTTATTTTCAAAAGGGATTTGTTTTATTTATTTATTTTTACACATATGGTTTCAAGTTTAAATTATAATAGTGTTTGTTCAAACAAAAACTCTTCCGTTTTTATTCCTTCAAGGGTCACTGTAAATAATAATAATAATAATAATAATAATAATAATAATAATAATAATAATAACAATAATACCAGTAGTAGTAGTAGTGGTAGTAGTAGTAATAATAATAATAATAGTGTAATACCGTGAAACAGTGATATTTTCTGAGATGGTTATCGTTCTGTGCGAATCTCATACCGCTGCAACCCTACTCTATTCACCCATAAAAATAAATTGATGTAGAGTAGAGAGAGATTAGAGACCTGCATCATCACACAGCAGTTATTTTCTGACCCTCACTTCAATCTCAGTGAAGCTTTACATTTAATATCCCTATTTTCATTCTCACCATTTTACCAACTGAAAATTGTAAAATAATTTGAAAGTAGTCATAAGATGTTTAGCGTCATCACAGAGAGAGTAATACTGTTTTACTGTAGAAGTGATTAGTGTAGTAAAAACTTCACATCCTGAACTTGTGTTCCATTTCTAACAGAAAAACCTAAACCTGAACTCACATCAGATCTTAAAGGAGCTGCACTGACAGGAAACTCAGTGACTCTGTCCTGTACAATGATGCCGCAGTCTGCTGGATGGAAGTTTTACTGGATCAAACCCACACAGAGCCCTGAGACTGAGACTGAAACACACTCCTACATCTACATCAGATCAGTTAGTGTCTCTGATGGATTTCAGTACAAGTGCAGAGCTGGAAGAGGAAACCCAGTCTACTACACACACTACAGTGATGCATTCTGGGTAAACATTACTGGTGAGTAAGAGACTTTCTGTTAAGTGATTCTGCACAACACTGAACATATAAACAACATGTGAGCAGAGTCACAATATAGCAACATATACACAGCTACATACAGAGAACTCTTTCAGCTAAATCATGTTATTAAAGTTAGAGAGAGACAGTGTGAGCACGGCTGAGCAGGGCTGGTGTGAGGTGAGCTGGAAAGCAAGTGGAACAACACTAGTTTAGCTTTAGTAGAAAATGTTCTGGGTGGTTGCTAGGCTGTTGCTAGGTGGTTGCTAGGGTGTTGCTAATTGGTTGCTATGGTGTTCTAGGTGGTTGCTAGACTGTTGCTAGGGTGATGCTAGGCAGTTGCTAGGGTGTTCTAGGCGGTTATTAGGGTGTTGCTATGCAGTTGCTAGGGTGTATTAGGCAGTTATTAGGGTGCTGCAAGGCAGTTGCTAGGGTGGTTGCTAGGTGGTTGCTAGAGTGTTCTGGGTGGTTGTTAGGCGATTGCTAACATGATGCTAGGCAATTGCTAGGGTGTTCTGGGTGCTTGCTAGATGGTTGCTAGGGTGTTCTGGGTGGTTGCTATGGTCAATTAGTATTAGTACACTGCTAATATCAATTAGCATGTTGCTAGCATTAATTAGCTTGTTGCTAGCATGACTTAGCATGTTGTTAGCATGTTTTACCATGCTGCTAGCATGAATTAGCATTTTGCTAGCATGAATGAGCATGCTGCTAGCATAACATTCCAATACTTTTAGGCTTTGGGCCTGTGTACTCAGGTGTGTGTGAGTTTTGACATTTGGAGCCAGGATCTGAACATTCCCTCAATGTAAGACACAGGGTTTTTTGTGGAATTTTCAGCGCCCGTAACGGGAATACCGGAAGTCCATTCGGTTCGGAAAAATAGAGCCTGACCCGTCTGATCGGCCTGAGGGACTGTGCCTAGTTTCTTGGAAGTAGCTTGAAAGCTCAACGAGTTATAACAATCAAAAATTTGTAATGCAAGTCAATGGGAATTTTGGTCACTTTGAAAAGTCACAGCACACCTCTCCTTAATAAGCTGACCGATTTGTGTAGAAGAATAAATAAATATTTAAATAAACTTTTAGTTTAATCTCTTATTTTGCTGACTTCACACTGAAAGCTGTCACTTAAAAAAAAAAAAAAAAAATATATATATATATATATATATATATATATATATATATATATATATATATATATATATATATATATATACTTACCAAAAATAAATATTATATTATTATAAACAAAAATGCTAATATGATATATAATTATTGAAATACATTGAAATATCATAATTATACTAAAATGCTTTATTAGTTCTGAATTTTGCAATGAGTTTATTTAGTTTAAATAAGAAATTTGAGTATTTTGGAGGAAGTGAAAAAGGTTATTTGTGCATCATTATTTCAGTTGTTTAGTTGTAATTAAATGATGGCTTGATAATGTACAGACGATTTATGTGCACTGAATGTGGTTATCTTCAGAATTCCATCTATAAAAGTTCTTTCTGATGTAATAATACTGCTGAGATCTAATCTGTGTATTATATCAGTGTAATTTTCTTTCAGAGAGTGCTAAAGCTGTGGTGACCATAAAGCCTGATAAACATGTGTTCAGAGGAGAGACTGTGACTCTCAGATGTGAAATACAGGGAGGAGGAGACACTGAGTGGACATACAGCTGGTATAAGAAAGTTAACACACTCTACCCATCCCGCACAACACAGGAGTTCAGCTTCAGCTCAGTTAGAAATGATGACAGTGCTGAATACACCTGCATAGGGAGGAGAAGCAGTGACTCTCAGAGCTCAGAGATCAGTGATGCTGTTACACTGACTGTATCAGGTGAGTGTGTGAGTTTGTTTTATCTTATCATTAATTATATATAAGATTACCACTCTGTATGATTTTATTTATTTATTTTTACATTTGTTGTCCATCAGATGCAGCAGAGGCAGTAGTGAGTGTGTCTCCACTGCGCTGGCTGACTGAAGGAGACTCAGTGACTCTAAGCTGTGAGGTTAAACACTCCTCTACAGGCTGGACATTCAGCTGGTACACAGAGGTTCCCTCCAGAGACAGTCAGGGTTCCCTCAGGTACAGTACAGCGCTCCTCTCAGACAGCAGCAGAGGATCTGGAGGCTCCTACACTCTCAGTCCTGTTACTGTGAATCACACAGGAGTTTATATGTGCAGAGCAGAGAGAGGAGAACCAGTCTTTCACACACGGGACAGTAACCTACAGCCACTGTGCATCACTGGTGAGGAAATAAATCAACATCAGTGGTGTGTGTGTGCTTGTGTGTGTGTGTGTGTGTGTGTGTGTGTGTGTGTGTAGGGGGGATGGAAGGACAGCAGATAAATAAATTGGGAAACTGAAACTTTTACTGAAACAAACTGAAGCAAAAATCTGAAACTTTTACAGTTGTGTAATCATTATTATCTGAGACTGTTTCAGGAGCATTTTATAAACTCCAGTAATGACCAGTGAATTACTAAAATCTAATTACTTGATGATTTATAAACATGTGTCAACATAATGTATATTGTTAATAAACAGTGAGAATTAACTCTTTAAACTGACAGTTTATTATTCAGTTACTCATCCTACACCGTGTTCAGTAACTACTAGTTAAGGTGTGTAG
Organism: Ictalurus punctatus; assembly: GCF_001660625.3. Classification (NCBI taxonomy): domain Eukaryota; kingdom Metazoa; phylum Chordata; class Actinopteri; order Siluriformes; family Ictaluridae; genus Ictalurus; species Ictalurus punctatus. Next base: position 1,889,853 of record NC_030422.2, on the reverse strand, counting down.
TTACTAAATCTGAACTCACTGCTGTTTTCTCAGACTTTAAATGATTAACACTGTATTTTTTTGCTTTTTACATTTTTTATTTGAAAATGTCTTTGAAGATAAGACAAGTGCATACTATCTACGTATTTTTTTTTATCATATTGCTTTATTTTACATGCTCGGTGATGACATTTTAATTGTTCATGATGTTTACCTATCTATCTATCATTAATTTTCCATATGTAATATGTTCTGTTCACAACCATAATATATAATGTGTGTGTTTCAGGTGAATCTCCTCCAGTGTCTCTGATCATCAATCCCAGCAGAACTCAACACTTTACTGCTGACTCTCTCTCACTGAGCTGTGAGGACCAGAGTGACTCTACTGGATGGACAGTGAGAGGATACACACACAGTGAGACAGTGTCTGATTGTTCATCAGTTTCAGGATCTTCATGTAACATCAGCTCCCTCTCTACATCACACACTGGAGTTTACTGGTGTCAGTCTGAATCTGGAGGACGCAGTAATCCTGTCAACATCACAGTGCACCGTGAGTCTTCAATGTTCTCATCAGTAATATTTTAATATACATACCTGGACCTAACATTTACAAAAAATCAAGTATTGTAACGAAGTGAAGTGATATTCTCTCTGCATCACTCTGCCTTGGTTAACATAACTGCATAGTTGTACATTTACATAACCTTAATACATGATGAAAACTCTAATGTATAAACTATGCTCATAGTTAGTTCTTAAGTTATGTCCATGCTCTTTAAGATTTATGATGTTAAGATTTATGATTTATGGCAGGATAGCACTATTAGCTACAAAACCTAAACATGTTCTATATATCTAACTGGTTTAATGTGAATGTTACTATTCATAATATTCAATCTATAACTTAACTCCAGTTCATTTATGAATTCAACATGAGCTTTGAGTGATTTATAATTGTAAAATACATAAATAAATAAATAAAAATCAAATAAAAAATAAATCAGCATTGAACCACAAGCAAAATAGAATACTAGAAAAATATAGGTAAGGGAAGTTGGAGCCTGGGGGTCATATTAACGCTACATTGCATATTAAACAAAAAAGTTACATGGATTTGCCAACCATATAACAGGTGATTCCATACAATGCAGTTTTTTGTAGATTTCTAGGCCATATTGATCTGTTTGTCATGTAAGCTCTTTCTTGTAGCTTCCATAATTATAACCATAATTTATGATCCATACCAAGTCCCAGGGAAAATATATACAGATCTGGAGTCAGAACAGACATTTCCACATCTACCCTTCAGACAGTTACATATATATCTAACAGCTGGTCCATCTCTGTACACGGGCACGAGTCTGAGGGCTTTAGTTACAGAACCCTAGCAGTATGAAGTATACTGCAGTATCACTTTATCTAGCTTTATAAATAGAAACAGAAATTTGTGGTGACATTATTTGTGAGCTAAAGCTAGCCAGTGAACTGTGTATCCTAGGTAGATATGTAGATATGGCCAGCAGATATTTATTATTCATAAAACCAAAGAGTAAAGCAACAAACAACAACACTGAACATAAAACCTCTGCACAGCTGTTTCAGACAACTGCTCAGATATTTTATTTAGCTTAGCACATATTGCTACAGCCAACAACTTACCTGATATAAAGTGTTCATTACAGACAATGGGGTGTTTTGGTAAAATAAAATATTATTTTTTCATGCTATTGTCACATCTTCTACAATCTTTTGGTCATAAATATAGCAGTGTGGTCATACAGTAATGCCACATGAAACAGCTAGATAGAGGTCTGAATGTTAGAATTATATTTGTATTTTAGACACTGTGTGATTTCAGTGTCTTCTTTCTCTTTCCTACAGATGGTCATGTGATCCTGGACAGTCCTGTCCATCCTGTGACTGAGGGACATCCTCTGACTTTACGCTGTTTATCTCGCAACTCAAATACCTCAGCTTCTGGTGTTGATTTCTATAAAGATGGTTCAGTCCTGCAGAAGAAGACTACAGGAGAGATGACCATCAGTACTGTCTCAAAGTCAGATGAAGGTTTCTACCACTGTAAACACCCAGAGAGAGGAGAGTCACCCAAAAGCTGGGTTTCGGTCAGAAGTGAGGAAACAATGTCTTCTTACTTGAGTTAGATTTGTAATAAGATAAAATTTCAGTATTCAGTGTTTAAATGAATATTTGGGTTCCCTTCTTTCTCTAGCTTCAGATTCTGAATCTACTGGTGTAATTATAGGACTGAGTTTGACCTTCGTGTTTGTCATCTTAATGATCTTACTGATCCTGCTGCTGCACTTCAAGAAGAAAAAAGGTTTGATGGTCAGCTCTTTATGTCCATAGAACAAGGAGGAAAAATTAATTTCATGTTTCACCAAATATACTTATGTGTAAAGGCAGTGTTTTAACCTGTATTACTGCTTTACTCTGTTGAGAAGGTGTAGAATATCAGACTCCTTCTCCAGTAAATCAGGACACCAATCAGCCTGCAGGTCCGTCTGCAGTAACAATAAACACACCAGATTTTGTTTTTGACATTAGTTAACCTTTTCCTCTAAAGTCTTTATTGTTTCTGTTTAAAAGATGGTGAGAACATCTACGAAAATGCTGATATCAGGACCACAGGTAAAGTATATCTAAATTTTTGCTCCTAAATGTGAGATAGATTTGGCAACACAACACTGCAAGAGCTTCTGTTTCTGTAACGACTATTTTATTCTCTTCTAGATGATTCTGCAGCTGGAACCAGCAATATGATCCACTCACAGGATGTCCACAGATACAAGACACAAAATGGTAAGATACTGCATGAAACTAATGTCAAATGTTTGCCTTTGGTGTTTGAAGATAATGTAAAATAATTTCTGGATAATTTTCCTCAATAAATAAATGACCAAGTATAATATTTATGTATCATTTGTATAATGGGGTTCTCTTTATCTGTCTCTTATTTAGGAATTTTGTGAAAATCTGATGATATTTATGCAGAAATATATATATTTTTTAAATTCTAAAGTATTCACAGGCTTTCAATCAACACAGTATATAAACACTTTTACTTTCAAAACAACATTGTCTTTCCCTTGCTCAAGGACCCAACAGTGGCAGCTGGGCAGTGCTTGGGTTTCAACTCATGATCTTCTGATCAGTAGCCGAGTGAACCACTGAGCTACCACTGCACTAATTAGTTATACATAGTTTATCAATGAGCAGAGCATTTGAAGATGAAAAGTAGAATAAACAATTAGTGTGTTACCTCACAATCACACTAAATCAACTGGAAACAGATTTTGTTAAAACCATTCATTTAGTTCATGTTTGTGTGTGTGTGTATGTTTGTGTGTGTGTGTGTGTGTGTGTATGTGTGTGTGTGTGTGTGTGTGTGTTTAAAAAAAAGAAAATTCAGTAACTAGTTTAGCAATATTAAACAATGCAGTACCACCAGCATTAGGATTTCTGCAAGATACAATCTACTGGAATAGAAACCAGAGGTTATGCTTTGCTCAAATGTTTATTAACACGCCTGCAAAGTTCTGGGAAAAATCTTATAGACAGATAGATTAAAGATTAACACGGAGTGCATCATAATGAATCATGGAGGTAGTGCCATGGAGAAGGCCTGTGTGGTAGCTAGTGAAATTGGATTTTTATTTTATTTTATTTGTTATACAGCATCATATAGTATAGAGTTTGCTTAGTGATTCTGATACAAACATGAAGAGTGAGAAAACAAAGCTGTGTCTGTTGTCTTTTATAGATGCTGCTGGACTGAGTGATGTGACTTATGCTGATATTGAACTGAAAAACCAAAAGAAACCAAAGAGAAAACAAGGTGGGACTAAATTCTTTCCATTTATGTATGAACACTATTTTACATTTCATTTAACCCTTAAACCCTTTCATTATTTGCCAGTTATTCAACCTAAAGCATCATATTCAATAACTGCTATGAATCATTCAGTAACTAAAATGAAAATGATAGCAGGTAATAGAGGTAAGTGTAATGTAGTTATGGAAGTTCAAGGGGTTAATAGAATGTGTGTTTTATCTTAGCGAATGCTAAATCAGTGACTGTTTCTCATTAGGAAAGACCAGTGAGGGAGCTGACACTGTTTACTCAGAACTGAAGCAGAACACAGATAAAGGTAAGATGAGCTTAAAGTGTATACACAATCTCTCCAGATAACAGTATTGCTTCATCAAACGAGATATTTCTACTACATTTACACTCTTAAAATAACTCTAATAACTCTTAATGCTCTTGTAGAGATTTAGAAATGTGCAAACAGATGAAGGCACATCAATACAAATCACCCAGAGAATAGGCAAGGATTAATAGCCTGGAAGTCAGAACTGGGACATAATTAAGACATTATTTGACAGTATTTCAATAATCTTAACCCAATAAACTTCCAATAATCTATTATCACCATTTCTGTATCACTCAAATCAAAGACTGTAGATATGCATGGGCATTGTAACAAGGTTTAAGCAGCAGGTTGCAGCTAAATTTTTAACCGTGGTGATTTTACATTCACTGTACATTTTAATTACATCTCCATAAATTCATTTAGAGAATAGTGTTCTGTTCATTTTACAACTTCACTTGGCCTTGATATCTCCTAAGTATTTTTCCTTCACAATAAATGCATTTTAATAAAATTTTATAAAGGGCATTGTTGATGAGGCCATGGACAGTTTCGGGATGAGCTGATCATCAGCTAGACTATAGCACAGAAAACTTCATCTGACATCTTTCAAAATTTGTACCAAAGATTCACTTTGTTGATAAATTTGACCGTTCTGTAGTAAAGCAATATCTTCTACTGTAACCTGTTCTAACAGACCCTCTGGGTGATCTTTGTAGTTTTTCTGGTATGTGGCTCATTTTGATGCCTAAACTAGCTCATTAACTAGCTAGCTAGCTGCTTCATAACATTAGCAAACTGAAACACCTTGAAGGGGGGATGAAGGGGGGAACAGTCTAGTGTCACGATTCCCCTTGAAGCAGCGTGCTCTAAGCACGAATGCGCGAGCACCTGCTTTTCCGTTGTTGACTGTAATGACATCTGGACACGTGTGTTTTGTTTATGTTTCTGTCATGTCTCCTCCCTGTTCTGTCATTGGCTGGGATTTCACGTGGGTCTGAATTGCTCTCAGCTGCTAGCGGTTTAGACGCTGATCATGTCCGCATATATACCGCGCGCCTCCCAGCACACAACGCGGAAGAGCAATATTTTAGAGTTCGTTTAGCGCGTGTCATAGTCACGGTCCATGTTTAGAGTTAGTTCGCGCTGGATTATCCGCTTCCAGTCCCTCGTCATAGTTCGTTTCTTGTTTTGGTTATCGACCTAGATTCCTGCCTTGCCCCGTGTATGCCTGTTTGCCAGTCGCCTGACCTCTTGCATGTTTGTGGATTACGTTTTGGATCACGTTTTGGATTTGTCTGCCTGTCTCTCTTTCTAATAAACAACTGTTCATCCTGCACTTGCATCCGTCCTATCTCTGCTCCGTCACGATTCGTGACATCTAGCTAAATTAGCTCTCTTGTGAGATGTCATAATAATCCAGTTTAGATATTAAAATTGCCCAGTCATGTCAGATTTAAATGATTAATTATTAATACTATTATTATATTATTACATTTAGGTGGCTAGGTTAACCAGTCACTCCTCATATAGTGTGTGTGTGTATGTATGTATATATATGTGTGTATATATATGTATATATATGTGTGTATATATATATATATATATATATATATAACTACACAGGCAGTGCCATGGTGTGGGCCTGTGTGGTCGCTAAAACTGGATTGTTAATTTATTATACTTTGAAGAATTGGCAACAGCAGCATGATATACCAATATACTGCTAAGGCAACTATGGGGAGCTACAGGGCCAAGACGCGAAATGTCCTTAAATGACCAAATTAATTACCTAATGTGAATCCCACACAGCTGCAATTCACTCCACGCAAAAATAAGCACTGACTTAAAATAGCAGCATTATGGGGATAATATATCTGTGTGAAACGAGATTAAAGGTTAGACTTGACTGATCTGCTAACTAAGTGTACTTGTTTGTATGCAAAGTTTTGTGTTTTTTTTTTTCTGCATCATCCAGTGGATAGCTGTGACCATTTAGTCTTATGAATATAACATTTTAAGGGAAACATTTGATTGTGTTAAATTCAGAATCTGGGACAGTTGGACAGGTAACTGTAATTGGTTCAGGACTGTGTTGTAGCGTGTGATTTGTAGAAGTTTTCTACAGGATTGTGACACAAACATGAAGAGTGAGAAAGCTGTGTCTGTTGTCTTTTATAGATGCTGCTGCTGGACTGAGTGATATGACTTATGCTAAAATTGAACTGAAAAACCAAAAGAAGCCAAAGAGAAAACAAGGTGGGACTAAATTCTTTCAATTTATGTATGGCCACTGTTTTAGATTTTATTTTACCTTTACACCCTTTAATTATTTGCCAGTTATTCAACCTAAAGCATCGTATTCCATAACTGCTACAAATCATTCAGTAAGTAAAATGAAAATAACAGAAGGTAATAGAGGTAAGTGTAATGTAGTTATGGAAGTTTAAGGGGTTAATAGAATGTGTGTTTTATCTTAGCGAATGCTAAATCAGTGACTGTTTCCCATTAGGAAAAAGCAGTGTGGGAGCTGACACTGTTTACTCAGAACTGAAGCAGATCACAGATAAAGGTAAGATGAGCTTAAAGCATATACACAATCTCTCCAGATAACAGTATTGCTTAAGCAAACAGATATTTTTACACTGCTTTTACTACATTTACACTACATTAAGTAATATGGCAGATGCTCTTATAGAGATTTAGAAATGTGCAAACAGATGAAGGAACATCAATACAAATCACCCAGAGAATAGGCAAGGATTAATAGCCTGAAAGTCATAACTGGGACACAAGTACCATAAAGACACGGATTTAAGAAATTACTTGGTAGTATTTCAATAATTCGATGACTGTATTTGGCTGGGCATCATAACAGGGGTTTCAAAATGAAGCGAAAAAGTCCTGTGAGGCCCTCTAGTGGCTGGTTGCAGTGCAATTTAGACCAGTTCTATATTTCTTTAACTTTCAGTTTAATTCTGGTCTAAAAAACTATTTTAGTTTTAAACACAGAATCAAAATTGATTTACTGGGCTGGATTACAACCTTGCACTTCAATGTAGTTGGTAATTAATGGGGCAAGTATCAACGTATGCACATGAGAACAAAGAAAATCAGTGTTAATGAAAAAAATTGGCAGGAATTTTAGTTCAGTTTGGCCTTCAGAAATATTTACACATAACTATAGTAAATGTTTGATAAATGGCACCCAATAATAGTTATATCATTAATAACTAAATGATATAAAATGTCCTTTGTGCGTAGGTCCCTGAAGAAAGTTTAGAGTCTCCAATCAAGAATTGTTGAAACAGCTGAAGAACATATTTACACATATTTTAGGGGGCACATTGTAGTGTTTGGAAAGCTTGGTTTTTGCTTAATACAAAACTAAGCATTGTACAAATTCCTGATATGAATGTTAAAGGAGGAACAGGAAGCAATTTTAAAATTATATTTCCTATCGTTCACAGTTGGTCAGAACTGGTTTTATCCAGGATAAATTAAGTTTCCAGTTTTCATTCACTGGATCAGTATAATTTATAAGCTGGCAGTGTGGATTACTAAGTGTTCACTTGTATATTGTAATACTGATCTTAATGACACATAAAACATGAATAAAAAGTATATATTGTTTCACAGTAAAAACTAGATTTTTCTTACATATTTCTGTCAACATTTAATTTCTTATTGTATGTGAATTATTTTATTGAAGTCAAGATTTATTAATGTATTTTTGTTTATTTACTCAGTTATGCTATTTACCTATTAGTGGAATAATCAGATATTTTGTCTTCACTGCTTTAAACAGTCAATAATGCAGTATTGTCTTTGAGTGAGCGGCTCATGGACTTTTGGCACATAGACTGATATTGTGTCTAATTTTATACCTTTAATTTTTTTTTTGTTTAGTGCCTCTATAATATGTAAATTCATATTTAAAAAAAAAAAATATATATATATATATATATATAATACTATATATATTTCATCCTAAAAAATGTAAAGTAATAGATGTAAACATTTTGAGTAAGATAATGTACTTTCTTTTGTTTTTCTCCTGTTTATTGATTTCAGTATCCAGCAGGATGTATTAAATTTTACAGGAACAAAAGAAATATAAGTCTGTATACATGCTGTGTGAAGAGCTTTGAATAAAAATGACTTTTAGCAAAATCTTATTATGGAATTTGTATGATTGTGTTTTGCATCTTTCATTATTCTGTTCTCATGTGTTATTATTATTATTATTATTATTATTATTATTATTATTATTATGATGATGATGATGATTATTATTAAGTATTATATTCCAAACTATATACTTAGTATATATTAGTGGTGAATATTATAATATTTTGTCTGACCTCCATGATTTTTAAGAACACCACCAATTCTTCTGGACATGGAGTGAACAAATTGGTGACATACTGACACGTCTATCTTTCTCCATTCTCGGAGAATGAGCTCTTTCAGCGTCTGGATGCTGGACAGAGAATGATGCTCAACCTGTCTTTTCAGAACTCCTCATAGGTGTTCTACTGGGTTGAGGTCTTGTGACAAACTTGGCCACTGAATCACTTTCACCCTGTTCTTCCTCAGAAATGCAGCAGTGGCCTTGGATGTATGTTTTGGGTCATTATCATGTTGAAAGAGTGCACGGTGACTCAGGGTGTGGAGAGATGGTAGCATCTTCTCTTTCGGTATTTTGCAGTATATCTGTGAATTCATGATGCCATCAATGAAGTGCAATTCCCCAACACCTGCAGCACTCATACAACCCCATAGAAGAACACTGCCACGGCGATGCTTTACTGTGGGTACCATGCGTTTTCCATTGTACTCTTCCATTTTTGACGCCGTACAGTTTGGATGCCATCAGTTCCAAAACGATTTACCTTTGTCTCATCTAAAGTACGGAGTCCCAATATTCTTCACCTTTGTCAACATGGGCCCTGGCAAATGCTAAATGGGCTTATGTATGCATGGGCTTTAGCAGTGGCTTCCTTCATGGACGACACCCTTGCATGCCATTCCTGTGCAGCATACGTCGTATCGTTTCACATGAAACAGTCACCCCAGTTTGGCTTTCTACAGCTTTAGCTAACTGTGATGAACTTGCATGGTGATTTGCCTCAACTCTTCTTAGAACAAAACGCTCATCTCGGGGTGTTAATTTCCATGGACGGCCTGGACGTCTCAGAATGCTTGCCAGAAGTCCATATTTTTTACATTTTTGAATAACTTTCACTACTGTATTCCAACTAATTAGCAATGCTTTACTAATTTTATTGTAGCCCTGACCTTTTTTGTGTAAAGAAATTATTCCAGACTCGTGACATTTCTCTTCCATGTGGTGCCATAATTGTCAGGTTGGACTGGGAGGAGATTGTATAGGTTAAATACTACCCTTAATTGTCAGTTATCTTGCAGCCACCTGTGTAATGATTGATTTGACATGTGTGTTATTTCATTGGGGTGTACTTATTTTCACACCATGTTCTTAAATCACTTTGTTAAAAAATTCAGTTTTGTTTGTTTGTACTGACAAATCTCATTTACAACCAATAAACCAGAGTTGCTGGAATATTTTATTGTATAGAGTCCCATAGAAAGTATTAATTATAAAGAGAGACAGATGATTTTCTGAGACATCTGTTGGGGTGTACTTATTTATGCTCAGCACTGTATGCGTGTATGAGGATAAAGCAGTATCGCAGTCCTAAGTGTGCACCCGATGAAAAGGCTACCAACTCTGTGTGTGTGTGTGTGTGTGTGTGTGTGTGTGTGTGTGTGTGTGTGTGTGTGTGTGTGTGTGTGTGTGTGTGTGTGTGTGTGTGTGTGTGTGTGTGTGTGTGTGTGTGGTATCATGTAGCTGTGCTGTCCCGGCGGGTGGCAGAGTGCTCTGTCACACTGAGGTTTAATCAGAGCTGGTTGGCTGTATGTAAAATGTGTGTTTACTTTAAATGAAGGTCTGGAAGTCAAAAGGTCTGTTTTGTTTCAAGTGGACATTTTTCACAATGGGGTAAAAAGAGACAGTGAAAAGTGATAAATAATAATGATAATGAACATTCTCAAAGTTTTATTTTACCTTCAGGTTCTAATATTCCCATTACAAATATTACAATACCCAATATCCATGTCTTCAAAAGCCAGTCAGAAATTCGGGTAAGCTTTGAAATGTTTGAAATGCAGAAAGCACAGAGATGGTCACTTATGGCCAAAGTTTTTGGGACAGTCTCTGGATCCAATGGAATAATGTGCTCTCACATAAATACAACACCCATGACTCTTATCAAACAATCAGAAAAGCAGGAGTTTGTGTTAAACAAATCAAGCAATATTTAAGTAGCTACCTAATATAGAAGTATAAGTAGACTACTAGGTTAAAGATATTCCGTCTCAGATTTTCACAACTCCACACTTTTCAAGGTAACATACATTTTGTATAATAACTTGAAACCTACATTGATTTTGCCCAATCAATTATTGTATCTAATTCTGTTTACATGAGAGATAATATAAAAACAACTGATAAAGGACAGATTTATTCCAGCTTTAAGTCAACAATGAATTTGAGAAGCTTCTGTTTGGCCAATTATCATAATTAGGGGTTACCGGAAATGTGCTTGAACCTGGGCCTACCTTTAGAGCCAATGCTTTTTTGCCTTTGAAACCATGTAAAATACTGTATAACTCAACCAAAACCACAGAAAAGAAACAGTGGACAAGTCTGGTCCCTACCCAGGAGTCATTTCTAAACAACAGTACAATACAGTAAGTCTTGGGACCACACATACACTGTGTCGTTCAGGAAAGATGCAAAAATTAACTCCAAGGGATGAACAAACTTTGGTCCAAAATGTTTAATTGAACCCCAAGACAACAACAAAGGAACTGGAAAAGGAATTCCAGATGTTAAGTATGAAATTGTGTACAGCCATCATCACATACAGCCATGTTACATCATCATGACCTGAAAGGGTGTTGCACAAGGAAGAAGCCCATACTCTAACACTGTCAGAAAAAGCCAGAGTGTATGTATATATATATATATATATATATATATATATATATATATATATATATATATATATATATATATATAGCTTTTGAAGAAGTGTTCTCTGGTCAGATTAAACAAAAAAAAATTAAATGTTAGGCCATAATGATCAAATGTTATGCATGTAAAGCTTTTAATTCAAAGAACATCATCCCAAGTGTGAAGCATGGGGGTGGCAACATCATGTTGTAGGAGTGTTTAGCTGGAAATGGGACTGGTGCACTTAGAAAAAAAAATGGCATCATGAGGAAGGAGAATTATCTAGATAAACTAAAGCAACACCCCTAGACATCATCAAAAATGTTAAAGCTTGGTCATTTTCTAGCAGGACAATGATCCTAATCAAACCTCCAAAGATTGAACAAAATGGCTTACAGACAACAAAGTGAAAGTAATGGAGTGACCATCACAAAGCCCTGACCTGAATTCCACAGTTCAGTGTGGACTGAACTGAAAAAGTTTGTCCAAATGAGAAGGCCCACAAACCTTTGTCTCTTATTTTGAAATGACCTTTTACAGAAATAGATGATGACCCTGATGAACTTAATACAGGAAATGTATGGTAATAAAAAATAAATCTGTGAATTATTTTTGTAAAATGGAGGAAGAAAAGCTTGATGACAAAATAAGTGAACTCACACTGTAAGCCACACAGTAAGCCATCCTCACAACATTACTGTCACCTGATTAGGCTTACTGCTAACTTTGAAAGTCTTCCTTTCATTACATAGAAGATCCTTACGTTACTGGTAATGACTCAGATACGGACACACATCAGGAAATTAGACCTGTTTAGTTCAATCTGCTTCTGGAACAATGTTGATATTTTGCTTTGTTGTCTCACATCAGTCATTTTGGATCTCATTTACATAAAATAAAATACCCAGGAGTTCATATCTAGTAATGAATGTTGTGATTAATTACCATTATTGCACAGTTTACTCTTATTTGTTTTTCAGTAAATATGTGACTTTCACTTTAAATTAATAGCAGTTAAGACATGAAACATTATTGTGGTTTGGTTTCTATCCTAGTACAGATGTGTGACTTTAACCAGTGAGAAATTGTTACGCTCCTGCCGGCAGATGGCTCTGCGGTGTTGACGAGCACGTGTGCACGAGACTTTAGTATATCGACACTCGCCTTTGTTTGTTTTTATTCTCTCCCCGTTTAAGCATTGGTTGAGGTTCAAGGGTGTGTCTTAATTTACTCCAGGTGTCTGTATTTTAGTTTGATTATGTTGGATATTTAAACCCCTTGTGGTGCTGTGCACTTCGCGCAGTATTATTCGTACATGATACCGTAGTAGCGAATACATTTAGCATGCTAGCGGTCTTATTTTCATGGTTGTTCTCGTTCCATGCCTAGACATTAAGTTCCATGTTTAACCCAGTTAACCTTGTCCATTTTAGACCGTATTTCCTGTGTTTTGCCTGCTGTGTTTCAAATAAAGACATTGCTCCTGCGCTTACTTCCTGTATATAGTCCTGTTTCGTTACAGAATACTGCGCCAAAAGACTATGGAAGTAGCAGGAGAGCACCTTGTCGGGAAATATTGGGATTACTGGGGCTTTCCGCAGCTGGAGGAGTATCAAGCTGCGTTAAGGAAGCAGCAGGAGGAGTACCAAGCTGCGTTAAGGAGGCAACAGGAGGAGTTGCAGTGGAAGCAGTGGGAGGATGAAATAAATCAGACACTCTGCACCGTGGAGGAAGCGCTTCGCTCCCGTGCCGTAGCGTCGAACTGCACCCCACCTTCCGGCCCGGAGGGGAACAGTGCTCCACCCTCCTGCCCTGCTGAGAACCCAGTCACGCTGCCCAGTCTGGAACCGAAGGCTGGCCTAGAATATTTTTTTTGGGGGGGGTAACCGCAACCTCGGAGCTCCAGCTTGAGACCTACGGGGGAGGCCTCAGCTGTGGAGGTCCCGCCTGAGGTCAACATGGTGACCTCAGAGCTCCAGCTTGAGACCTTCAGGGAGGTCTCAGCTTCGGAGCTCCAGCCTGCCGAGAAAGCTGTCCCGCTGCTCTGTCCTGCTGAGGAAGTTTTCCTGCTGTTCTGTTCTGTGGAAGAAGCTGTCCCGCGTCCCTGTCCTGCTGAGGAAGCTGTCCTGCTGCCCTGTTCTGTGGAGGAAGCTGTCCCGCTTCCCTGTCCTGCTGAGGAGGCTGTCCCGCTGTCCTGCCCAGCCGAGGAGGCTGCCCAGCCTTCCAGCCGCGCTGGGGGCATCACCCAGCATTCCAGCCCCGCTGGGGGCGTCGCCCAGCTTCCAACCCCACCGGGGATGGTGCCCCGAGTTTCGATCCTGCTGGGGGTGGTGCTGCGCCTGTCTGCTGCCTGGCAGAGGCCGCCCTGTTTTCCGATGCAGCGAGAGACAGATCACACAGGGGCCCCGGACCGCCGTTGGAGGGGGGTGCTCGTTGACGCTCTGGGAGGAGCGCATTTGGAGTGGGGTCCTGTTACGCTCCCGCCGGCACATGGCACTGCGGCGTCAACATGCACGTGCGGCTTTAGAGAGCGCATGTGCACAAGACTTTTGTATATAGACGCACGCCGTTGTTTGTTTTGATTCTCTCCCTGTTTAAGCGTTGGTTGATATTCGAGGGTGTGTCTTAATTTACTCCAGGTGTCTGTATTTTAGTTTGATTATGTTGGATATTTAAACCCCTTGTGGTGCTGTGCACTTCGCGCAGTATTATTTGTATATGGTAACGCAGTAGCGAATACGTTTAGCATGCTAGCGGTTTATTTCCATGTTTGTTCTCGTTCCATGCCTAGACCTTAAGTTCCATGTTTAACCCAGTTAACCTTGTCCAGTTTAGACCATGTTTCCTGTGTTTTGCCTGCTGTGTTTCAAATAAAGACATTGCTCCTGTGCTTACTTCCTGTATATAGTCCTGTTTCGTTACAGAAATGAGGAAATGCTGTCCTTCACATTCTCAGAAAAGCCAAAATTAAAACAGCCACACATGTATGGTCTCACTACTGCTAGCTTCTGTGACTTGTGCCATCAACACTCAATGAGATGAACCAATAATGAAAGATGAACATAATGTTAGATGTCATTTTAGCCTCTACAGCATCTTATTTTAACTTATGTCACATTACTTTCTGCCTCAGAAATGCATTTAAACACAGAGCTCTGAATGGAAATAACTTGAAATGTGTTCATATCATCTACAGGCAGTAAGTAGAATTAATCAGAAACTGAAGCCCAGTAACATAAAAGCATCGACTTTAGTTTCCTGTTCCTGTGTAAATCTGTTTTTTTTTTTTGTCTTGTGCGTGCTTTTTAACTTGGATTATTATTATTATTATTATTATTATTATTATTATTATTATTATTATGGATCTGCTTACTGTGATGTTGCCTTCCTGTATGTTGACCTCTGCTTGGAATTATGACAAATATTTTTGGTTGTCCTTTAACAAAGGACACACTGAGTTTATTCACTTGTGTCCTGTCTCATCAGAAACAGACAGATAACACACACAGACAGCAACATTCAGACCATCAGACTGTGAATGAAACATTATATTTGCTCCCTTGAAGAAATTTAAAACAATCAGCTCTAACAGTAAAACTGATGAACTGCTTAAACCTTAGGCAAAATAAATAAATAAATAAACATAACAGCACATCAAGAGCTTCCTGACTGTTTACAGTTGCTGTTATTAATGTCACCAACATGAAGACATGAAGACGTTTTAGCCTCATTTATAGAAACACCTCCCTCTCTCTCTCTCTCTCTGAAGTGTGATTGGTGTTTGAATGAGAAGTGTCTGTGTTAAAGCCTCGACACTTCCTGTGTTTTTAGTCAGTCATCAGTGTGACAGGATGGAGCTCCGTCCACTCTGTGTGTTTCTCTGTGAGTAAATGTTCTCTGTGTGTCTTCATTACAGTGATTGGTAGTGAATTAAGTTTTAAGCTGATGATTTTAACTGCTGTTACACATTGGTAGTCAGTATTTGTTTAGGATTTTATATTTTATAATTGTTTGGAGATTTGTTTGGAGTTTTTGCACTCTATCATCTGTAAAGTGAAGAAAGTTGCTCGTGTAGATATACTATAAAATGCTGCAGGGACGTAGCACTTAGCAGGAGACTGTGCCAAGCAAACAGGAAATCAACTGACAGTTTCTAAATGAGAGACATGTAAGTAAAGTAAGTAAAATTTATTTATATAGCACGTTTCACACAGCAAAGCTGACCAAAGTGCTGCACAGAGTAAGGAAAGTAACATGGAAACAGAATTAGACCAAATAAAAACAGACAATGGACAATAGAAAAAAATTGATTAAAAATTTGTTTAAACAATTAAAAATTTGATCAAAAAGCCTGGCAGAAGAGATCAGTTTTAAGCCTATTTTTAAAAGTGGTAATAGAAGGTGCTAGGCGGTTGATTCCATAGACGGGGGCAACAACAGCAAAAGCTCTATCCCCCTTTGTTTTTAACCGGGAACGAGGGACATGCAAAAGAAACCTATTGGAAGATCTTAGACATCTATTTGATGAATGTGGTTTAAGAAGATCCTCAACATATGAAGGAGCTTGATAATTAAGAGTTTTAAAAACAAATATCAGAATCTTAAGCTGAATCGTAAAACGGACGGGAGCCAGTGAAGCGATGCTAAAATTGGGGTGACACGATCAAACTTCTTTGCCCTGGTCAACAGCCTTGCAGCTGCATTCTGAACCATCTGAAGACGCGCCAGAGATGACTGAGGAAGACCCACGTATAATGAATTACAGTAATCTAAGCGAGAAGTAATAAAAGCATGAATAACCTTCTCCAAATCCTGGAAAGACAAAAATGTATTGAGTTTCGAAATAATCCGTAGTTGATAAAAACTAGTCTTAACGACCGAATTTATCTGCTTGGTTAAGCATAATTCTGAGTCCAGAATGAAGCCTAGGTTCCGAACCTCGGAAGAAATTGAGGGAAAGTGATTATGGAGCTGGTTAATGAGACCATTTCTCAATCTCAGGGGTCCAAAAACAATTATTTCAATTTTGTCTTCATTAAGTCGGAGGAAATTATTTGTCAACCATTTTTTAATGTCACCCAGACAGTCCAGCAATGGCTTCATGGAGTCACCAGCTATCAAAGGAATGTACAACTGGGTATCATCAGCATATAAACGAAAAGAGACATTGTGATACAGAGTCTAGGGCAGAACGAGATCTGAGTGTTCAACATATCACATACAAAGCTCTGCTCCTTCCACCAAAATCCTTGGATCTTACGACACCCCCAAAAAACATGGGTAGTGTCTCCATCTTCTGAATGGTATCGCCAGCAGGTGGGTGTGTCTTTAAGACCGAGGCTATACAATTTAGAGGGTTGTCCAATAGAACCAATGTAAAATCTTAAATTGTATAAGGCGCACCCTTGCGTTTCTAGATTCAGTTTTTTTTTTTTTTAAATCCTAGCCCACTCTCCCTCCCCCAATTCCCAATTTAAATCTTTCTCCCATAATCTCTTGAGAGTGGTCGAGACTCCGTCCCCTAGACTCAGAATCAGTAAGCAGTAATACACTTAATACGCTTCATGCCCTCTTCCAAAAGCAGAAATCACCTCTCCCAGAGTATCTGCTGCTTTAGGGGCGTGCATGCTACTCCCAAAAATAGTACAGAGCAAGTGGCGTAGTTGAAGATACCTAAAAAAACTGAGATCTTGGGATCCCAAAATGTTGAACCAATTTTTCAAAAGATATCATCATACCACTCTCATAAAGATCACCGAGTGCATTAACCCCCCTCATGATCCACTCTGACCAACAAAAAGGGGACTTATTAATACGTAGTTTGGGGTTTAGCCATAGGCTCGAGGCAACATTGAGATAAATGTCAGAATCAAACACTCTGGACCCTCTTCTCCACACTGAGTGCAAATGTGAAATAAAGGGGTGTGATTTAACTTCTCTGGTTAGATTAATGGAAAGGCTTTGCAGTGGCAAAATAGGGGAAGAACTTCTTGTTCAATGCAGAACCAGGGAGGGGCTCTCTCAGGTGGAAGTGACCAATGAGCCAAATGTCTGAGACCAAATGCATAATAATAAAACAGAATCTTGGGTAGGCCTAATCCACCCTTGTCAACCAGCCTCTGTAACTTATTGAAATTTAACCTGGGACGCTTACCATTCCAAATAAAAGACTTCGCTATACTCTCAAATTGCTTGAAATAAGAAAGAGGGACATCTATAGGGAGAGATTGTAGCAGGTAATTGAATTTTGAAATACAACTAATTTTAGTAATATTAACCTTCCCAATCATAGATACATGTAAAGAAGACTACCTGTCTACATCACTCGAAAACATTTTTATTAACGGGTCAACATTAACACTAACTAAATCGGACACATTTTTTGGAAATAAAATACCCAAATTCTTAATGCCCTATTTGGGTCACTGGAAGGCACCAGGCTGAAAGCCGTTACTGGACAGTACGCTGTCAGAGACAAAGCTTCATATTTAGACCAGTTGACTTTGTATCCTGAGAATTTGGAAAAGGAATTAATAATTCTGTGGAGACAAGGAATAGATCTAGTAGGGTCAGAGACGAATAATAAAATATCATCTGCATAAAGCAAAAGCTTAGGCGCCACACCTCCCACCACCACCCCTGGAAAATCATTCTCCTTTCTTATCGCAGCTGCTAACGGTTCCAGGGCAAGACAGAACAATAATGGGGAAATAGGGCAACCCTGCTGGGTGCCCCTATCTAGAGTAAAATAATCTGAAATTAGTCCATTTGTTTGTACTGCTGCTACTGGATGTCTATAAAGTAGCTTAATCCAACCAATGAAAGAATTCCCAAACCCATACACTTCCAAAATCTTAAAAAGATAATCCCATTCTACCATATCAAACGCCTTTACGGCGTCAAGTGAGATGGCAGGAACCGGAGACTGATCATTCGCTACTGACCACATGATATCAATGAGACGTCTAATGTTATCAGAAAAGCTACGGCCCCGAATAAACCCTACCTGATCTATATGTATAAGAGATGTCATAACTTTACTTAATCTATTAGCCAGAATTTTCGACAAGATCTTTACATCTAACTGGATCAGGGAAATTGGACGATAACTTTTACACTCACTTGGATCTTTGTCTTTTTTAAGAATCAGACTGATCCGGGCTTGTGTCATGGTTGGAGGAAGCTTTCCATTCTTTAATGCTTCTGTATAAACTTCTAACAGAAGTGGAGCCAGTTCTGTAGCATAAGATTTGAAAACTCAGCGGCAAAGCCATCTGGCCTCGGAGACTTGCCTGTAGGCAGGGCCTTAATTACCTCGCCAAGCTCCTCCAGGGTTATCTCAGAATCAAGAGCATTTTTTTGCTCCGTTGTCAATTTCGTGAGTCCTAATTTTTTTTTTTAGAAAGTTTAACTTTCTAAAACAAAGTTCCTAATATCTTCATCAGTAGACGAAGACATTGAACTATAGAGATCAAAGTAAAATTCTTTAAAAGCATTATTAATATCAATGGCCAAGGTAAAAATTTCACCACTAACAGACTTCACTGCGGGAATGGTAGAAAGGGCCTCCCTCTGTTTTATATATCTAGCCAAATGTTTTCCTGCTTTGTCCCCCGACTCAAAGTATGACTGTTTTGCCCTGAATAACCAAAACTCCACTTTCCTCGACAAAATAGTATTATATCTATATTTCAATCTGGTCAACTCTCTGAGACCATCAGACGACATCCGGCGCTTCAGCTCTGCCTCTGCACTTTTAATATGTCCTTCCAACTCCACGAGTTCTCGTGCTTTGGATTTTTTAATGAATGAGGCATACTGTATAATCCGACCCCTAAGAACCGCCTTAAGTGCCTTCCACGCCACGCCCACAGAGGATACCGAGGAAACAGTTGGACTCCATATAAACATCAAGTTCAGTCTTTAACATTTGTCAGAAATCAGGATTTTGTAAATGGGATACATTAAAGCGCCAACTAAATGATTTCTTCTTCTCCGTTTGTGGCCACACCTCTAAACTCACCAGGGCGTGATCTGAGACTGGAATGTTTCCGATTGAACAATCAGCAACGGATGAAATGAGTGATTTGGATATAAAAAAAAAAAAAATCTATTCTAGAATAAATCTTATGGACTGAAGAAAAAAAATGTATAGTCCCTACCAGATGGGTTCAAAAGTCTCCAGATATCTGCAAGACCAAGATTTTTACACATCCTGTGAAGCGTCACTGTTGCTCTAGGGGGCTTACACACTTTTGCAACACTATGATCAAGGACTGAGTCCATCAAAAGATTAAAGTCTCCTCCCAATATTATATCATGTGGGGTGCCAGCAGATTGCAACATCCCTTCAAAATCTATAAAAAAAGCCTTCATCATCAGCATTGGGTGCATAAATATTAGCCAAAATAAGACTGAATTTCTGCTAAAACAATAATTACTCTCCCTAATTTATCTGTAAACTGTTTGAGACATTGGAATTGTAGATGCTTATTTACCAATATAATGACTCCCCTGCTCTTACTTGAGTCAGCACTAAAGAAAACATCATCCGCACTTCCATCTTGAACACATAAGTGTCTTTTAATGTCTCCAGAGCGCGAGGATTTTAACTTCTTTGCCATGTTTACCTCAAACAGCAAAAGTGTAACTGGGTATACCGAATTTCACCAGATTATATCTATATATATATATATAATTATAGAAAATAATTATAAAAATTAGCAAAGTGCGCAGAGCTGTCTTTCACACGTCTGCCCTTCACATGGCGTCACGTGACTCCCCACAAATGTGCATAATTGAACAAATGACCAGTCTAGCCAGCCCACAGCAGGGAACTTTCAACTATTAAACACAAACTTGCAAGAGTATAAGTCCTATATAAACATCATACATCATAGCAGAAAGCCAGTGTTAGTGTAGTATAATTATTTAAGACTACGTCTTAATCACATATCCCTGAATCTGTAATAAACACATTGATTAACATACTCCAATGTACAAATACACTTTTCAGTATACTCAATATATTCTCATCCTACACTGTATTCAGTAACTACTAGGAAAGGTTTGTAGTTACTAAATCTGAACTCACTGCTGTTTTCTCAGACTTTAAAGGATTAACACTCACTACGTTTACATGGACAGCAGTAATCTAATTATTGACCTTATTCCAAGTAAGACAATACTGTGATTAAGGTGTTTACATGAGTCTCTTTTAGAATACTCCTTTCATGTTCCTGTTTTACATGTTATAGAACATAGAGAGATTAACGTCATTACGTCCCCGCGCCACGCCGTCCGACGTCCCTCCAGAATTTCATGTATCGACATACACTTGGTCTTTGTTATGGAACCGTATATGGTTTTGGGTGTTTTTATTTTTCATTTTTCGAACGTTTTAAGTGCAGTTAATTATTTGTCATGCTATACGTGCAAATAGAAGACTGCTTGAAGCCGTGGGAAAAACATGTATTTTGCTCAGTTTATAGCAGGTAAGTATGCGGTTTGGGACGCAGCCATGCTCTCCTGTTTGCCATTAAATGGTTGAGCACTGGATTGTGTGTATGTGTCCTGGCGCACAATGCGGTGAAAACTCCCACATGACGTTAATAGTATGATTAAGATATCATGTCTGTAATACACGTCGATAATGTGACTAAAACAGGAATACTCCACATGTCTTAATTCGGTTTGTGTTTCTTCGAGTATGACTTTAATCGGATTAAGGTAATTAAAAATTGCGGTACATGGTACTTTCTTAATCAGAGTATCATTTTAATTGTGTTAATATTGGATTATTGTTGTCCACGTAAACGGACTGACTGTATGACACTCGTGTATTTTTTTGTTTGTTTTTTATTTATTTTTATTTTAAATTTCTTTGAAGATAAGACAAGTACATACTTCCTAAGCATTCTTATATATTGCTTTATTTGACCCGCTCATGTGTAATCTGTTCTGTTCACAACCATAATATATAATGTGTGTGTTTCAGGTGAATCTCCTCCAGTGTCTCTGATCATCAATCCCAGCAGAACTCAACACTTTACTGCTGACTCTCTCTCACTGAGCTGTGAGGACCAGAGTGACTCTACTGGATGGACAGTGAGAGGATACACACACAGTGAGGCAGTGTCTGATTGTTCATCAGTTTCAGGATCTACATGTAACATCAGCTCCCTCTCTACATCACACACTGGAGTTTACTGGTGTCAGTCTGAATCTGGAGGACGCAGTAATCCTGTCAACATCACAGTGCACCGTGAGTCTTTTTATCACTAATATTTTAATACATAAACCAGGCCTACTGTAACATTGAAAAATCTATTTTTATCAATTGTAAAGAAGATAAGTGATACCTTAGTTGTAATAATAACACATGAAAACTAATTTAGTATCTTGTGATTGACAGCATTGTAATGAAACCTATTTTAATGTCTGAAAGTAATTGAGGAATTTCTGGAAATTTTATTTAACACAGTGCCATTAGTTACTTTAAATTAACATTATATTAAACTCTTTAGCTCATTAACTCTTCTCTGTTTCCTTCTCTCTGTCTCTGTTTTCCGTCACTCCGTCATGTTTAACATAACTGTATAGTTTTTTAAATTCCATAACCTGGAGAAAATGATGAAAGCTTTAACATGATGTATAAGTGATGTTCATAGTTATTACGTTACTGCTGTGTTCTTTAAGATTTATGATGTTAATTGTACAGGCAGGAGAGCATGTATCTCTGAATGACTGCATTATTAGCTCCAAAACCATGATATGGTCCATCACTGGATTTAAGATTAATTATAATATTATAGATACAATATAATGAGAATCGAGTAACTTGTAATTCTAAATAACTAAAATAAAATAAAAAAAAAACCTAAACCCAAAAACATCGTAGAATATTATTAAATGTATTTTAAATGTTCTTTCCTAGAGAGACAAAAAAAATTAAACAAACTAGTTTCTTTGGAACACATTAGTGCATATACTGGAACTTTAATTAGACTGATTTTTTTTCAAAATATCATGTCTCACATCTGTTTTTATATTGTTTTTATTTTTATATTATATCTGTACACTCTCAGAAACTAAAATGATACCAGACTGTACCTTTCCTTGTCATTGGGGTGGTCCCCTCAAGGGTACACCTTTTGTACTGTTATTGTATCTTTTACATGGTAATGTGAATATAGTTTATCTCTTTTAGAGTAATTCTTTAAAGGTAAACTACTGTACATACACCCTCCCAGATAAAACACACAGCCCATACTTTCTGATTTCAGTGTCTTCTTTCTCCTTCCTACAGATGGTCATGTGATCCTGGACAGTCTTGTCCATCCTGTGACTGAGGGACATCCTCTGACTTTACATTGTTTATCTCGCAACTCAAAGACCTCAGCTTCTGGTGTTGATTTCTATAAAGATGGTTCAGTCCTGCAGAACAAGACTACAGGAGAGATGACCATCAGTACTGTCTCAAAGTCAGATGAAGGTTTCTACCACTGTAAACACCCAGAGAGAGGAGAGTCACCCAAAAGCTGGGTTTCAGTCAGAGGTGAGAAATAATTTATATATTACTTTAAATAAAGCAACTTTTGCTGTGTTTTCCATTCTTAAAGCATTTAATAATATATATCATTAATAATTTTAGTGTACGAGAAACACGTTCCTATTTATCTATTAGTCAAGCTGATTCTACTGTAATGGTTCTACTTATTTATAAAAGGTTTTTAAGTTTCACTGCTGGAGATTCATGGTAAAGAGTTGTAAATTTAATAACTGACTAACATTTCTAAATAGCTACCGATAGGTGCAGGTTGTGGTACATGACTTGATACACTATTTACAAAACATCAAACTAATAATAACAAATACAGTAAACTACGAGTCAGAGTTCAGTGATCCAGCCATGATAGATTCCGTGGTTCATGCTGAATGATACCAATTATGTCATGGTTGAAACTTCTTGTCCGCTATTTTTAAATGTTTTGAAAGCCTATTTTTTTTTAAACTCCTCCTAGACTGTTTGTCTAGATTTCATCTAGATGCATTCATGACAAAAAGTTATTCACGGAATTGTGATAAACCATACCGTTTTCAAATGATAACCATCATGCCCAGATGCTACCTGAGCAGTTTCAGAACAGCAACACATAGTGGATAAAATTTCCAAGTAGTAGCTATTTTAATTATTTTTAAAAGTAATGTTTTTTTTATGTTTGAAAGTTTACTTTTCTAACTCCCCTACACTGTTCATCGGACTCTAACAAAAAACATGTCACAAAGCTTCTTTTGCTGCTCATGGCTCTGATAATTGGCTTGACCTTGGTATTGCTGCTTGCAGCTTTATTTATCATTTTTATTTACTATCAGATGGAAAAGCTCCACTGTCGGTACTGAAGCTCCTCAGCAGTGCAGTAGCGGCCTCTCTGTATGTGCTGGTGACCATCATTCTGGCAGTGAAATGTTACAGAGCTCGAAGTAAGACCTCACAGTGTTCTTCATTAGCCTTAAAATGAAACCCTGACATTTAATAAGAGTCTAATTTGAAGTGTTCATGAGTGTGTATTTTACAGCTGACCCTGATGAGGACAACAGACCGTACAGAGTGATAGAAGCTGAAGCGTCTGTCTGAGTCTCAGGTGTTTACATTATTTTATCATCTAGCTTTTAAATAACAGCAGCTCCCCGTGCAACAGAGAACACATTTGTGTATGTGCTCTGTCTGTAAGTACAGTTTCAGTGATGAGTGGCTGTGATGTTTCTGTGATTTTGGATGAAAGCTTTAAATTCTAATCATGTGTTATATTTTTTTGCATTTATTTTCACTTTTTAACAGTCTCTCCAGGATTTTGTGATCACAGAAATTAACACAAAAATCAAAGAAACTCCACAATATTCAGATTCAATATTCAACTTGCAATCTTTCAAAATTAGCTCAGATTCTCCGCAGATTTGGGCCAAGACGCATCATGTGACATGTGCATTCAGCCAAAGCCCTCTTCCATTCATGTTGAACATGAGTACAGTAAAAAGGTCTCATTTACCAACAAACATCACTGTGAAAGACAGTGAAAAATCCTGTATAGACTGATTTAAGCTTTGCTTTGTATTTTTGTTTTAGGTTATAGTTTTTTTTAGGCATAAGACTTTATTTTTTAACTTAGGTGATTCCTAGTCTTAATGTATGTATCTGTATAACTTGTATGCATTTATTTTCATTATTTAAACTTTATTTTGCATTATTGATGTTTTTAAGCTATATGACTTTTACTTTGTTTAAATTGAATATTATTTTTGATTCTGTAGCCAGCATTTACTCAATGTAGCATTTGCACAGGGATAAATATGCAGTATGGGTTGATGCAGTGTAATATTTGTAATTAAATAGAGTAAGACTAGTAATATTTTATGAAGTAAATACTTGGGCAGATAAGTTTTGTCTAGAATTCTTTTTCTAAAGGGACCGAAGTGTGCTTTTGTTCTGATACATTTTTAATAAAACAATAAAGTCTGTTATAAAAAAAAAAGGTTTCAGTTTTTACTAAATAACCATTATATATAATGGTATAATAATAAAATTATTATATCTACATTATTACATATAGATTCAGAAATCCTAAAGGCATTTAATACTATTCTCACATTCAGCACACAGTCAACCACATCACATTAATGTACATTAATAATCCTCATTATACATTTCCTGTCAGTCAGTAGTTACCTACACAAAACCAGTTAGTTTTGTTTGTATTTGGTTACTGCTACTTTTCTGTACAGATTGTGTTGTGCTCTGAGTGAATGTGGGGAGAGTCGGGCTTCCGGGTTGCTGCACTGCGTCGATTAAACAAAGCGCGCGCTCAGAACAGTGACTACGTTTACAGGGACAGCAGTAATCTAATTACTGACCTGTTTTGTACAGGAAAATCAGACACAGGAGATGTTGCTTGTGATCACTCAGCAGGCTGTTCTCTGTCTGAGGAGCGGAAGCATCGCGCAGCCCTACTAGCGCTCACATAAGTGAACACTTCCCCCTGTGGCATAATCAAGCAATTGCACCCTCAAAAATACATTGAAATTGTTCTTTTTATACAGGCCGATACACAAAACACTTAACAATTGTGACAATACATTTGTAGGCGTCACATTTTCATTGGAAGACTATCCTAACAGAGGCCGGGAACATTTGCAAATAAATATCAATTTACCCCATGTTTATTTTCTTTAGTGACACAGGCAAAAAGGAAAAGACTGTGAGAGAAAAACAAAAAGAGAAGATGATGAAGATGAGAGAGGAAAAGCAGTTACTACCCACTGTGCACAGAATATGATTAGCATTATGTTACTCTGCTGTTTAACAAAAAATCTGACCTGGACTCATTCAAACAATGTAGGCCTAATAACCACAGAGATATGTTCTTTGGTTGGCACCCTGTCCAGGGTGTACACCGTCTTGTGCCCGATGCTCCCTGGGATAGGCTCCAGGTTTCCCCGTGACCCTGAAAAAGATTAAGCGGTATAGAAGATGGATGGATGGTTGGATATATGTTCTTTGGGAATTACAGTGAAGCCTATAGGTTCAATTTACTTTCATAAGTATAGTGTCATAATACACTATAGTACTATAGATATCACTTTGTATAAAACACATTTTTCCTACATTAATTTACTGCTGAGACACATTTTTATAATTCAAATCTAAAATGATACAAACTCAAACACAAAGATTAAATGCAGTGTTTTTAATGTTACTAAATTATTTTTATTACACTTCGACAGGAGACACAAATGAGGAGTCATAAAGAACGGGACAGGCAGTGAATTCAGAGGGAGAGAGAGAGAAGAAAGAGTAGCAGAGGATGGGGAGAGAAATGAAGAGAAAGTTTGTAATGTTGAAGGCAGAGAGACAAGAAGAGATGAGAAACAGGGAGCAGGTTATGGGGAGCAGAGAAATACAGAAAAAGAGGCTGAGAGAAAGAGCACAGGAGGCACAAAAGGAAGCGACTCAGACAGACCACACATGCAGAGCAATCGTGGAGTAGACCAGGATGAAATGAGAGGTGATAGAGCTGATGTCAGTCGAAGAGACACATTTCTACACTGACATGCCCACTGACATGGTTTTAAAGCTATTATTATCCAATGTCTGAAAATGCACATCTGTCGATCAGGGAATTCAGTATTTTTTGCCCCTAAACCCCTCTAGCAAACTTAATTTTTGGACCTGTATATGGCCATGCTTTCAATTAATAGCAGTTAAGACACAAAACATTATTGTAGTTTGAATTCTATTCTAGTTGAGCTGTGTGTCTTTAACCTTTGAGAAACGAGGAAATACTGTCATTCACATTCTCAGTAAAGCCAAAATTAAAACAGTCACACATGCATGTTCTCATTCTAGTTTCTGTGGTAAACACTAACAGCACTCAGTGAGCTGAGCTAATAATAAAAGATGAACATAATGTTAGATCTTATCTCATCTTATAACACATTACTTTGTGCTGCCAATAAATGCATCTAAACACAGAGAAGTCAGAATGAAAATAACTTGAAATGTGTCCATATCATCCACAGACTTTAAGCAGAATTAATCAGAAACTGAAGCCCAGTAACATAAAAGCTTTAAGTACAGTGATGTGTTCACCTAAACTGGATATTTTATCTGCTAGTCTGTTGAAAATGGTTAACATTTACATTTACATTTATTCATTTAGCAGGTGCTTTTATCCAAAGCGACTTATAAATTGTCATGATTCCCCCTTGAAGCAGCGTGCTCTAAGCGCGAATGCGCGAGCACCTGCTTTTCCGTTGTTGACAGTAGTGACATTTGGACACGTGTGTTTGTTTATGTTTCTATCATGTCTCCTCCCTGTTCTGTCATTGGCTGGGATTTTCACGTGTGTCTGAATCGCCCTCAGCTGTGAGCATTTATGATACTGATCATGTCCGCTTATATACGGCGCGCCTCCCAGCACAAAACGCAGAATATTAGAATAGATAAGATCTATTCTATCCTCACAATAGATAGCAATAGTCTTAGTTCATGTCATGTTCCATGGTTCACGTTTAGGTTCACGTTTAGGTTCACGTTTAGGTTCACGTTTAGGTTCACGTTTAGGTTCGTTAGTTTTGTTCACGCTGGTTTCTCCGCTACCAGTCCCGCACTATAGTTCATGTTTCTTGTTTTGTTTCTTGACCCTGTATTTCCATGAACGTGACCTTGATTCCTGCCTCGCCCCTTTATGCCTGTTTGCCGATCACCTGAACTTTGCATGTTACTGGATTACGTTTGTGGATCACGTTTTGGATTTGTCTGCCTGTCTCTCTCTTAAATAAACCTGTTCTACTGCGATTGCATCCTACCTTATCTCCGTTACGTCACGATATGTGACACAAATGAGTAAATACAAGCAAACAGTAACCAAGACGCAAAAAGGAGGAAAATCCTGAGACTTGGTGGAGGTTCAGTGTCACTGTGACCTTCAGCAGCACCAGGAATCTGTGGAACTGTCACAAATTCCCCCTCATTGCACAGCGTGTGTCCTGCAGTGAGTGCTGCTGTGCTTTTGTTTATGCTTCTTGTGCAGTACGGAGCCTTATTTCCATGTTTCTGTGTAAATCTACACCTTTCTCTCCTTTTTTTCATTTTCATTGGATTATGGATCTGCATACTTTGATATTCCCTTCCTGAACTTTGACCTCTGCTTTGAACTACAGTATGATGAAGATGACTGGTTTGGCCTTAATAAAGAACATGCTGAGGTTACTCAGTTGTGTTCTGTCTCATCAGCTTTGCACATTACACATACTCGCATTAAGTACTTTTTTGATCCCTGAGGAAACTGTTTTGTTTCAGCAGTACAATAAACACGGAAGAACAATAGACACAGAAAATGCACAGATTGTAGTACCCATTCCAGTAAGTAAATAAAAATAAAAATAAAATATAATAAAATGAGATTTTAAAGTGACTGTAGTCCAGGTGATCATAAAGTGACTGTCAGTAAAATTTGTGATGATCCATGAGAAAAAATAATTTTAAAAAATCAACAAGAATACAGTGTGGAGGAATGTGAGAAATGTTGAGTTATTGCAGTGTATACAGGGTGGAGGTGTACAACAGCTCTAACAGTAAAACTGATGATCTGTTTGCACCTTATGTTAAAGGAAATAAAAGTACACCACGTTCACTGACTGCCTACATGCTGGTCAGTGCTGTCATTAGTGTCAGCAGTATTGAAACTTTTTCCCACCACATACACAAACCACAACAGCTCTCTCTCTCTCTCTCTCTCTCTCTCTCTCTCTCTCTCTCTCTCTCTGTACTTCCTCTTTCACACACACTGTTTTAAGACTCCCACTAGAAAGGAAATAGTTTACACACCCCTCTTAAAATTGCAGGTTTTCGTGATATAAAATAAAAAAAATAAATGAACCAAGATAAATCATGTTAGATCTATTTCCAACATTAATGTTATATAGAAAGCAACAATATTAAAAAGAAAGTTGGATTTATAATAAAACTTGCGAGTGTTATCACTGTTTGCAGGACTGCCAGACTGATAAAATATAAAACATTTTGGTTATCTAAAACAAAACTAGGTTAGTTTGGTGTCGCTAGACAAGCGGAGGCACAACTAAACTGTCACCGTATGGGTTTATCTGTCCGTATGCTCTGCTCATATCATATTCAGGTAACTTGGAACTCATATGGAGATTTACACACCTTGTTTTCCTTCTCAGCATGGGAGGATGTTAGTGTTTCAGTTTCAACCCCTTTACTGTTTAAAAAATAATCTGCAATATCCATTTTTCTCCTCCCAATAACTAAAACCTGAGCTGCAGCCCCGAAGATTTTTTCTTTAGCCCTGAAGAATTCTTCACATTGAGCAGTTTGTCACTACGTCAAGACGGCAGTGCTGTAATCTTCATTGAATGGAGGCAAGACCAATCAGTTTTCAGGGAAATACATGGAAATACTTGTGTTTTATTTCCTGAAAGGCCTCAATACTGCCAAATGCTAGCTCATACAGTCAGTGTGAGGGAAAAACAGATATACGCAGATTTATTTATTTATTTGTTTATTTTAACCAGTGCAAGGGTTGAAAATGAAACACTCCCATGCTGAGAAGGAACACAAGCTGTATAAATGTCTATATGAGTTCGAAAGTACATGAACATGATATGAGCAGAGCATAAGGACAGATATCAAACTTTCACCGTGTTCACGTCATGTCGGAATTACCGTAATTACTAGATCACAACCAATAAAACAAACAATAAAACACATATGCTTTCAATTGAGGTGGATAATCTTTTCATTCATTAAGAAGACATGCGCATAAACTGTGGTAGAAAAATATTTACAGAATAAATAGCTCAGAAATGCGTTTTTCTGTGGGAACTGGGGCGCGGTTGGTCGCATAACTGGACTAACCAGTGGACCGATCTGCGCACAGCCCTCTCCAAGTCATTCCTCAGATTTTCAATAGGTTTTAAGTCTTGGCTCTCAAAACACTGAGCTTCTTCTTCTGAACTATTTCTTTGTTGACTTGGATTTATGCTTTGGGTCATTATCATACTGGAAGGTAATTTTTTTTCTTCATCTTCAGCTGTCTAACAGAGGCCTGCAAGTTTTGTGCCAAAATAGAGTTGGAGTTATCCATGATTCCCTCTATCTTAACTAGAGCCCCAGTCCCAGCTGGTAGCATGATGCTGCCACCACCATGCTTCACCATGGGTATGGTGCTCTTTGGGTGATAGGCTGTCTTGTTTATGTGCCAAACATCTTTTATGCCACAAAATTTCTACCTTGATCTTTCTCATCTGACCATAACACATTTTGCCCCATGGTTTGGGGTGTTTTATGCAGGGCTTCCATCTGATTGGCCTTTCAGCAATGAGATACCGTACATGCTTTGTGAGCTCTTTGTGGACAATGGCTTTAGCAATCAGATTAAACCAAGAACATGTCAAGAAAATTACACAGAAGCAGCTGATCTTTATTTGGGGTTAATCAGAATCACCTGATTGATGACAGGTGTATGATAATTACTTTTCAACATGAGCTTGACTGTGATTGGTTCATTCTGAGCACAGTCACATGCCCCATTATATAAGAGTGAGCACTGGTGTGTATCCAGGTTATTGTAAGTTATGTGATTTTCTTTTTTTCCCTAAAATATTTAAAATGTTTTTCACTTTTATTGGTTGCTATATCATATTAAATACTGAAGAAGAACTGACTGGTGCGTAGATGTTTTATAACCATTGTATATTCAGTCATGTATGGAGATACTTTTTACACCACAATTATAATGTGAAATGTGAAAAATGGTGAAAACACTTTTTGCTGGTTGTAATGAATTATAATAACAGGCTAATGTATGAATTTCCACCTGCATCACCACTTGCTCGCTCTCTCTCTCTCTCTCTCTCTCTCTCTCTGGTGCATGCTGGGAGTTTGTGAGCGAGCGCGGCGTGTGAGCGTGGTGTGAGAGCGAATGAACTTTTTTCTATTTTTATATAGATATATTTCCTTTCTTTACAAGCTGGAATTTCAGAGCACAGTCACTGGGTGAGTGTGTGATAATATTATCAAGGAAGCGGTGTTATTAGTTGCTGTTTTTTTTGCTGCGGGGAGTGTTTGATCTCGCGGCGGGGTGTAGGGATGGCGGCTCACCTGAGCGGTGGAGTCCGGCCTCTCTCACTCCGTCACGGGGTGCGGTGTGAGGTGAGCTCCGAGGTCTCGGTGGAGCAGGTGCTAATGGCGGTAGGGGAGCTTATTAAATGTGAAAACATTGTGGCGGCATCGAGAATGAGCAAGGCCGCGGTGGTGTTCGTGAAGGAGAGGGAACTCGTGCACCAGCTGACTGAAAACGGAATAAAGGTAAGTGGAGAACTTTATTCCGTCACTCCGCTGGGGGCTACAACAGTTAAAGTCACGGTTTCGAATATTCCGCCATTCATCCCTAATGAGGAAATCGCGCGGGAGCTGTCTCGCTTCGGTAAAATAGTGAGTGGGGTGAGAACGGTTCCGTTAAACTGCAAATACCCCGCGTTGAAGCACGTGACCTCTTTCAGGCGCACAGTGCTCATGTTTCTGAATGAACCCACGCTGGATATTTCATTCAGGGTATGGTATGAGGGAAAGTCATACATGCTGTACGCCAACACTGGGAGCATGAGGTGCTTCGAATGCGGAGACATTGGGCACAAAAATTTGCGTGTCCACATAAAAAACAAGTCGGAGAGGAAGCGGGGCCGAGCGGAGTCAGGGTGGAGAAGCAGGTTAATGTGAGCAGTGTAGAGCAGCTAGAGACTGCCGGAGGACAGGACACTGACCAAATCATTGTGGGGGGAAGTGGACCTGATAGACCTGAGCAAAAAGGGGAAGACCTAAGAGAGGGGTCAGACGAGCTGACTCCTGGAGGGAGAGGCGCAGAGGTAGGAAGAACTCAGGAATTTATAGCGCAGGAAAAAAAACGGAGCGGAATAGGGGGGTCAAACAGCACCAGGGGTGCGGCAGTAGAAGGGGGGTCAGAAAGCACTGGGGGTGCAGCTGTGGAGGGGGGGTCAGATAGCACCGGGGGCGCAGCAGTAGAGGGGGGGTCGGGCAACACTGGGGGTGCAGCAGTGCGGGGGGGGTCACCCAGTACGGGGGGTGTAGTAGTGGAAGGGGGGCTAGATGGAAAATGGGGTACAGCGGTAAGGGGGGGGTCAGATAGTATGGGGGGTCTAGAAGGGGGGGGGTCAGAAAGCATAGATATAGCAGACAGTAGTGAGAAGTCAGTAAGTCTGCAAACAGAGCAGGAGAAGGAAGTGGAAGAGGAGGAATTCCAGGACAACTTCTCCGATATCTCAGACATTAGTGGGTCGCAGTTGGGGGAGGATCAAGAGCTCTATTCGCTAACTGAATTGTGGGATTTCTGGATGATACATTTGGTAAACAGGTTGAGATCAAGGAGTTTTTTTCGGACACTGAAAAATTTATTGCTTCAGTAGTAAAGTTACAACGCACAACAAGTCTCAAGGAGCTAGACCAAAGGAAGAGATACCGTTTAAAAAATCATCTAGCTAGATTACGGAACCCTTCGGCCAAAAGAAAGAAAAAATGAAGGCGTTACACTGGGTGTTTTTCTTTTTCTGCACTGCTGTTTTTTCTGTCTTCTTCTCTTTCTCTTTTATCCCTCCAATGGAGATATTAAAAATAGGCTCCTTAAACATCAATGGTGGTAGGGATAGGAACAAGAGAGCAGCAGTTGGAGAACTGATAAAACAGAAGAATATGGACATAATTTTTTTACAAGAGACTCACAGTAATCCGGAAAATGAGATAGAGTGGGCAATGTGGTGGGAAGGGAAAATCTTCCAGAGCAATGGAACAAATGTTAGTGCTGGGGTAGCAATACTTTTTAACAGAGCATTGGGGGACACCAACACACGCATGATAGAACTGGAGCAGGGCAGGGTTTTAATGGTGCAGGCGGAAATAAAGGGAATAGAGTGCGTTTTTATAAATGTTTATGCCCCCAACAACGGCAGTGAGAAAGTACAACTTTTTAACAAATTAAAAAATGCAATACAACAAAGTGGAAGAAATCCCTTAGTAATACTGGGAGGGGATTGGAATTGCACCATAGATTTTACCCTAGACAGGATCGGGGAGGAACCTCACCCACAGTCTGCTAAGGCACTTGAGGGGCTTATCAGACAGTGTGGCTTGGTTGACGTGTGGAGGGAGAGAAACCAGGGAATCAGAAAATATACTTGGGTTAAAATTACTAATATGAGGATCACTGCAGCACGTTTGGACAGGTTCTACATCACCAGAGCAAATGGAAATAATATCTATAAAGCAGTCATGAGCCCCTCTGGTTTTTCAGATCACCATTTAATTACTCTAGATCTACTGATGCCTGACACAAAAAAATATAAATCATATTGGCATTGCAATATAAAACTGCTTCAGGACGAGGGTTTCTGCGGAAATTTTAAGGCTTTTTGGGGTGAGTGGAAAAAAACAAAAGAAGATTTTAACAGCTTGGTCTCCTGGTGGGAGGTGGGAAAAACACAAATTAAAGTATTTTGTCAGAAATACACAGCACACTCAATAGAGACAAAAAAAGGCCAAATACAAGAACTCGAGGCGGAGATAATTTCAACAGAAAGTGAAATAATTGGTAGAAATGACCCAAACATGAGCAGCTTGCTGGAGGGAAAGAGAAAGTCTTTAAGCTCCTTCCTCCATGAAAAGGCCAAAACAGCACTAATAAGATCCCGTTTCTCAAATATCAAGGACATGGACGCTCCCAGTGCCTTCTTTTTCAATCTCTCCAGGAAGGTGAAACCACAAAATCAGATGCTGTACCTTAGAAAAGCGGATGGAACTATAACAAAAGAGGCGGTTGAAATGAGGAGAGAAGCTACAGTCTTTTACACCGACCTCTACCGTGCTGAGACTTGTGATCCATCCTGCAGGGAGGAGCTGTTCAGGGAGCTGCCTAAACTGACACTCGAGCAAAGCAGTATGCTGGACGCAAACCTTGAAATGCAGGAAATGACCACTGCTGTTCAGCAGCTCGCACAGGGAAGAGCACCCGGAATAGATGGAATACCAAACGAGTTGTACAAGTTTTTTTGGGGACTCCTAGGTGCAGACCTGCTGGACGTCTTCAGGTGTTCGTTCACCACAGGAAGGTTACCAGTGAGCTGCACAAGAGCGGCTTTGACTTTGCTGCCAAAAAAAGGAGACCTGGGACTCCTGAGGAATTGGAGACCCGTGGCACTTCTTTGTAGTGACTATAAAATCTTATCAAAATGCCTGGCTAACAGACTAAAACAGTGCATGCACACAATTGTACACAGAAATCAATCATACTGCATACCGGCCCGCACAATAATGGACAACATTTTTGTTGTTAGAGACGTTATAGAGCTATGTAAACGGAATTCTTGGGATTTAGGTCTTCTTTCGTTAGATCAAGAAAAAGCTTTTGATAAGGTTGATCATGAATACCTTTTTCAGGCACTTGAAGCCTTTGGTGTGGGGAGAAATTTTTTACTGTGGTTGAAAATGTTTTATTCTGAGGCTTTTTTTACACTCAAGGTTGGAGGGGGTCTTAGCTGCCCAGTTAAAATGGGAAGAGGAATTAGACAGGGGTGCCCGTTATCGGGCCAGCTTTACAGCCTGGCTATAGAACCGCTGCTATGCCGCCTTAGAGCAGAACTACGGGGACTGTCCGTGAGCGGAGCGCAGGAAAAGCTGGTCCTGTCTGCATACGCAGATGACGTGACAGTTTTTATAAAAGATCAGGATGATATACAAACACTGACTCGCAGCCTAGAAATGTACACAAGAGCTTCTTCAGCACGCATTAACTGGAATAAATGTGAGAGTCTTTTAATAGGGCAGTGGCAGGAACATGGCCCTCCTACATTACCCGGAAATCTCCAGTGGGGAAAAGCTGGGTTGAAATACCTGGGAGTGTTTTTAGGAACACCAGAATTTCAAAACAGGAACTGGGAGGGGGTAGTGGAGAAGGTGGGTGCCAAGTTGTCTCAATGGACCTGGGTTCAGCCCCAGTTGTCCTATAGGGGGAGAGTACTGGTTGTCAACAACCTGATTGCCTCCATGCTGTGGCATCGGTTCGCTG